>NC_092862.1:33204873-33323712 GCF_032062135.1 Pyxicephalus adspersus
CACACGGAGGAACCACACACGGAGTCACCCACCGTACCACCCGATTCTGGTAAGTAATCGGTGGGTGGCTTATTTGCGAGGGGGGGCTTATTTTTCATTTTTCCCTAAAAAGGGGGGGCTGTCTTATTTGATGGCCCTGCCTTATCATCGGGGAAACACGGTAGCACATTCTACATTAGATTTCACTAAAATAATATTACATGACACCAAGGGTAGAGCGTTAAGAAAAGTACATTATTCTTCAGATGTGTTAGGCTAGATTGATGTCTACATACAGCTAAGCATAAGCTGTACGTTTTAATTTATTGCACAGAGATTTGGCAGAGCTAATGTTCCCTGCTGTTATTTGGAAGCTGTATTTAACAAATCATATAACTTTATCTGATATTTACTGGCTTACGTAAGTTTTGGAAATAATTAAATTGGTGTATGAGAATAATGGATCCAACTACATGGTTCCAAAATGTAATAAACACATTAAAATACAGTTCTCATAGCAAAGGAGGAGACTTACGTTTTTCTTTCTCTATATCCACACCTTCGCTCTCTGTATCACTTGGAAGGATCCAGGGCTGGCGAGATCCCTGCAACTGTTCATAAGATTCCTCCTAGCAAATAGGGCAGAAACATTTATTTAAAGTTGCATCTTTTTTTATACAAATGAATATTTGATGCTGCTGCCAAAAATATTTAGAAATAGCTATTGCCTCTTTGCCAACTTGTAATTAGACATCCTACGGCAGCTCAGTCCCTACCCTACCTAATTAATGAATGTGCAACCTGGTAGCAAGCAACAGTGGGTTTGAATTCTCCTAAATCTGAGTAAAAAAGCAGATACCTTTCCATTACCTATGACAACCATTTTAGGCAAAAACATCTCTGCAGCAGGTGGTGATATCATGTGCAGAGAAAACTGGTAAGTTGATTATTTTTACTTACATTTTCTGCTTCCAAGAACAAGGTGCCACCAAAGAGGTCTTTGACTGCTCCACTATTTAGTCTTTACGTCAGATCAACAAATTTAAGTTATACAGAAAAACACCATATTTTACACAATGGATGTAGTAGGTTGTCTACTATCATCATACACGCTACTCAGATGATTTTATATTGAGCAAGCCTCTTAAAGAAAACAAAAACTTTCTATACCTCCCCCAACTAAGCCAAATTCCTCTCCATTTTTGTCCCATATGCTCCTCCTTTTAGATGCTTCAACAAGAGTAAAAGAGCCAGTGCTGCCAATTCAGAAAGCAGTGGGTAGTCCTTGGTGTGGCCACTTGCTGATTGACATGACTCCTGCAACCTTTCTTTTTATTCCTTTGTAGTGCAAAGAAGCACATGTGGAAACTTCTATGGATTTATGAGCAGTGATCAATAATTATCAAACAATTACAGAAAGCTGCATTAAGTGGAATCCACTGGCAGAATCAACAGGTGATTGTGGGACTTTGCAAGGGAATAAAACAAAACTAAGTGTAGATTATTCTATATTAAAATGCTGCTACATATGAGGAAAGACAAAGTTTTAAATTAACTTTTTTTCCTGATGAAGTGGATGCTGAACCATGCAACGTGCAGAAAAACACCTAAAGCCTCACTTTACTTTAAAGTGATCCTGTGCAGCAAGTTAAAGAAAGGTTTTACTTATCTATCTAGTGGGTGGTGTGTTAAATCAATGCTATTATAAAGCAACACGGCTGCTCTTATCAGCTCTATTGAGGTTTTATGGGATACCATTGTAAATAGTAAATCATTTTTTTGCCAACACATCATCATTTATAAAACAGGGAATCGGACATCATTCTCATGTGGGATTCTTCCAGGTCAATATATTTCAAAGGCGGTTATTAATTCCTACCGGGGAATGTTTGAGGGAATGTCGGATTTAATGTTTTATAAATAGAACTCATATTATTATTTGTAAAGGGAATGCTAGATACAGTTAAAACCATATCATAAAACTCACAGAAACATTAGAAAATCATCATCACGCTTCCTTCATGGACCACATATAGTGCAATAGTGAGGTGCAGTACAGGACTTTACACTAGGAATATTTTTTACAAAAGATCATGAAATGTAGCTTTTTTATTTGTATGTGTGTGTTCCATTTAATCTATAATTGAGATCTTGGCACAGCATTTAAAAAAAATAATTACATTCATTTTATCTCATCTAGAAGGCGTGTGGGCGTTGATCCATGACTTCCAGACATAAAACCCATAGCTAACAAGATATCTGCATTTTTATGCAAATAGAATTATCAAAAATGCATTTTGTTGTTTCCTGTGGAAAAATGCAATAATCAAAGTGTTTATTGATGGTCATGGAGATAATCTTCTCCATATGACTGTACTGATCAAGGACTATAGCTTGGACAAACATATTAGGGCTACAAATATAGTAGTTCATCAACAGGTCACCGGCAAAGAAGCAAAAACAAAGTTCTCCTGATTTCCTCCATACTTCCTCTGAATAGAAAAGCTCAATGAAACTATGTTGATTACCAATATCATACATATGCAAGAGATAACATTATCTTGTTTTCTTTACCTAATGCTGTAGTTTGGGTAAAACACCTAATTTAATCTAAGTCTGCCTACTTATAGACTTTATCACAACTGAAATCCTCAGTTAACTGGGATAGAAACTCAAACCACTCCTAATTACTGTATAATAGGGGGGATTTTCAGGAGTTACAGGACTCAGCAGCTCCCCCTCTAGGAAATGTCAATAATTTGACTTACCCTAATCAACCATGCCACACCCTGATATCGTTACAACAAAACTAAAAAATAGAAAGTAGGACTTTTAAGGAATTCAATATCCCACTAATAAAAACAAATATTTGTTAAAGTAAAAAAAAAAAGAAGGATTTATAACATTCTAAAAACAATCACGCATAGATGTATAACTTGGAATACTCTTAGCAAGTAGTGAATTCTATGCTTTTCACGTACTTGAAATCACTTCCTTAAGAACCACACTGAGACCTATAGTTACACAATTTACATTGAATGTATATAATGATTGTGTTTTTCTAGCCCTGTAAACATATATTGTTTTGGATATATTTTTATTAAGGGTCCTGTGGGAAATTGGGGAAACCTCTGAAATACTACAAAGAAGTGTTCCAATCTATTTGGGGATTATTCTTTTCCTTTAATTAGGAGCTGTAGTCAAGTTGCTTAATTTGCAGTTAAACACATAGAAACTGTATTAGCAGCCAAAATGTTTTATAAGGAAATATACTTTTTCATGACTTAGGGTATGCTACGTAAGTTATATTCCTCAACAGCTGTAAGCTTTGCCTTTTCTCATGCTTTTTGTTTGACTAGAAATGAGTTACAAGTAGGACCACCTAAGTATCCCACTCTAAGTCTATGTTCACACATGAGATGATTCCCATCAGATATGAATGGTCGGGAATGGTGAAAATCTGACATTGGCACATAAGTCACCCAACGCTGTTCATGGTTCCAGAGAAGTGCACAGCAGGGTGCCACATGCTCATTCTCCCTCCTCCCCTCTCTTTAGAACAGAAACTCGCTGTGTATACAACCTCGCTCATTTGTTCAACTGTCACTCTTTTGTCGCTAGAAACAATTACCAAATATGGTTTCTAGCAACAAAAATTGTATGTGTGTAAGCAGCCTTACTCATCACACTAAAGAACAGCCACTCCCACTGCAAGTCTGGTTTCAGTTCTCAGATGTGTTGCAGTCCCAGTATGAAGAGAAATTTGAGAGTAGGCCTTTTAAAAATTTGGATGAGGTTGGGAAACACCTTGTGCATTTGCATTCAGATGCATTTGTGTTGGGATTGCAGACGGGTTCTGGCTGGCTGTGCTTCTGGCCATGCAGTTGACACTGAACACTCTTCCACCCCAATCGCAAAGCAAGGGGTGCAAATGCGTTGACCTGCAGTGCCCTGGAATGCTAACCATGTCGTTTGGGGCCACATGTCTGAAAAGGGTGTCTAAGTGTTCTTCCCGTCTGCATGCCGGAGACTGATGACATCATTCTACTATATTGCAGAGTGCTGCTTAAGTGCTATTTCTTACCAAAAAAATGTATACCTATTTAGAAAAAAACACTTTCCTCATATTGTAACACATCAGAAATGAATTCATGCAGGCTTATAATATTGTTGATTTATTCACATGCATCTAACCCAACACATTACACCCTGTACAATTCTGCTGCATCATTTCGCTGTAAGCAGGTTGACTGGGTGAAAATACCTTAGCAGTACAATCATTTTCCAGAAGATAAAGTGTGGCTATCCAGATGCATTAAACTGTCAGCATAGTCATCATTCAGTGTGTACAGATGCACAAGGAAACTTTCAGCCTAAAGCTGTGTGTGTCAGTGCACAGTGAGTAATGTCAGTGCTGACATCTTGTCTTAGCTACAGATCAGGCCTCATGTGGACAGCTTTATTCTGCTTTAATGTTGCGTGTAATCCCCCCTTTCTAAATTTACTGTATCTGTTTTCTGGCATATTGAACGCACCTAACAAGCATGCCACCTTCAGTGCCTTCAATGACTGCTGCTATTGTAATTGTAATAACTTTTTAAACACATGAAAAATGTAAATCTGTAAATCAAATTATGCTGTAAGAAGACATAGATTTACACAAGACTTAACTATTAGGTGTAATATTAGGGTGTATATATAGCCAAACTTTTTTTCAATTTGGATTCGATAGGAAGTGGGATGAGAATTTTTTTCAAGGAGTGTTAGTAAAATCCTTCTTACAAGGGAATGGAAGATTTCCCCTCCTGTTCTGGAGAAAACTCAATGGTTTGGATTTACCCTCACTTTTATTCTTAGTGACAGGTTGGTTATTACATTTTTATGATGGGAACACAGACTGCAAGAGACACCTGCCTGTGTTTTTTTACCATCTATCAAAAGAAAAATTGCAGCATTATCTTTTATGTATGATAGTGAGAATTTGGCCATGCATGAAAAACAAATGGGTGTCAATACAGTACTAATTCAAGAGATAGCATCTATATTGTATACTTTTTCAGAAGTACTGAATCAAAGTATATTAATATATATTATTTGCACAGCACCTGCCCTTTATTACACTACTGTCACCGACTATTCAGCTTCACATGTCACCTGAATCCTGGACAATCATAGAACATCACACACTGCTGAGGTCCTCCTTAAGTTCCCTTTCCCTTTGTAAAATGCTTATCTTCACTCTTTCAGGTGTGAGCACCCAGTATTGATAGCTAGCCCTACAGAACACAAATATTTCAATCTTACAATTTATTAAATATATAGGGATGTTTGTTATCACTTTGAATTGAATTTTTGTGAAAGGAGGCAGAAACACCTCCAGGGATTGGGTAAAAGGGTGTATGGTTCAATGAAACGATTTTTCCTATTCTAATCATTAAACAAATCTGTACAATTCGGTGATGACACCTCAGTGATCTTTAGGTGTAGGAATTGTTGGTGTTTGGTGGGTTAGCAAAAAATTTAAGGCAGGGTGAGTGTATGTATTACAGGGAGGGTGAAGCCTGGTGTTAGAATTGCAGGGAGGGTTATCAGGAGGGTAATATTGGGGTTATAAATAGGGTAGGAGTAAAGCTATGTACACACGTCAATGGTTCTCGCCCGATAATCGTCTCAGGGACGATATCAGATGAGAACCTGGCGTGTGTACAGCGCTCGTCGTTCATTTTCCAAAGACCGTTCTGGCGGATCCACAGACGATGGACGACGAACGATCCTAATGCAAGGGAAGGAGGAGAGCGCACAGTGGGGTGCCGCTCCATCGCCCCCCCCCCCCCCTCCCCTCTGCATAGAGCAGATCAGTGATGTATGTACAGCACTCATTCAAGCATCATGCAGTCCTTAGTCGTTGGAAAGGATTGTGAAAGATCCTTTCCAACGACTATAATTGCATATGTGTATGCGGCTTTAGAATTACAGGGATGCTTGGAAAGAGGGTTAGCATTAGCTTTATAGGGAGAATAATAGTTATTTTGCTGGGGGGGGGGGGGGGGGGGGGTGTTCTTTTCAGACATCCCCTTCCAGAAAATCCATAAGGTGATAGGGGGGGGGGGGGGGGGGTTGCTAGGAGGGTTAATGTTGGCTTAAAAGACATGTAAAGGTTAGAATAGCAGGAATGATCAGTTGCAGGGAGGGTAATAAGGGGGAGGGTAATTAGGGAATTACCATTGGAATTAAATGGAGGGCAAGACCTAAAATTAGAGGCAAGGTTAGTATGAGAGTAATGCTAGGGTTATAAGAAGTGAAGGAGAGTTACAGGGAAGGATAGTAATGGTGCAATGCTGGGTTTAATGTTGGGGGTAAAAGGAGGGCAAAAGTTAGAATTACAGGGAAGGTTAGTAAAAGGGTTAATGGTGTGGTTAAAAGGAGGGTAATTATTATAATTAAGGGGAGAGTTAGAGAAATGGTTCTTGTTGGGGTCTTAGGGAGTAAGTTGTAGAAATACAGGGAAAATTAGTAATAGGGTTAATGCATTTGTAGTGGAAGCTGTCATCACATTACATATGTCATTACATTTTTTGATAAACTGAATGGATGCTTGTTCTTACCTCTGCGGTGCTATTCCTCTGAGAGGCCATTGCTAAGTTATCTGCAGATGGAACGCCAGACACTGCACTAGCTGTCCATCCAACCTGACTTTTAACAGTTACAGATCTACTCCTAGGTACAGGAGTAACTCCATCTTTACTTCCCTGATTACTTGGGGTGAGTGGTCGAGACACCATGCTATTTGGTGTTCCAGGCCTACCAATTGGAGTCACAGGTGTCTGAAGTTTACTTGACTGGGAATTTGGAGTCTGTGGCCTGCTGTTTGATGGATTTGAACCATGGGTCCTACTGTTAATTTGTGGAGGTGATTTATTCCCCTGTAGATGAAGCTGTAAGTTCTTGGTGGTTTGATTTGGCACTTGTGGCTTTGGATTCTGCACACTTGATATATGGTAATTTCCTTGAGGATCACTTGTACCGGCCCCATGTTGGTTTCCAGAACTTCTTGACATACTTGCTTCTGCCATAAGCGCCAAGTCTTTCTCAATATCTGAAACATAAAAAAAAAAAACAAAAACAATTTTATAGAGGCAGTAAACATTATTTCATGATCATTATAAACAGATTACTATTTTTGCTTTTTTTCCATTCCATTCTTTTTGTCTATTGTGCCATTTTTAACACCGTGGGCTTTGAATTGTGTGCCACAAACATCCAAGGCCTGGTGAAATATGAACTTTCTCATGGTTTTATTATTGTTATTATTATTAAACAGGATTTATTTGGCGCCAACATATTACGCAGCGCTGTACATTAAATAGGGGTTGCAAATGACAGACAGTGATACAGGAGGAGATGACCCTGCCCCGAAGAGCTTACAATCTAGTACATATTGCTTGTGAAGCTTAAAAGGCTCTCTATAACAGCAGCTAAAATACCAACAGACAGCAAATCATAAAAAAAATTAAATACAAACACACTTGAATCAAATGCTGCAATCCATAATTCAAACAAAACATCTAAAAATATACCTCAAACCATTGTTGCCAAACAAACAGAATCAATTATACTATCACAGTAACTAGACACTTGCTCCATTCCATGGCATAATATTCTCTGGTGCACTTTGTATCAATTTTATTTTAATGAGATATTTCTGGAAATATCCTGTATGAGCAATAACTTTGGTTTTGGCAATAACATTCAATCAAAAAGTGTGTAAACTAATTTAAATCTCTTGGAGCCTGTGTTATGTAACTAGATATGTAATGGTTATGTGGTTGTTCTCAGTAAAAAAGAAACAATCTTTTGGGTAAATGAGGGACACCAAGTCAGTGTAAGATCTACCACATGAAGTTGGGTCAACCTTTACTGTAATATTTCCCTCAAAGAACATCCTGTTATGGTTCCTGAACTGGAAAGATTCTAAATAGGTTTGACATCCGATCTGAGCACTCCCAGTCTATAACTGAAAGGAACTGAAAATGCTCCAACTGGACAGGTTTGGTGGATTGAAGTTATTTGGCAGGTATGTAAGTGAATTTCAGAATTTGACTTTTAGTGATATTTTATTTAGAAAAAAAATGATTTCATTTGTGACAGTTTCATTGGGGGTATGTACATTTCAGAAGTTGACCTGGGCTTATGTGGGTATCTTTATGACCATTTCACCATGCCCCAAAATGCAGGAGTTAGGCAGCTTATTCAAAAATAATGGGCTGCAAGACACAGTAAATTAAAAGTTTGTAAAAGTACACCCAAATTCAGGGAGGTGGTAGATTGGACATATTTTTTTCCAGAGGGGGCAGGTGCTGGATCAGTATGGACTGAAATGTGTTAGAAAGGGAGTAGGTGTAGCAGTCGGAGTGGCTTTATTACAAAGGAGAGGGATGTAAATTTATAATGTTTTACACAATGTAGACTTAGGCTTCAAGAATTTATACATTCTTTAAAGCCAATAGCCTGGCCACAAGTTTACTTTAAAAAGGTGTCAATGTCCGTGAAGGAAGCGGTGAATATTTTGGCACGCTGTATTTAAATGCTGTTTGATATATTTTGCTGTATTATTTCAGCAGAACTAACACAATATTGTGCAGTTACAGCAATTCACTTCCAATGCACCATTAGAATGTGTAATATTGCTGTAAATCATAGATAAAAACACTTTCATCATTCAGAATATACACTTGTGCAGAAACCTCAATGCTTGGATTAAATGGAATAGTTATATTTTCACTTGAAAATGAAATGTGGCAACAAAAATGTTGAGAAATCAGCATACGAAATTGCAGCACACTGAAAAGATTTATACAAATAACTAAACACAGTTAGGTTTCAAATGGAGTATTTTATTACACCATAGGATCCACATAAGAAAGGAAGAAAGAAGGGTGAGGCTAGAGATGTACAGGAACTCTTGGTTATGAGAGGAGAATAATAACACATTTAGAACAATATAGTTGTATTATCACTATGTGACTTTTGGGGTGATGCAGAGGTATTATTGCAGAAAGGGAAAGGCGTCTGCAATATTCATTCTTACCTGCCTGAATATTATGCTGAGCTGTGCATGTGTATTATATAGATATTTTACACAGCAGTACATAAGCAAATCTAGCTATGTATGTTTAGGCTCAAATTAGAAGGATCAGCTTTTGTTCCTCAGGTGCATACTACAGAAAAAGTAGAAGTAGTTTTATATTATTTACAACTTTGGTCATTGTGGGGTATGGACATGGAGGAGGTCATTGCCGAGTTCATAAAATTGTTGGTTGACTGTTCTCATGCTGAGCCCTATGCAACTTGGAGTCAAGTATACCAAAAAGTCCTTTGCCTTGACTTTCCTGATCTAGATACATGTTCCATGGTGCTAAAGCTAGTTGGTTCAGTTTTTTGTCCTGTTTTTTTTTTTAATTTTTAATAAATATATTACATATTAATATAGCACCAAAAAAACTATTCAGCGCCTTACTATATGTTACTTTATATGTTTTCTGAGAAAAAAAAAACACGAGAGAATAGAAACTCCATGCAGATATTGTCCTGCACAGAATTCAAACCTGTGATTTCAGTGCTGTACCATGAACTTATGTTCTCTGGGAGCATTCTTCCAACCCCTAGGAACCAAAATGTTAAGATGTTCTTGCTATAGATTCTGGATCTTCTCTCCTTATAAAACCTATTTCTGATCCAAAAATAATGCTTTCTCATTGCCTGTTGAGGGTGGTTGCTAAAGCAGAAAAGCATGGAACTCATTTTTTTTGCCACTAAAGCTAGAAACAGCTAAATGAACTCTCCAGCATTAAATGTCCAACACGTTTTTGGAGGACTGACTCTAGAAGTTCTGCGCTTGTAATATAAAAGTTGAGTTTATGAATGAATGCTCAAAAAAACATCTCTTTTTCCAAACAATATTGAAACAGATTTTACAAATATATTTCTTTATGGGTGGCAAGTACTTTTTACAGTCACAAGCCTGAGAAATGCCAACTAGAATTACAGAATGGCAATCCATTATCAGCTAAAAGGTTTGTAGGTTCCTGTTTCCCAGATCACTGATAACACAGCTTAAATGATGAGTCTGAATGTTAACACAAGAAATAAAACATCTTTGATAATATGCAGATGGCTGTTTTATTTAGCTTTTCCTTATCCTCAAACCGCTGAACATTTCTTCCTTCTTAATGCACAGTAACAAGCAGTTTTCAGCACATACCAGCTAGATGCTTTTCCATGCTCTGCAGTTCCTTTGCGGTTAAAGCTTCTTTCAGGAGTTTTTGGTTAGGTGAGCCCCCACTTCTGGCAGACAAGGCATCCAAGTCCCAGACTGGTTGACGCTGAATAGGTTCAAAAAGTGAGAAAATATACTTTTACAAACAAGTTCAAAATGGAATTAGGAAAGCAATAATTATATGTTCCTTGTACACCAAGCTTTCTGGAAACGCATTGCTTCCTATTAGAAGTGTCTGGTGTACTAGGTACTTTCAGAAATAGGCTGTTATCCTTTGCAAAACATCTGTAATAAGGATGTCCAGCTAAATCTGGTGTACAGTCATCACATGTAAATACAGTAGTATTATTAGCCATGCTAGGTATAACAATCTACATCTCAGTACATCAGGTGGAAGCATAGGACATTGGCACAGCAAAGGGCATGACGGGTACATAGGTAAAGCATTGAAAAGATTGCAAAAGGGGCAATATGAACATTAGGCAAATCATTCTTCCAGCAATGGTTTTTGTTGGTTAGGTAACAGTATATATTTACTGCTAGGTATATCTGCTAGCATTACATGCATAATGTACCGTATTTTTCGGACCATAAGACGCACTAAAGTGGGGGGAAAATCAGGGTGCGTCTTATGGTCCGAATGCATATTTTTTTACTTACCTGTATTGTGCCCGCCCATGAAGGCAGCGCCGATTGATTTGATGAATGCCGATCGGCGCCGCCTTCATGGGTGGGCACAAGTGCCGCACACTGGATCTCAGGGGAAATCAAATGAATTTTTTTTTTCTTGTTTTCCCGTGCGGAAAACCTGGTGCGTCTTATAGTCCGGAGCGTCTAATGGTCCGAAAAATACGGTATGTTGGTCCTGCATTTGTAAAATTGCATATAATGATATGGAATTACTCAGTACTACTTTCTAATTATTTGTAGCAATTTTATGTATACTGCAATGGCTTTCACTTTTATGAACAAATAAACCAGAACAATCGGATCCTTTGTTTTTTTTAAGAAGGTAACATGAGAGTAATATTCACATTATGACCATGACAGATGACCATAAAAAATTGAATGTGAAAAAAATGGCATTGATTTTCTTTTAATTGGTAAACTGAGCAATATTCTTTCATAAAGGGCTTTCTGATAAATTCACTAAAAAGAGTAAGGAGAAAATTACAAGCAGTACTAATACAGCATTAGAGTTGCTTATAAACCCTAAATGAGTATTACCTAAAGAAAAACATTCTTTCCCTGAAATACTAGTCTTTATATTAAAGGACACCAAGAATGCATCTCCTGGCATATCAGTACTAATCTGTTTGCATAGAAGTATGTTTCAGGTTTTTCAAAAGAGAGAGAAAAAAGTGAAAAAGACCCATTCCCACCTATAAAACATAAAGTCCATTACTGAAGGCATCATAATTCTTTTCTGATGCCATAGAGACAATGCAGATGTTCTCATTGATGTGTACTAGAGAGAAGTGTTTATCTGTAGACCTGAGTTTTGTTGTTGTGTTGTTGTGATACTAGTTTATGCTAAGTATGCTAAGCATAAGTAAAGAAAAGAAACAAAAAGTTTATGCATTAAGAAAAGATAAAAAAATCTGATGGATCTCAGTTGCGTAGCTTTGGTATTGCAAAACCATGGATCTTCAAATCTATTGTTTTTACAAATAAGAAATATTCACATCCATAGCTAGTTGAGAAAAAAAGAATATGCAAGACTTCCTTTTTTGTAGGTGTTAATTCACTATCGACAGCAATGCAGTAATTTAAACCTATTTTAGAACCGTCATTTGTTAAGTCTGGGAAAGACCAAGGTATTTCATCTGTTTGCCCAACCTGGGATCAGAATTAAACTGATCTAGTTTTATCCTTAACCTGCCAATAAAACTAAATAATAAACCTTATAATTCAAGTTATAATTTTGATATGTAAGTGTGAAAAATTCAAGTATTTAAATCAAGTACAGTTAGTCCCCGGGTTACATACGAGATAGAGACTGTACGTTTGTTCTTAAGTTGAATTTGTCGGAACAGGTACATTATTTTAATAAATGCAATTAGGACAGATGTTTGTCTCAACATATTAATAGGCAGCATTGGTGTCAGTTACTGTAAAAAATCCTCACTATGAGTTAATCACAAACAAAGCAAAAAAAAATTATTTATGACACTTAGACATTTATTACTTTTGGAGCAAGCTTTGATATGCAAAAAGAAACAACTGCAGAGTTTTTCTTGGTCATTAAAGAGTTACAAGAGGCTGCAAAAAGAGCTCAGCTCTTAAGATCACCCACAAACCTCTGCTGTGTTTAGCCAAAGATTTCTTAGGAAGCAGCAGGAAAGCCCTGTTCGTATCTAGCAGGTGTCCGTATGTCGGATGTCCTTAACCCAGGACTACCTGTATTCTTTAATCATATTACATATGATTTATATTATATATAGTTTGAGTGTGAGACATTAATTTTAGGTGTGCAATTTAAACATTTTAAAACATTTTTAAAGCACAGTGGCTCAGATGTTAAGCAGTTTAGGTCCCAGGTTTGAATCTCGGCCAGAACACTATCTGCATGGAGTTTGCAGGTTCTCCCTGTGTTTGCCTGGGTTTCCTCCGGGTACTCCGGTTTCCTCCAACATCAAAAAAAATGCAGTTAGGTTAATTGGCTACCCCCCAATATTTACCTTAGACTGTATAAAAAACATATGACTATGGTAGGGACATTAGATTGTGAGCTCCTTTGAGGGACAGCTAGTGACATGACTATAGACTTTGTACAGCACTGCGTAATATGATGGCGATATACAGGTACTGTGTAATAATAATAAAGTGTTAATGAATCAGTATGTATCTTGCATAATTACAAAAAGTTCAAATGACAAAAAAAAACTCGCCTTAAACTTGATTAATAGAGGAAATATATAGAACAGTATTTGAACTTTGAAGGCCAATTTCATAGCAAAGGAATTTAATATTGGCAAATATGTTTGGACAATCTGTTTAAACAAAAGAAGAAAGTCATATGTTCTGGTTTTGTTTTTGCTGATTTTTTTTTATTCTCTTTGCACAAGAAACACAAGATTACAAAACTCAGAATATCCTTTCTGGAAAATGTATTTACCTCACATAATTGCTTGGAAAAGACAGCAACCTTTATGCATCAGTGGAAATTACATAAGCAAAGCTGTGGTTTAAATGGAGCTATTTGTACTATACAGTTTCTTGGGTAAACAAATGTGGAGATTAAGTTGTTATAAAAAGAAGCATTAAAGTCTTTAAACCACCAGCACAAACAATGGAATGCAAATACAAAGTTCATGTGAGTATACGGTATCCTCAGGTTCAGAAATAGGCATGTGGCCCAAACACCCCAGCCCAAGGCACCTAACTAGAAGAGACAACATCAGTTTTCTGGTAGCAGAAATCTCATCTGTGCAGTGCAGCATTGTTTTTTAAAATCAGGAGGCATTTACTTGTCATCACTTATGTCAAAAAGCAAGGGTCATATTTACTGCAAGGGTCATAGAATGATTTTTGAAATTTGTGGAATCTATGTAAAGAAAACCAAATTATGTTGGCGCTATATAAATCCTGTTTAATATTAGAAATAATAATAATAATAATCTATATATATATATATATATATATATATATATATATATATATATATATATATATAACTGGATGTGAGTATGTATGTATGTTCCATCAGCACTCGAAAACGCATGGAGACATTTCAACCAAACTTGCCATACATATGACTGAGACTCATGTGAGTGCACCTGTCATCTTTGTACAGCGCTGTGCTATATGTCAGAGCTATATTTGGAAGAAACGCATGGAGAAATTTCAACCAAACTTGCTATGTTCCACCATCACTAGGAAACGCATCATCAAACTTGCTAGACATGACTCAGACTCATGTGAGTGCACCGCTGATCATTAGGAAATGCATGGAGACATTTCAACCAAACTTGCTTTACATATTACTGAGACTCATGTGAGTGCAACCAGACATCTTTGTACAGCGCTGTGGTATATGTCAGAGCTATATTTGTATGTATGTATGTATGTTTAACCATCACTCAAAAACACATGGAGACATTTCAAGGAAACCTGCTAGACATATGACTGAGACTCATGTGAGTGCACCGCTGATCTTTGTACAGCGTTGTGGTATATGTCAGAGGTATTTTTGCATCCATGTATGTATGTATGTATGTGTGTATGTATTGCTCAGCACAGTGTGCCTTTTGCTTATATTTTTACATACATTTTTTGAACTTTAATATAAGATTGCAATAAATAAATACCTGGGCAACACCAGGTTATCAGTTAGTAATAATATTAATAGTGAAGATGCCATTGCTCTGCAAAAGAGTAAAGTTTAGAAGAACAGATGGAGGGGGAATAGTTTATAAAACATTTTCCTTTATTAGTGGTGTTACTAGTGGTGGTACTGCTACATTATTTTACCTAGTGACTAAACACCTCTAATGTCTCTCTATAAGCAAAGTTTTTTTTTTTTAAATAGATAAAGTAAGAAAAGAATCAAAATTATTGTCAGTTTTTTTTCCTGTAGGCAACAAAACATTTACAGGAAATATTAACATAATAATTGAAGACATAATCATTAGTATTATCTTTCACTATCTTTCAAAAACTAACGAAAAAGCTGTGGCTATACACACTTCTTGGTCTGTATGGTAAAGCAACAATTACGCATGGCTGATGCCAACAAAATCAAACCCACACAGAAAAAAGAAAAAAAAAATTACAGGAAGATAGTGTATAATGGTATGGATGAAAATCTTTTTTATTTTTATTGATATAACTTTTTCATGCTATGATTTGAGAGTTAAAAAGCAATACTTGTATACTGCTTTTGATATGAAGAGCTGAATTCTTGAATACGTTATTAATGCCCCTTTACACATTTTTGATGAAAATAGGTAGATGCAAAAGGCTTTAAAATCCTAACAAGACACTTTGGGGCTGATTAACTAAAGCAACAATACCCTTTGGAGGGTACCTGGATTTCAGTCCCACCTGTTCCATCATACACAGAGAGATATACTTGGGAACCGGCAAACTTTTTTACACTGAGAGCAGCAGGCAAAGGATTGCAAGTAACACAAACTCATCTTACTGCTTTTCTTTCCTGCAGAAGCACATGCGAAACGTGTTGAGGGATAAATGCAGATCCCAATGCACATTATATGTCCAATAATGTTGATACATGTATAGTATGTATCAATATGTTTGTGAACGCAAACTGATAAAAGGTGCCCCAAAAGTCTGCAATCACATTTATTTATACTTTTTTTTTTTTAAGACACTGGATGTGGCACCATAACTTTACTAGTGGCATTTATTGTTTTATACTGTTGTGATATGCATATATTTCAGCTGCCAATATCTCTTTTTCCAGTGTTCACTTTTGCTGCCTCTGCTCATGTGATCTTCTCACTTCTCACTAAATGGGCCTGATTTAATAAAGTTCTCCAAGGCTGGATAGAATACACTTTCATCAGTGAAGCTGGGTAATACAGCAAACCTGGAATGGATTTCCTTAAAGTCATTAGCTAATTGTCAGCAAATGTTTTAAATCCTAGACCAGATCCATTTCAGGTTTGCTGGATCACCCAGCTTCACTGATGAACGTGTATCCTCTCTTGGCTTGGAGAGCTTTAATAAATCAGGGCCTATGTGTTATGGAAATATGGGAACTGCCACAGCTGATCCTTCATTCACCATGTCCATTGAGTATTAATCTCGGTAAATCTACCATGAAACAAAATTTTAGAAAAATAAACATCAACGGTTAGCATTTACAAATTAGAGAAACAGCTAGAGCCTGGGACATATCCAGTTTTTATTTTCTGTACAGTATATGTATTACTGATAACATTTTTTAAGCCAAATGCAATATATTTTTTAATTGAGCTTGAACACAAATGTATTTTTTTGACATATCTCAAATTGAGAACATAAGGTATTATGTATTCCTTGGACATAAAGCTTGGTGAAACCAAGAATACAAAGGCAACAATAAAATAACATTGTCTCATTTAAAGGATACTTACTGCTTAGCAAACATGCAGATGTCAATGACCAATTTTATAGATAAATTATGACATTTTACTGATCTTTTTTTTGCTATTTTATATTTTGAATTGAAGCCAGAGAAACCCAGACATCTAGCAATTTCAGAAGTGCAGAAAGGGACATCTATATTTCTTTATCGATAGTTGTAGTTTAGAGGACTACGAGTGCTGACAAAAGTTAACATGACATATTCCCATCCCATGCTATATCTACCACTGCTAACTGCTAACATTTTGAAAAGAAGCTCTTCAGAAAAAAGTTAAGGGAACAACAACAGGGCAAAAGTCCTACAGTTCTTCATTTGGCAACTGTCTGAGGTATTCTCCCATCATGTGCAATATGTGAGCTCAGGCAGCTGACAAATATCAACGACCCATTACACTCTAGCTAAAGTGCTCTTATCAAACAAAGTAGATAATGATAAATAAGGAAATAAAACTCATATTATTAAGTATTAGTTAGGCCTGGACAATATTAATAAAAAGTAATCTGAAACTGGTACATATACCTCCTCACAGGTTTATACATGAGAACAAAACAAGAGGTATGAAAAAAGGAGTGTGAGAAATGCGAATTATTCGCTAAAATATGAAATGTAGAAACATAGCTGCTATGAGTAAGTAGCTGTTTATTGTCTCCCCTGATTTCACAGGCCTTTGGATGGATGTATTCTCTGCAGTCTTTATAGGTGCGCCCTAATTTAAATGAATAGATTAATCTTAGAATTATTTACAGTGCTTATAAACTGAAGCTGTACTAAATATTTGATGTGTGGTAGGACTATAAGAAATATTAAATGAAAATTTCAAAAAATATAACTTATTAGGAATGTTTTATATTATGGGTAGCATTGCTGGTGAGGTCATCAAATGTGGACCCAGTCTTTAGGACTACTGTAAAAGACTAATATTATTATTATTATTATTATTATTAATAAACAAAATTTATATAGCGGCAACATATTACGCAGACCTGTACATTAAATAGAGGTTGCAAATGACAGACAGACACAGACAGTGACACAGGAGGAGAGGTCCCTGCCCCGAAGAGCTTACAATCCAGGAGGTGGGGGAAGTATCACACAATAGAAGGGGGATATGGAATGGAGGAAAGTAGTCGGGGTTTATGAGACAGAAGAAGATGGGTAGGCAAGTTTGAAAATATGGGTTTTAAATGCTCTTTTAAATTATCAGAAAGTAGGAGCAAGCCGAATAGGATGAGGAAGACCATTCAAGAGAGCGGTTAAAATATTTTCTCTACCTTTTTGCAGGACTGTTGATACTAAATTAATATGTTCACCTATATACAGGGGCAACATTCAGAAGCTTCCTATGCACAGAAACCAAAGAAAATTCACTCTTTCTGATGATGTAAATAATATATTAAATCTGAGGATGCAAAGGAATGTTTTAGCTAAGACTAGCAGCACTGCGCACATTGTACACGGACTGCATGTGAAAGCTGAACTGTTAGAATACATTAAAAAATGTAAAAATGCAAAAATAAAAAATCAATGCCTGGAACTTAAAAAAACACAGCTTCAAATTTAGAGTCAGGCAAACATCTCATTTCAGACCAAACATTATTATGTATGAAGTAACACAAGATCGGGGAGATAGGATAGGTGGGTCTTGGAGCAGCCTTTCAGTCCTGACCATCCATTGTGGTCAGGGATCTCACCTAGTTAAGAATATTCGTTACAACTGAAGAAGTGACTTCTTGTTCTTGTTTTTGAAAAGTTCCAATGATCATTCTGTTGAATAAGCATGTTCAACGTGGCTATTAGTTTTAAAGGCGATGCTGTTATTCCACAGTTTTAGAAAAATCCTGAAACCACTTACCACAGTATTCTCACCCACTCATTTTTCATTGTGAATTAGTTATTCTCTTCTCTTTTCTACTAATAGTAAAATAAAGTATATGGCAAGAAAAATGCAGCTGCCAAAACATGCTGTGTAGTTGCGATTTCTAAGTTTCAGCCAGTAAAGACAACAAGCAGCTAATAAAACTGGTACGACCAAAACTTTGCTAGCATTAAACATGAGCAGAGACTTCTCAAAATTATGAACGGGACTTTGAACAGCACTGGTGGTGTGAGAAAAATGCAATTCCTAGAGAAAATAATCTACACAAAACATACATTACTGTAACACTTTAATTGGTACCTACAATTTAATGAGCTGCTTGCCTACATTTTTCAGCATTTAAAAAAATAGTTTTAAAGAGTGCCAGCCAATTGTCTGTAAATTCTGCCAATAATAAAAGAGAAAGTTTAAGAATTTACAGTCTTGTTTGATTCCATATTAGTGGACTATTACTACAGCTGGTGTGCAGATGAGGCACTGTGTTTTTTCTTTTTCCTTTGAATGCTATTCCAAACCACCAATTTGAAGATACAGTAGATACAATTCTCCAGACCTCTATAATATGCACTCAGTGGAAAGCTAGTTTCTTTTTTTTTTTTTTTTGTCTACACTTTTTAGTTTTCTGGGTTTTATTGGGACATACAAATCCAAATCAAGAAAATTGGTTCTACAAAATAATCCTGGGTTGACATCATAGATACAAATCATTGCAGATTTTTATTTGTTAACACATCCGTAAATGTGCTTTTTAAAACAATGTAAACAGTGTGGGTATCTGTTTTTTAGTATCATCATCCTGCAATTATGGATGCAGTGTTCATGAGCTAACAAAGAAAATGTTCAGAGGAGGAGCAGAGAGTCTTTTGCTTCGTATTTCACTGTCCATTCAAAGGATGGGGTAGAGGCAAGACATAACAAGTGTAACTTTACTATAGCAGACAAATATCTTGTCCTTCTACATAGGACTGTGCTGTGCAAACTGAAGTAATGCTTAGGACTAAATAGACAAAGATACAATAGCACCTAGTGTTCAATTCAGAAATTATTTTAAGCTGGGTGGAAAGAAATTGTAGGCGGGTGCCAGCCCCTGTATTGTGACCCAACTCATCAGTAACCACCCAAAAACAGCCTGGTGGTTACTGAAAAGTGCTGGATAGTGCGCCCAGCTAAAAGGGGCTAGGAAGAACACCGGCACCCATATCTGCTGAAAAGTGTGGTGGATAGGTGATGGTGTGACAGCAACATCTAGATAAATGTCAATGCCAGACTTCATAGAGCAAGGCAATGATAGCTTACAAACATATATATATATTATATATATACACACACACACACATACATATATATGTACACACACACACGAACCATAGGGACAAGAATATATGAACCATAGGGACTAAAGTATTTCTTGACTTGGCCTCTACCACCCATATGATTTTAACAAAGCTACGGTATGTTAAGATGTCATGCACTCCCTATTGGATTATACAGAAATAAACCCCTTTTCTCCTGTCCAGCCTGACAAAGCAGAGTAGTACAAGTGAACATGTCACAAAATATAACACACAGATGGTTGTTTTCCTGAGGGCAAGCGCCTCAAGATGCTGGTGCATACAATACCTATCATTCATTACAAATGTGTTTCTGCACAGCCTGGAGTCTCCCAGACTCAGGTGCGAAATAAATAAATCTTGGAAGGAGTCGAGAGCTCTGACAAGTCCCAGCATTTCAAAGTTCGAAGTACATGCTTCCCTGCCTTTCAGCTTTTCCTATAGGAGTCCTTCCCGGGGAATACATATGGACTTGAATAAAAAGATGGTTAAATGTATGATCTATAAATGATAACTGTACTCATACAAAAAGTATGGTTACTTGTATGCCCCCCACTCCCCTTAAAGCATCAAAATACTAATGTAATCTGCTGTCTACTAAAAGAAGCTACTAAGGGTTAGACAGGAGGTAGTTAAAAAGGAGCTTCCAACATTACCACCATAGGCTGCTACTGCCCAGTCCAGTTCCAATGGGAGCCTTGCTTCCTGGTTACCTGGCTTTTTTGTAGGTAGAAAGGAGAGGACACAACTGCCAAAGAGGATTGGAGGGGTACTAGGTTGCAGTGGCCAGATCTCTATATTAGGACATTCTAGGTTTGTGGTCTGCTTTTGTATTATTATTGTTTATAATAATAATTTATACATTATCACCACTTTCTTCTATGCTGTTTATAGGTAATACATAGTACCCACAGTACCAAACAATGTTAAAGATACAGATGAAGAATGAATGTGGAAGATGATGTATATACACAACAGTTGTTCATGTATTAAATATAATGGGCCTAATTTATTAAACCTCTCCAAGACTGGAGGGGATACACTTTCATCAGTGAAGCTGGGTGATCCAGCAAACCTGGAATGGATTTCTTAAAAGTCATTTTCCATTTGTTAGCAAATGTTTTCAGCCCTGGACCAGATCAATTCCAGATTTGCTGTGTCATCCAGCTTCATTGATGAAAGTGTATCCTCTACAATCTTGGAGAGCTTTAATAAATCAGGTCCAATGCATCAAATGCAACAATGCAATTCAACAAGTATGCAGGCCAATCATTTCCTAGGAAATGATGCATTTGATGGAACAAAAAATGGGAAATAATTTTGGCTTATTCCATAAAACACTAAAAAAACATCACAATAGGTGGTGGTCCACAAAATGTTTAGCAAACCTTTTGATCATTTTTTTAATATTTCATACTCAAATGTATTTTTTGCATCACAAGTATGTAAGTAATGTTTTCTAAACAAGAATAGCAAAAATAAACTTGAATTACTTCCAAAAACAAGGTCAGGTTTTAGAAGTCGTAAAGCTGCTACACTGGCATTATGTTCTCGGTCAGGTTGCAAAAATATTGTCTTGATCTAAATACTGAAGTTTCCTTAAGCAGAGGTTTTACTGAACTGTGACAACTGCCAATGCTGCTTTATTCAGTTCTATACTTAAATTTGACGGTTCAAAATTTTGATAGGCATTAGGATTCAAATGAACACCTGCCGTTTCAGGTTTCTTTCCATTCTGGAAATGGGATGTTGTACCTCAGCTGTAAAAAGTATCCGATCATATGGACTCATTTGGGGTAGTTTATTCATGGGGGTGGAAGCAGTGTGCCAAACCAAAAGGTCAGCTATGTGTCATGTAATTCAAATTATTTTTTTATGTCCCTATTAATTTTACCACTCAACGTGTGAGCAAACTTTGTGCTGTTTAAGTATGCTGCATAACTACAAGAGTGGATTGTTAAATATAATTTACACAACTTAACAGCTTAGATATTTTGGACAACATGAAATGGAAAATGCCAGTGCAAGCAGTTATTAGTTGGGATCTCAACTACTTGCTTTGGCTTTTTGGATGGATCAAAAGGATACAATTTATGTTGAATCACAATCACATTTTTTATTTTTTTTATTTTTTTTTATGTAGTGCTGTGCATTTGTACACCTTTTTCTTGTAATGAAACAATGCTTTTGGCACTCCCTCTTCAGGGGACTATGCTGACACTGATTATTAAGTTAAATCCCTCATCACAAACATTCCCATCAGGCTACCTGTGACCAGGTATTTTAGATTACATAGTAGAAAATGTGTTCAAATCTGATGCCTATTGAACTTTACAGTCATCTTTAGACACACTGACCAACTACTAAAGCATAAAACTAAAATATTATAAGGCTGATTACATAGGGGTTATTGTTTCATTAGCATGGATGACTTTCTTGACATAGAGAATACCAGATAAATTTCTTGTGATGTCAGCATTGCTTGTCAACCATAATCTGAGGCTTATTGGGATGATTGTGTACATTTTATGGAATTACCCTGTATAAGGTCCATTTATGAAGGTAAAACATTGGAATACAGATGTCAGTTTCTTTAGACTATTCATATGATAACAACACACAAAGAGAGAAAATACTTTATTTTCTTTATTAATTCTTAATGGGCCTGATTTATTAAAGCTCTCCAGGACTAGGGAAGATAAACTATCATTATGGGTGATACATCAAACCTAAAATGGATTGATTGGTCAAGGATTGAAAACATTTGGCAAATAGGAAATTATGAAAAGAAACCCATTTCAAGTTTGCTGGATCACTCAGGTTCACCTATAATAGACAATATTTTCCAGTCTTGGACAGCTTTAAATCAAGCCCAATGAATGAAAATACAATTATTTTTCCAACTTCCTACATTATTTTTGGGAGATATTCACAAGATGTTTTCCACCGTATTTACAAATGATGAAATAGGTTACTGGTGATGTTTTTTTGTTATACCCTAGTTATATCTATATTTAGGAACAAAATATGATCGTTTGCAAGACATGGAAAATTGATGTGGTCTAGACAATCCCTACTTCCATTTGGGTCTGGAATACCAGCCAATCGCTTCTTTGTAAATCTACTAACAAAATCTACTAAAAATACAAATGACAAGAACTACACATTGGATTGTCAAAACAAACAATCATGACATGTACAGCTTTAAAAACTTCACTTTTGTGTCCTATTGCCTCTTCAGTTCTTCCTCACAGAGTGATTTTTGTAAATATTCTGCTGTATGATCTGTGCAAACAAGGGTAGATCGAGCCATTGTGGCACTAAATGGTATAAATATGCATTTGCTTGTTTGTTTTGACAAATGTATCATTGTCAACTCATAAATTGTGTAGTATTGGTTTATGAAGCTGGATTTAGTGGGGATGCCTTCTGTATCACCAAAATAAAGTCTGGACCACGGATGACTTGATGGTTAGGACAGTGACATTGTCCTGGGGCTGGCTTGTTTTAAAGAGTTGTCCATCCACTGGCAGTTGGTATTCTGAGTGTTGGGGGCATCGAAATGAAAAAAGCCAACTTTTCGGGTGAAAGAAAAAGTTTCTCCTGGAGATTCCACAATTATCTCCCCCCATGCAGACTTTTAATATGCCTATTATTATTATTTTAGGTCTGTAGGTTGGAGATGAAGATTTTACTATTGTGAAATATTTTGTGATTATATCAATAAAAAGAATGTTCATAACAACCATAAAACTAAGATCCAATGCCATACCCCAGTCTACTTTAGACCATCAACCGTTGAAAACAGAGAAAAAACATTTATGGAACTTTCAAGGCAGAAATTCCACAAAAACATTACAATATATGTATGCTAAAAACATGATATTTATTATCCTTTAACAAAAATATTAGTAAAAACATTAAAAATTATGATGATGGATCTCAATTGTAATACTCGCGTTTCGTAGACATAGTCCACTTTTTCAGAAGTAAATTGAGATCTACAAATGCACATTTCATATATATGTTACAAACATTTCAAATGAAAGTAATTTTCTGTATATATGCATTATAGATAATCTCTTGTTTGAAAAAACTACATTTGTTCAGTGTTTTGTCATGTTAGACTAAATTTATCAAGGATTAGAGATGTCTGAAATTCTAGGCATGTGATTAAAAATTGTTTGGAGTGTTCTTGCATTCATCTTTTAGAGAAAGCAGAAATGATGCTGATTTTCTTCCATTTGGAAACTAATCACTTCTCTTTAACTGATGAGGGTACAAGCTTTTTTAAATGCTTTCCTTATGAGATTCGATTACTCTTCTTCTAGGAGTTCCTTACTTCTTTTTTGGTCAGGAAATTTTGCACTTGAATAAAAATCTTTTGTGATCAAATTTGCGTGATTTTTGTTAATGTGGCATGTCAAGTGAAACTAAATTGACTAGAACATCTGACTCCATTTACACTCTTAAAAGGATGCCATTAAACACATCTCCATCAATAATCTTGATTGTTGAAAACAATGAGGGAAGTGTAACCTAAATTTTTTTGTTATATGGGACTGTTTTTACTTATCAAGATTTGATGAAATTGAGATCATTTTGGCAGGTACCTAAATCCCGAAAACTCTCATCTGTATAATTATTTAGCATTTGGTAAGTCTTTTAAGTATATGATATGCAATTATCAGAAATATATCTTCTTTAGATTAAATCCAACATTTTCCCTGCAAACCTTGCAATTCCCTGCAAATTCCAAGTAAGAAGAGCATTTTATTTAATTATTAAAGTAATATGAGAGGACAGCTTTACTAAGATACTATCTTCTGACAGTCATGTCAATTGTAAAGGTTCAATAATTTGAGTTACTGACCCGGAAATGGTATGCCAATATTTGTTTTTATTTCACTTTGATTTTATGTGATGCATGCTAATTCAGATTACCATTCAGATAACTAGCATTTTCAGAAACCAAGATTTTCCATAATAAACATATATATATATATATATATATATATATATATATAAATATATTAGGATATTAGGAGACAATTATCTGGCTGGCGATCCTGTGCTGTAGGCCACTGCAAGACAATGCGCCCCGTTTTTTCTCTTCATCTGTGTCACTTGCAGCAGATCAGGCAAACAGCGGTCAGTCCTCAGCTCTGCAGTCTGTGTCATCCGGTTTCCCTTTGGCTGTGAGCGGTCTCTCAAAATCTCCTGCTCTGAAACTCTGTGCACTTGACAGGAATTTAGAATTTTGCTGGTACTACTGCAGAGTAGTCCTGATCCCAGTCCTGCGCTGCCATTGGCTGCTGGGTCTTTATAGCCTTTCTGCTTCCAGTAACCTGTGCCTGTTATAGCATTAAGCTAGGCTGACCTGGTGTATGAATTAGTTTGATTTACTGTTGCAGACTTTGCTTGTTTCTTAGAATGTACGCAGCCTGGACAGGCCTTTTGCCTGCTAAACCCGACCCTGGCTTTGTGTTTCCCCTCGGATACCTCATCTGGTCAACTGATCACTCATGTATTGCCTTTGGTTTAGTATTCTGGATTTGCCTTTTTAGGAACCCCGTACTGCTTTATCTGTGAGCTCCCGGTCCTCTCCCAGCCCTTCCCCAGATCCCATGCTTGAGCACTAAGTCCTAGGGGTAACCGTGTCCTGGGAAACGAAGCCCGTCTCCCGAGACTGAGCGGGGACTTGCTATAGGTGAAGACTGGAGGTGTTAGATTGGGGTACTGGCATTTGGTGAGTACTGGTGCTGGACCAGGGACTTATATATATATATATATATATATACATACAAAGAAACTAATAGAGGAAAACAGAGCAAGACTAATCCAGCAGTAGAATGCCCCTTTAATTCCTGGCCCAGGAAAGCTAAATCCATAAATTCATGCTATATGGTGTTCACATTGATATTTAAATCATAATTGCTCTATCGTCATTCATTTAAGAACACCTCAGACATAAAACAATAATTTTATTACTTTCTCATAGCAAGCATGTATTCATTTTCATAAACAAAGTTGCGGTCACATTATTTACAGTAAACAATCAAGCCAAGAAAACAAAGAGAAGTCTCCTCTGTGTTCCAAATATTTAGATCTGTAATTGTCGGAAGGATGGGTTTCCCCTGAAGTCTGTAAGTGTTACAGTAGACCTATGATGATCATCTCATTAGCCACATGCAGGAACATTGGTTTATTTTACATTATATACACAAATCATAGGTTTGACTTGATAAATAATGTGTTACTTTCCAGAACAAGGAAATTACATCTTCCTTCTAATCCTAGCAAATCTCACTGTCATCCCTGCTTGAAATGACCTATTATTTAGGTGAAGTAGGCACTTTTCTAATCTTTTATTTTAAATCGATGGTGCATCTTTGTACCAAAGCATAAACAATCACACAAAGTACCAATATAGCATTACGAGGCATGAATGGTCCAGTGGATAAAGACATATTTCCATTATTTTAATGAGGACCTATTGTTATTACCACCCGAAGAACATACATATTTAAAAACCAACAACTCAATTTTAAAGATTCCCTCGCTATACTAAATTTCTTTCTGAAAAAAACAGAAATTCAATTTTCGTTTTTGCCTTTAAGCAAACCTGATATTTCGGATATTCCCATGCTGAAGCTGTGACACTTAAGTGGGCTCATATGTCACAGCCCATACATCTGCATTCCACAGATTAACATGTCACATTTCATTATGTCAGTTCACTGTGCTATATCTTAATCTACAGCCTGTAAAAGCAACACTGGATGAAATGTCAGCCCTTTGTCACATCAAAGTTTGTCTCTTGAGAGAAATTATAACAGTTCAGTCCGAGACTTTTCTATAACTGCCATGCAGTAGTATTTCTATATTGGCAGTAGATTAAACTGCAGAAGAAATTTGTAGACAAAATTACTGTAAACTTTTTGCAAAAAATAAATTATATTGCTGATTAGAAAAAAAGATCAAAATATGCAGTAAGATAGGAATAACTCTCAATTGTATAATATAACAGTCAAGTGTGGTCATAATTGGTTTTATATTGATATTTTCATGTATGCACCAAAGGAAAATTGTGCCTCTCCTATTTGTTTTCAATGGTCCTCTGCAGTAGAATAATTAAGGACAATTAAAATTGTCATTTTTTTGCTTTGCAGAACTAGTCTTGGGTTTATCACTCACCTGTTACAATATATTCATTGACTTCATATGCTTGCCCTATTTTTCTGCATTTGTCTGCTACAGCTAGGACTAGAAGCCGAAGTCAGCTCAAAATGAACATACAAGCTATAAGCCTGAAGGCACAGGAGTGCCTAGATAACCTTATTTACCAGTATATGCATGGATATTTTTCAGGCGCAATTACAGATAAAGAACACATTTTTCGGAGAGGCACAAACTTGGAGAAAACATACATAGTCAACAAACAAACTTTGATCCAGACCATACATGACCAGCAGCCGCTACAATTGCACATATAGCAAATATCTTTAGAATTTAAATTAAGGAAATTGAATAAAACACTCACCAACACTATACTGTTTAACATTTGGTTCCAATTCAAAATGGTCTGATATATCAAGCACCAAAAATGCATTTTGCATGCTTCTAATTGGCTAGATACGGAAGTAGACAATAATAATCTTTAACAAAACCATCAAGGTGGTGGATGTTCTACCTAGTTATGTTAGTTCTATTACAATGTTTAATTGCAGGAGGCACAGCGGAAGGAAAATGACGTGTTGAACGTCACAGAGTGCCATGAGAAAATCCCTAGAGATCTAATCACCGATTCCTATTCCAACATTAACCTGCTGAACTGTTCAACTGAGCACTTCTAAGTGGTTGTTCTCACAATCAGAGTCTTCTACACGCAGAGCTCCTGTCCAGTACATGACAAAACTCAACTGCCCCAGCAAACGCCAATTACAGTGTCGGCCACTATGGAGGACATCATTACCACATTAGACAAGGTCATTTGCTGTCAAATGGCATATGAGCTCCAATTTCATTTTCAGACATCAAAGGACATGAAATGTTTTAAGACAATTAACACCAATAACTGCAAGCAGATAATTGTACGTGTCACTTTTCTATAACAATCAGCCCTAAAATCATTCACATCTGTTATTTACAGCACCTGCATCTCACAAATTGGCATGTCTATTATTTTTAGCTTTTAAATCATATTGACACTTCAAGCATTACTTCATAGACAAAGTTCAACCAAGAACATCAGTTTCTGCCCCACTGGAACTGGAGGTATGCAAGAAACTTCTTGGAATTTTTAAGAAAAGCTGTGGGAAATCGAAAATGATTAAACTAAGAAAAAGGTATCGGGCAGCATTGAAATATATTTATGCTTTTGTGTTATGAAACTTCTCTATCACCCAGAGTCCTCCTGAAACATCACTACAAATGGTGACTTTCTCAAAGCAGATATTGGCATAAAAAGAGGAATTCCTTCCCCTTCCAATCATTAGTCAGTGTTCTCTCTTTAGCCCCATTTACCTGGGCGCCCCACCCGTTTTTTTTACCAGTAACCACTAGGCTGTTTTGGGGATGTTACTGAAAAGTTGGGTCACAATACAGGGGCTGCCACCCGCCTACAGCTTCCTCCAAACCAGCCAAAAAAAATTCTAGGGAGAACACTGCAATCTATATGTGACAAGTGGAGATGCAGAGTGGGGCTTTGGGAGGTGAAACGAATGAAGAGAAAAAGAAAGTTATGGGAAACGTGATCACAGTTATGCTGTCAGGTGATTTTTTTAAATATTTTTAGGTTTCTCATATGCCTGCCTTAAAGGATATCCATTCAAAACCATTCAAAAACTCTGAAGGGTAAAACACTTACAAGCCTTTTAGAGATTTTGTCAATTCTAATAAAATGTTTATGAATTCTCTAACAGAATAGAAGTCACCACAACAACTGCATGAAAAAAAATAAAGGTTGCATATGCATATTTAGCTGATGTACTAATTTTGGTATGGTAAAAGAGTAAGGTCTTTATCCAAATTAGGTAAAGACAACAGCAGGGCTTAGTACCTCTTAAGATATTTCAACATCAACTAACCATAATATTGTGGAAGTGGGGAAAGAAACATGAAATTGACTTTTACCAAGCAGTGTATAGAAACACTTTGCTTGCACTTTCCATACTCCTGAATGTCAATAAAAAAAGGCATTTTAGCTGTCAGAGTCAAGATAAGGATGTAAGAACTAAACTCCATCAACATTGTAAATGATCCAAGAAAAGGATTGATCGCATATGAAAAGTCTGCATATCAAGTTAGCAACTAAACACGTCAATAAACCATAGGCACTTTGAATTCAGGTGCTAAATAAAACCTTTGGCTACAGCCTCCCAAAATATAGAAAACTCTCAAGGCAGAACTTAAGGGATTCAGTAAACCTGGAAAAGATCTGGTCCAGGACTGAAAACATTTGCCAAATAATAGCAAAAGATTTTTAGGATTCTTTAAGATTTTTTTACCATTCCAGGTTTGTTGGATCACCCAAGTTTTCCCATGATAGTCTATCTTCTCCAGTCATGGAGAGATTTAATAAATCAGAGCTATTATGGCTAGACAACATATTTTAAACTCACAATCACATTTGTACATGACATAATGTCACGTATACACTATTCATTTATTTCTTGCACATTGCTGGGCCATCCCAAGACATTTTCCTGATAATTAATGAATCTCAGAGTAATTTCATCTACTTACAGGTCCTGTCACTTGAGAGGCGCTCTCAAATTCTTCATCATCCTCCATTAAGGTTTCTGCTCCAGGCAATGATTCTGTTCCAAGCAGACAACAAAAAAAATCAGGTTCATAAAATTACTTTAGAATAATTAATCTCCTGAAATATGTAACCCCCTTGTTACTTGCCAAATGTATACGAACAGGTTTAAGAGGGGGTTTCGCGTTACACAGGTAATATGTTTTTTTATCCTGTCTGCCACTGAACCTATTTTGATGAGTGACGTCTTCATGTACTGAAGCAGTGTATCTTATTTAATCAGGATGAAAACAAGCAGGCTGATACACCATGCCAAGAATTACCACAGGTTAAGCCTGAACGTTGTTGGAATATAATTGATGCCTGGAGGATATGTAAGTTAGCTAAAGTGCAGAATGCAGTCTAAATGACAGTCTTCTGTCATCCGTCGTCTTCCATATTTGTAAAACCCCCAGATTTTCCAAGTAACAAACATAAGTGTTCCAATAACTACATTGTAAAGATGCGACGTACTAAACAGGACATGTTTAGATTTGCTAAAGATCATTAAAAATGTTGCAGAAGGTGATTATGGACTTCAGGTGACAATTTTAGTTACAGTTATAGACTGATAGTATGGCTGTTGTTACAGCATATAAAGAACATTTTTTGAGCAAATGCAACTGGGTCTTGGTTAAAGAAATGACAAAGTATCACCACCGCTATCATGATCGGTTTACATAATATATTACAGGAAGTCTGTTAGGTTACCTTGATCCGTTTGATTGTTTTGTGGTAGAAATCTGTCTGAACGTGGTTAAAGCACTTAGTCTCACTGTCATTATCTTTTAGTAGTAAAACATTAGAGAATATGTAGTTATGTTTTCTGTGGAAGGCACTAGGGAGCAGTCATTAATCAGCCTTGTGGAAACACTATGTTCCATTTGTAATCTGTGAGTTTAGGCTAAAGCTATGTACAGACACAAGATGATTGTCACCCAAGACAAATGACCGTGGTTATCTCGGGCAAAAGTCTAGCACAGTGTTTCTCAACCAGGATTCTTCCAGAGGTTGCTAGGGGTTCCATGAGCAATTTGTGCCTTGCAGGTCATTTTAAGTGATACCAATGATCATTATGGATATCTGTAATGTTTACATTCTTCCCACTGGCCAGTAATGAAAAAGGAATTATTTCTACTATATTGTAGATGTATACATCTGTAGATGTATCAGTTGTAGCAGGGGTTCCCTGGAGACCTGAAATTTAATTCAAGGGTTCCTCTGATGGTATTTAGCAATTTACTGCAGCAGATCACTATAAAACCAAGATAAGATGACCACTGTCTCTTTGTATGGAAAAGACCCCTTTCCATAGACCTTCACAGTGCTGGGTGTACAGTGCTTATTTTTGTTCTACTCCCACTGGAATTGATCACGAAAGATTGTTTCTGGAAATTTATATAAAGTAAAGTAAATCTGGTATTCATGGAACATTCTCTACTGAAGAATTATCACTGTAATCAAAAACACATAGACCTGGATTCTCCTCTATCAGAGAATGATTGGTGAATGTCAGATTCCCTAAATGGATCTCTCAGGGGTATTTTTGGGGCAAGGAGTACAAACCATATACCACTAATATACTATATGGCACCTACATTATAAAGGACAATTAAAAAATGTAGGTCAGAGTGAGGTGTCTGTGGGGTCCCACAGATATCACTCTGCATATAGTTGCATAGGGAATTTCATAATTGGAGAACAGGGAAATCCTATGACAGGTCATGTGACCAAGCTCTTCTCCAAATATTTTGTCTTATTAACTTATCGAAATGAATGGCACTTCACTTGGAATGTGATATACATGTATAAGACACACAGCTTTATTGGTTTATTAATGTGCTCTTTTTTTATACTTGAAAACATTGGTATGGCAATGATAAGGTCATATTGTAGCTGCTTTGTAATTAGAACAGACAACTTCAATGGAGAATATTCATGATAAATTCACGTGTTGCTTTCTACTGAAACCCTGCTGGATAGGTAGCCTTTGACTGGATGCCTTTCTCTCCAGCAATGTACATTGGACTGTACTTAAATCAATTTTCAGATATAGACACACATAGACACAAATGCAAAATATGCAAAATTTATGAGATCATCATTCCATTTAAAAATATTCAAGCAGACTGTACTCACCTCCTGCATTAGCTGCCGCTTTATCTGAAGAGGGGCAATCCTTGGCTGCCTCCTCCACACCCTGAGCCAGATTATCACCTTGCAATCTGAAACACAAGAAAGGCAAAATTCTATAGCTAATACTTTTACACTTAACTTATATTTATTTTTGCTTGATCACCCAAGTCCTCCCATGGAGTCAAAAATTACTACGCAGGTTATTGCTCCTAAAGTAGAACTAAACCTATTTTTTTAAGAAATGGGAGCATTGGCCAAACAAAATGTTTGAACATACTGAACATGAAAGAGGACCAAGGAAGAGTTGCAGGCACAAGAAGAGGTGGGTTTACCTAAATGATTACAAACAGGCAGGTGCATTTTTATTTTGTATTGCAGAATAAAGAACCTGTCTGCTTGCAATGTTTTTCACATTTAGGTTGGGTTTCCACTTTAAATGCACCTAAGCTTTGTCTTTCGTTAAAGTAAATAGAAAGGCTGCGCTCCCTAAACTGTCCAATGTTTTTGAAAACAATGATATATCGAGTCCTAATAGAAAAGTGTAATGTACTATATTTGCAAAGTATTTTTTCTTTCTTTTCCCAGGGTTGATGTTTGTGTAATCAGTGTTGTCAGAGCTTACAAGTAATGACACATGTGTGCCTAAGAAACTACCCAAAGTAAAATGCACTAATGGGGACAATAGTCTTTTGGGAACCAACAATGCTGGGGGGAAAATAAATTTCTGTAGCTGATTAATAAGCGTTGTCAGCATAGAACTGGAAGTCTGAAAAGGCAGGAAGAAGAGGTCATTTGTTTGTTATCATTGCATAGGAAAATTATAAGCAGATTTGAGGGTGACATAGTATTAGACAAAAGTTTTAAAAGGCTCATTTTCATCAAATATCCTTCACCATTTGGTTACCAGAAGCAAAAGAAGTTATATTTTTTCTATTACATGGGACTTTTAATTGCAAAGTTTAATTTAAAATATTCTAAAACACAATAATAAATACTTAAATATAAAGAATGTACTACAACACAGCTGCCTAATATTTTATTATTAATACTTTCTATAACAAATTTCAGAGCGGTGTTAAATTACCCCGCAGCAAAACTGTAGTATTTTTTTGTCCAGTGCACACAGCATATTAGCGAGGCCATTCATGGGTTAGTCAGTCAACCCCATAACCCAATGAAGGAACATAAGCCAGTACAAGCTGAAGCTTCCTATGATTATAAGTTTATCAGAAAAGCCAATCAATATTAACCTATTGCTGATATAACATTGGTAGAGATTGGTAGAGACTGGCATTGATACGGTCTGCTAATGGAGCGTTAAAACTGAAAAAATACAACATATCAGCTTTTCTGGGAAATAGTATTCTGTGGAACATTCACTTGTAATAATACTTTTTTAAGAATTAAAAAAGCAATGAAGTAAGGCCCATAGGAGTGCAGGAAAACAAATTAGTTTTCTATATGTTGGGTTACAACTTACAGAACCAAAAATTCTAAAATAAAGATTGCAAAAGGTGAAAAAAGGTTCTTATAATTGGTACAAATGTATATTACATGACTGATGTCCAGTTCAGCCCCCAATCTTTCCCTATGGGGCTGCCAAGGGTATCATTTCCTCCGAAGCCGTGGTTCACTGACATGAGGAAGTAAGTGGTGACCACACCACAACCTCACTGCCAGTCTGAACATTATTTTGGGGGGCTGATGTATTCTCTTAGTGTCAGGCAACAATCGCCTAGTGTGTGTACATAGCTTTTGTCTTACTGAGAACGGAAAACATGGCAGCAGAAGATACATGGATAAATGTCAAACCCTGTACAATTGTAATACTCCAGGCAACTTTATTTACTCTCCAAACTCAGCAATACAGCATATTCATCTCCTACAGTAACTCATGTTTCCAATGCATTTTAGTGCATGTGTGTATCTAAAGATGATAGCATGCTGTCTACCATTAACAAAACACATTTATCTCTGTAACCCCTCTTGGTAAATTCAGTAGCAAAGAATATGTTTGAAAACTGCAGGTTTGTACATAACAATGCCTGGGGTGAAGTGTCAGATAATGTGTACAGCATGTAGACATGCCCGAGATATAGTAGAATGGGGCTCAGTATTGCATGTCACCTGATATACAAGGAGTCAATAGACATACTTACTCTGTAACTGTAACACACACAAAAAATGATGAGCACTTTAATGGACTGACTGCCCCCTGAGAATAGCATGTCTCTCCACCCACCCAACCCTAGAAATCCCCTATCATTAAACTAAACTCTAAATGCTTGAAAAGTATAGCTGTAGGCAAAATTACATTACTGGTAAGCCCATTTAGAGGACTAATCAATCAGTGCTCCATATTGTTGTGTTTCAACAATACAATACTTAAATTGTCATCTTCTATGGCATGAAATAGTACAAACATTGTACTATCATTTGTTCTTAAGCATCTACCCCAGGTATCCTCAAGTTTAGTCCTCAATGATCCACATACATTTTTAGAATTTCTCTAATAGACAGCAGCTAGGGAATGGTTACAAAGAGCCCAAAAGTAAAAAGTAACAAAATCTACCCTGGATTGGATTTGAGGTCACCCGATCTAACCACGTGTGCACTACTGGCCATTTGTGCCACCAAACAGATTTGATCCTTACCCTCAGAGGAGAAGGAAAGTGTAAAAGGTTGGAGAAAAACTTCCCGAAAGGAGTTTATCTAACTATTCTTAGACATGTTTTTCATAGACAAGATGTGAATAATCTGTCACTCATATCTCCTCTATGGATGCTGTGAACCAAACCTCAATACAAACTGCTTCTGCTCTTTGCTTTCCTTAGAAAACAAGCAAGACTGGGAATCCTTTCTTGGGTTTCTTGTGTATTAAACAAAATTGATTGGAAAATGCTTCTAAATTAAAATATAGGGTCATGCTGTCTCAAATGTATGTCTGTAATTATGACTTCTATCAATCTCTTATAATTCTTTTAGAACATCAGAAAAAGACTTCTGTGCCTGAACTTCCGGGTCAGCTTCAAAGTCACTGAAGCATGCAGATCACCACTGTCCAACGATAACCTCTGCATCAATGTTGGGTGGACTGACTTGTGGTGTTTACTGTTTATTCCAGTGGTTGCCAAACTTTTAGGTCCCACAGTCCACCATAATTACCGGCTTCGGATCGCACATGCGTGGGGAGCCGGGTGTCACTTAAAGGGGGAAAAATCTCCCCCATAGTGACGTCATGATGCCATAACCCCGCCCACTCTCCCATCGCAGATCTGAGCCTGCGATGGGAGAGTGGACAGGTTGTATCCAGACACAGCCCGCCCACTTTCCCGAGCCTGGGATTTGTACAGGGGACACGGTCCGCTGGTTTATTTTGCAGCCTCCATACCAAAAAAGAGCTTAAACAGAAGGCAAATTATGATAACATGAATATAACATACCATTGTGAAAATATTCAGGTTACATGACTGTGCAATATTCTGTGTTATCCCAATCTCTGACATCTTTACCTTGCACATCTAGAGCAGATATTGAGTGTGACTTTCGCTTGAGGTTCAGTGGTGTAAGTGCTACGTCCTTGGCTAAATTTACTTCCAGATGGCAAAACACTGGTAACACCTTCCATTCGAAGATCATCAAGGTCTTCTACAATACAAACAACCAACAATTCATTATAACAGTTTTTTTTTTCTATTTCAATATTTTTATTAATAATAATAAAAAAAATTACACTAATCTCATAAAAAATAGGGAGAAAAAACTGTTTATTACAAACACCTTCTACTGATTTATACTAGCTAAACATACATATATATATATATATATATATAAATTCTTAAGCTAAATTCATACAGAATTTTCTCCGTTTATATTTTTAACATGGATGGGCCTTAATTTATAAACTATTATCTTTTGAACTTATTATTTTAAAATCTTAAAAGCATGATCTATTTAAAAATACATGGAAATACATGTGCATTTTCAGTAGAGTGCATTTGTCAGAAAAGAACAGTACAACCCTTTTAAATATATTTTGGTAAACTTTGAAGAGGTGATGTTAATCCTGTGTCTTAATCTCAGAGCTTTCTATTTACGTTCCCATGGAAATTCTAGGAATATAGGCTGTGGGACAGTTCAGTTACTGATGTTCTGTAATGCTGAAAAAAGATGGAACAAGCACCAGAAAGACACCTAGGGGAAGAAACTAATGCCATAACCAGGTGATAAATCTCACATCACTTTTTTTTTCTAAAGCTTTCTGTCTGTAGTGTTTTCCCAGGATTACAGTATTACATCTAACTTTCCCACATTTTAACAAACCAGTGCTCCATTGGAACCTGAAAACAGGACACAGGCTGATTAAACAGCACACGTCTCCAAATCAATACAAGAACCACCTTCTCCAGCCCTTCAGTTATATACAATGCTTTCAGCTAAATAACTAACTTTAAGAATAAATCTTTTTACCAATTTTTTGGTGGAGTCCAGGCTGATTATATTTGTAAGAAAAATATTAAAAAGAAACCTGATTTCAATACACAAAGGCTACATTAAGTAATTTACACCACCAAGCCTGTATAAAAAGGAGAAAAGAAAAACTAACTAAAGCACAAACATACACCCGCAGGAAAATTCTATTAGGTATTTAGCTGCAGCCACAGTTTTCATTGTGTATCACCATAAATGAATGTGGACAGCTCTTGATCGATTGCTTAATAATTTGCTGAGGGTCCCAATGCACAATCCTATGAAAAGTCATGGTGGAATTGTTTAGAACTGTTTGGAGAACGTGAGGATGTATAGAAATCACTGGGATAGAAGAAGCTTTAACTTTTACATTATGCTGTGGAAACTGAAATATTTAAAGTAGAATTTTACTTTGAAGTTACAAAGAGGAAAGTCATTTTCAGATCCTCTTTTCACATATATAAGCTATCCCCTGGACAAGTGCCCTCTGCAGCTATATATGAATGTCTCCCCACCACATCACCTTGGTAACCTATCACCATGCTTCGTGAGTGCCCTCTTCTCAACACTACTGAACAAGGAATCTTTTGGCAATACCAGTTTCCCATGCTTTTCTATCAATTGAAATGACCTGGCTTTTTGACAGACACTGTTTAGTTATGAATAGGCTTGAGACGTCTTTAAGACCTGACAATCCCATTACCTTCCTTTTACACTAAAAGCAAAAAAAAAACAGACATATTTTTCTCTGTATTCTTTTTTTTTACTTCCTTTTCTTTCACAGGCTTTAATTTTTGAGCAGAATAATTTTAAAAGTACAGCTCAGTTTGAGCTGTTTCTGGGCTCTCTGGAGGACCTTAATGCACCTTTTAAACTCTTGATTAGCCAGAAGGTTGGGTTGCACATAGTAAGGATGCAAATTGCAGTGCTGAGATCTTTCTGTATGGCAGAGATGCTGACAGCTAGAGAAAAGATAATCCAAGTTTGAGACATTCTAAGGACAAAGTACAGTTTCTACTTGGCTGGCACATTGGAGTTTGTAAAGGATCTTGGTTTCCAAAATTAACATATAAAACAATTAGGATACATACTAAAACAATGTATATTACTGATAAATGACAGAATGCACTGACACAAAAGGATTCTACACACAGTGATCACAGGACAAAAAAAAACAAAGACATCTCACTGAGAAGACAAGAACTATGAACAGAATTTGTATATATGATTTCAAATATTTGTGATCTATTTATGATTCCCAATTTATCTTGGATTCCCAGCAGTGTCTTCATACATATTACAGTGCTTTGCCACTATGGCTACGAAAAGTTTACAATGTAAACTTTAGTAAAAATGTTCTAAATATTAGTATGAGTACAGACAATGGATCATAAAAATGAGAAGTTGAGAATTTGTCAAGCAATTCCTAATACCAATGGTATCTGAGCTATCCTTTTTTTTTTTGGAAAAAGGTAGGGTTAAAAAAGGAATATATGATATGGTATTACCCTAGCAGATCTGGTATACCAGCTTGTATGCCCATATTTAGTCTGGGCAACAGGTGTGTGGGCACACACCTGCGATTTTTTAGGAAGGTGGTACAGAAACTGGTAGGGGGGTTGTATGCAACACACTTGCCTCCTACCATGATTCCAAAACAGTTCCCCAGTTATGGTGTTAAAGAGTAGCAAAGTTGTATGCAGGGTTTAGAATTACCAACACTGTTGTCATACTACAAGAATACAACCCTGGGATGGCGGTGCAGTCATGCCGCTTTTAACCCCAGAAAGATATTGTAGATGTTGTTCCAAGTACTCCAGGCAGGACATGATAAGGGGTGCCATTAGCCCTCCTACTCAACCTATAGCATTAGGAGGGATGTAAGTGGTGCTGGGAGCTGACGTTCTAGGTGGATGAAAACATAGTTGAAGTTTATGGCACTTGCATAAAAGACTAGATAGAAAGTTATCTGTGACTGTTAATAAACTTGCTAAAAAGAATCATTAAATAGTTATTTTCATATACTTTTCTGTTAATGTTTTAATATTTGCTTTCCATCCACCTTAACTATGGACTCCGGGCAGGTGTTGGTGCCAAGGCCGGTGTTAAGCCCAGGAACTGAATAAATAACTTTTAAAATAGTGCTTTGTGGCACAAAATAACCATAATGTGGAATATTCTTGGCAACATTAGTGATTTCCTGTGGTGTCCAGATGTCCATTGGGAGCAAGGCAGACTGATCCAGTTCTTGCCTTGTGCTGGTAATGGCATGAATAGCTTACTATCATTACTGATATGTGCAGAGTTATGTTATGGGGCTAGATCAAAAAAAAAAAAAAAGTAAATAAACTGAATCATATCCCACTAATTAATACCCACATTAATACCTAGTTCTCCCAAAATATGTTCAGAAGTTTTGCATCACATTTGTGCCTATTATTTAAACATCAAACACACAAAGATTTGTATATCATTGAAAGAGAAAACAGACTTAAATGTTATATAAAAAAAACTCTTGTATCTTATATCCTATATCCCTTAGCCACCTTTTCATGCTGCTTTCAATTACCCTACTGTTAGCATCTCTGGGGAGGTCAGCATTTAGAAAAGCCTATTCATTTGTACTAACTGAGCAATGTACAGGTTTGCATAAAATAAATAAGCATATGGTAAGCCAAACAAACTCATATCAATGGTTAAACAAAGAGATATTCTGCTTTATAAGCTGTATAGAGTTCAGTGGTCAGTACTAAGTATCATACAATATAGTATATATGGTGTAGCAGTCAGGACCATGTATTGTAGAAAATAGAATATGGACAGCAGCAGTCAGCATTAGGTATTAAAGAACATAGTATGTTCGGTGTGACAGTCATATAGAATGGTAAAGCATAGTGGTCAGGTTTATATTATACTATTGTATAATTATGTATTTCTATTGATGGTTTATAGTTTGTGTACTTACCATGATCTATTGAATTGTAGAGTCTCGTCCCCTAAAAGTAGCCCATTGGGGAGAAACGCGTCGGGGGAGACCGACAGTACTAATTATTCTGACCTTTAAATCTAGTGTTGGATGAACATCCTTTCTTAAAACACACATTGTGTTTGCATGACTCGTGTGTACTGTTATGTTTGTAGGATTATTTTATATGACTTAAATAAAGGATTTTATCTAGTTTTAATCAAGTTTACCATAAAGAGATGCCAATTTTTCTACCTTTCCCTTGTCTATTTACAATTTAAAGGATCGGCACAGTTACTTCAGTAACTTATATTTATATTACTTAGGGTACTGGCCTTTCATCAATTATACTATTGTATAATTTAGCATTAACAGAGTAGCAGCCAGGACTATGAACTATATGAAATGTAACAGTCATTAAGAACAATACATTATAGCGGTCAGGACTATGTATCCTACAAAACAGCAATAACAGTATCCATTTAAGAACTATGCATTATAAAGTACAGCATATACAGTGCGGCTATCATGAATATGCATTGTACATTATAACATATACAGTGCAGAGATATGACTTACAACATAGCATATACAGTGTAGAAGTTAGGACTATGTACCATATAAAACAGCATATATGATATAGCTTTCAGAACTATGTATCATAGTATAGTATCAAAGTATAGCACATACAGTGAAGCTCCCATGACTATGTATTGTACAATATAAAAATATACAGAGCAAAGGTCATAACTATGTAACATAAAACATAGCATATACAGTGTAGCAGCCAGCACTATGTATCATACAATATAACAAAGTTACTTCTTTCCAATAAAACCTCAAAAACTCTTTTAAAATGCATTTTAATCTCTCTTAAAAAATGTTTATTATTAATTATTATTATTATTAGAAACAAAAACAAAAAATAGAAAGAGCTATGTTTCCTTATGAATGCAGTGGCTGTACAATTTGCAGAGAATCTGCCCCCAGGAAGACAGCAGAATGTTACTACCCTAATTTGCTTTAAGACTGAAAAAGCTTGATACGCTTCACATGTCCATGGCGTGAAGCTCCATTTATAGAGGGTGATCCAATATAATTTTGCATCTAAATCCAATTAATGGCTTGTGATAGTGCTGGGCTTCTATTCACTGATGCACAATAGAGGTCGATCAATGACATGCGCTCTGCTTTATATTCTATGGATCAGAGGCAAAATAGGGGCAATTCATTGCGTTTCTTAATCTATTTTCTGTCTACTCAACCACACATTTTAAAATGTGTGGAGGCACCCTGACACTATTGGATTATTGAACCATCCTAATTTCTTTTTATCTTATGCAGACCACACACATGCATTTCAAGCACATTTCAAATGCAACTTCAAGTATTTCCATAATGCTTCTAAAGATAACAAGATAGAAAAAAGCTACCTTTTTAAAATGGTCATTATTCATAGTGCTAAAATACAATCTGTATCCTTAGGATCACTTACACAGAATTTAACTTACTTGTCACTTCTAAATAATTTGGGAAAACTCAAAATCCTACTCTCATAGTGGCAAAGCACCAGTGCCCCCTGCTGGACAGCACTGGGTATACAATAATGTATTGAAAACTACATAGAACAAAGAATGGTAAGAAAATCTAAACACTGTATCAAATACTAACATTTAAGTTTGTTTATATATAAATTAAGTAATTAACAATGAAATCCATTTTTCTATGGTCTATGCATAATTGACAAATTCTATAATTGAGGACAACTTTAGGACAAATGTAATGTTTAGATTATTATTACACATTATTTATTTAGCACCATCATATTACGCAGCACAGTACATAGTCATTGTACAAGTCCATAGTCATGTCACTAGCTGTCCTTCAAAGGAGCTCACAATCTAATGTCCCTACCATAGCCATATGTATATAATAAAGTCTATGGTCAATTTTGGGAGGAGCCAATTAACCTAAGCATGTTTTTTTGGGATGTGGAAGGAAACCAGTATACCCAGGGGAAACACACGCAAACACGAGGAGAACCTGCAAACTCCATGCAGATAGTGTCCTGGCTGGGATTCTAACCTGGGACCCAGTGCTGCAAAGGCCAGAGTGCTGATCTCATAATATATATAGTTGTTAATATTTTAACTATAGGTAGCTACAGGTTGCTGAAAACAAGTTGCCTACCAGTAAAATGACCCATTGGGTATACTGGATATACCAAAACCTTGTACAGCTTATAGGAAATAGACAGATAATGAATACTGACTATATCATCTTTATTATCCCAATCTGCTGCATCAATATAAGCTGTACCATGTTATAGATATTAGGCCATGGAAGTGTTAAAGAACATGGATGGCACAAGGCTTTAAAAATTCAGCCACATAAGTAATATTCATTAAGCAGGACTAACCCCTAATAACATGCATTACAGGAAGATCAGTAACTAGATCTAGAAAATGGGAGCACCAACATTTTTTCACTGGAATTGGTCAGCGCAACCACCCCACGACAACAAAAGCTTGGAAGAACATAAACTAATGCTGGTTTAGAGAGTAAGGATGCCACAGTCTACAAAGGGACCAAGCAGGGCTGATGTCAGGGGGGACGGGGACTAGTACGGGGTCTCTGTACCAGGCCTTGATCAAAAGTGATTGACTTTTGCAATACCGGAACTTTTGGCCCTGGGCCTAGGAACCTTAGTTTCCAGATGAAGGCCAGAGTACTTTCTGTTTGAAGGTTATGGGTTTGTGGACTGTATCTCACATTACCCTTATATTTTGGGTGCAGAGGTTGCATAACCAATGAACAAAGACCCTATTAAGATTTACAATAACAAATATTGGCCCTTTAACTAATTACACCAATGTAATAGAGCCACCTCCCACTGAAAAGCAGTGATTGGAGCCACTTCACTGACCACCAATGTAATAGAACCCTTTTGTCTCTATACGTATGTTATTTGTTATTATGCTATATTGTATCGAAAACAATAAACCAATAAAGCCCCAATGTAATGTGGAAATTAATAATGACTTCCAACAGTGTAATTTTTATGGTCTACCAATGTCACCAATGTAATAGGGCATTTATATTGATAACTAATGTAACAGATGCATTTATACCGACCACCAATCCAAAGGTGGCATACACTTGTAATAGGGACACATACAATTACTACTGAAACAATTGTAAAAATAGTCAAATACTATCATGTAACAAGTTATTTTACAATGACCACCAATGTAATGGGGCAGAAGGGCTATAAATGTACTTACTGTTAAGTGTGAGCTAGAAATGGTAAGGTTCTGATGTCACCTATCTTTTTTTTTCTCGTGTCACCTCTATCCCATCTCTTGGATGTTGTCCCTCTCTATCTCTCTTTGGTGTCACTTATTAATGTAGGCATTAATTCCAACTACCTACTTGGTTTGCTTCCATACCTGTCTACCAGCTATTTTCAAGTTTCTTTCACCAGTAATGGTAACTCCTCCTTACCCACTCTCCTCCCTGTTGGTGTTCCCCAAGGGTCAGTCTTTGGACCGGTTCTCTTTTCTCTGTACACCCCTCTCAGTGGTCTCATATCCTCCTTTGGCTTACAGTACCATCTGTCTATCCACCCCTGACCTGTCTCCCTCAGTCCTGGATAAGGTCTCATTCTGCCTGTCAGCCATCTCATCATGGATGTCTGACATATTTCTGAAACTCAACCTGGATAAAACAGAACTCATCATCATCCCCCTTAAATTCCCACTCTCCCCCTGACATATTCCTAACTGTTAACGACACTGTTAGCTTTAATTTGTAACGGTTAACTTTAATGTAGCTGCAACCCCGCAATGTCTTATGTCACACTACCCTGACAGAAAGTTCTTTTTAACTGTCCTGTTTATAATAAGATTTACTACCAGAACACTGGAGGAAATTCAATGGAGACAACGGGCCTGATTTATTAAAGCTCTGCAAGGATGGAGAGGATACACTTTCATTGGTGAACTTGGGTGATCCAGCAGACCTGGAATGGTTTCCTAAAGTCATTTGCTATTTTTTGCAAACGTTTTCAATCCTGGACCAGATCCATTCCATTCCACATTAATTTTTTGGATCACCCAGGCACTAATGAAAGTGTATCATCTCCAGTCTTGGAGAGCTTTAATAAATCAGGCTCTATTTAAAATAAAAAAGGGGGACCAGATCCTTTAATACAGAAAGAACAGGTGATGTCACTTCTGCAATCAAAGAAACGTACTTTCTTAAATGCATTTTTTAATTACATTCACCTGTCTATTGCTCTATTGCAGGTTCAGCCAACTTCACTCGGTCTTCCTCCAGGTTCCGGATCTTCCAGATCCAGGGCAGGTCAGAATGACATAACTTCCATGAATGCATGCAGGAGCTTGTGCAGTCCCCCGGGGCTGTCAGGATACCCAGCATATTATGGCACCATACACTGATCTTTGAATAGGCAAGTAAGCATATAATATTGAAGGAGGGATATTCCTGATCCCTTCTGCAATAAAAACCCTGCCTGCTTGCAGTTTTTAATTGTGTTCTGCTTTCAGATACCAATATTGATTTGAAAAGCGTATTTAACTAATACATTTATTAAAATTGTAATGAACTAGAAATGCTGGAATCATTTGTATTTTCTTGTTTAGCATGCATCTGCCAAGCAGTGTTTTTTCCATTAGGGGGCCCTGGCAGCCATTCAGGATGATAGCAGCTTCATTAGCACCATAACCAGAGCCAAGCAAGGGTCTGGAGAAGAGGATGATGACAAGGAGGGACTGACTGCCTAACTCTAGTAATCATAATGCACATTAGGTCAATGATAGCAGCAATTTCCATATAGATTTACACATTATTTTGGAGCATACAGTCATGTTGAAAAGTAAGTACACCCTATGGAAACAGTTGAGGTTTTTAACATATAACTTTTTTATTGGAGCATTTGTTCTAAATGATACGTCTGCTCATCCCCCATGTGGGCTTTTATGTTAGAATGTAACAACAAGCTGAATAGCTCTGATTGATGAGTACCATGCACTTTATGGAACAGTCAGGAATGTAATCTGCCATTATCTTATCACCTGCTGGATGTCATAGGTAGCCAGGCATTAAATCTTGTGTATATCATCTGTAAAAATGAGTGTGTCTCCAACTGTGCATTATTAATGTATTAATTATTCAGACCACATTGTTTAAGCCGGTACCTGTAATTTGTTTGCAAGGGGACCACCAAATACAGACAATAAGATTGTTAGTGGGCTGATGGAAAGAAGCCCAGAATGGATGATGAAAGAGGATATTAGGAAGTGAGAATAAGTAATTTGAAGCATAAGGCGTCTTATAGATCAGAATGGAATAGAATTTTGTAATTTACCAAGTCAAGGTCCAGAAAGGACTGTATCACTGCAAGAAGAATTGGGCTAGCAGAGAGTCTGGGAACTTGGTCATTACAAAAATACACAGACACACCGTGACTTACTCATAATCAACACTAAATACTATTACATTTTAGAGATTGGACCTTTACTACTTACAATATAGTAAGATGGTCCTGCTTATGGTAATGGAAATGATAGGAAAAAAAATAGACCTGAAGTATAAACTTTCAGTAAAAAAGTAAATAAATACAATTACTTCTGAGTAAAATTATACTTCTAAACATAAATTAATAAGTGCTTTACCTTCCAACCTATAGAAAGTATTGTTATTTTTTTTCCAGGTCTGATGTTTGCTGAAAGATCCATGCTAGAGCACATGCTTGGCAAATTGCAATATATGACTAGTCCAGATGAGGGCAGTATTGTCACACTTTTGTCCTATGTCTGCTAACCATTCACAAAGCTCCATTATTTAATATTATTTAGGAGGGTTTAGTCTTTAAATCAAAATTCAGAGACTAATTAAAAATCTGAACAAATTGCAGAAATAAAGTATTGCTATTAAATGATAGCAATCATAAGAAGAAATGATTTAAAGAGTGTAAATAAGCAACAAGAAGATTAAAACTTGTTTCCTTTTTTCAGAGCTTACTGCATTACAGAATATAATACCACCGTAGGCAAGTACAATGAAGGGAAACATTCTACTTATTATTAATTTTATGGGAAGACTCAAAAATAAGTCTCATATCACCTCTGATTTCGCTGCAAGACAGAATATCATCCCCAGATCCTCCATTGTCACAGCTGGTTGATGGTATTAGAAATCTGATTTAAGAAATGTTAATACCTAGGGAGGTGCATAGATCTGCTGCACTACTTGTTCCATTCATTGCTAACCCTGATTTCCTACTATTTCCAGGGTTGCAGAGATCTTCTCCATTCTCGATCATTAGATAAAATCATTCTTTTACAGAAAAGAAACTGATTTGAATATTTACCTTAAAAGAAACTAAACAGATAAGCAAAATGAAAATCCAGGTTAAAGCAATTAGAATTCAATTTGTAGCATGCTGCTGACAACAAAGGGCAATAAATACCCAGAAAATCAGAAAAGGGATTAGACTACATCCCCTGACCCTACACAGACTTCATGCTGAACATGACAATTAATCCCTTCTCTATCAAGGAACGCTATAAATAAATGAGTGACCTTATAAATTACCTAGCAGTTCCATTGCATCATCCTCATTATCTATATCTTCCTCTGTGACGGATGCCGGGGTGCTGTGTATAGAGTCAAAGGAGTCTTGGGACAACATGGCTGCCAGGAGCTTCTTATGCTGCTGCTGCTGTTGTTTCAGTCCTTTGTTTTTCGGCTCCATCTTCAAGCTAAAAAATGTAAAAAATAATAAAAAAATGTCTATAGGAGAAAACTCCATAAAGAAATCTGGGCATATATTACACATAAGCTAATGATTTTATGTGATAATTACACCTAACTATTTGGCCCCCAAGCTATAATTTATTGGGTTTAGGATTTTTCAGTAAAGAGCACGGGTACAGGTAGTGCCCATGTTACATACGAGATAGGGACTGTAGTTTTGTTTTTAAGTTGAATTTGTATGTAAGTCTAAAAAAAAAATCTTCTGGAACAAGCTGTGTTTTCATATGCAAAAAGAAACAACTGCAGAGTTTGTCTCGGTCAATAAAGAGTTGCTAAAGGTTGCAGAAAGAGCTCAGCACGTAAGATCTACCACAACCTCAGCTGTGTTTGTCAAAAGATTTCTTCTGCAAGTCATGCAAACTGCCCCCCTTCTCCCCATCAAGCCTCCATCCTGCACATGAGTTAGCAGGGAAGACCCGATCATATCTATGTCGGATGTCCTTAACTCGGGGACTGCCTGTACATTAGACAATTAGAGAAGGCTTGAACAGTTTGGTGTGGAGGAAGCTAAGTGCTCTGCACAGAGCCTTGACCTGGACCCTATTAAACACCATTGGAATACCATGGAACACAGCTGCATGCCAAGGCATCAGTAGTACATCAGTACCGGACTCAGCAATCACAGAAATGCAACAGTAGAACTAATAACAGGTCAAAACTCAAAAAAGACAGGAGGTTCTAATTTTTGGAACATGCAATAAATGTTGTGTGTTATTTAAAATAGACACTGGATTGAGTTGTTCATTTTTTTCCTAATGTATATGTTATATGCTGTTCTGCCATACTGCATTGTTGGTTCTCTATAGTTTACTCTTCCTTCCCGAGTATGAGTATTCCTCTTCCTGTTTCGGCCACGTGCACATTGTACTCCATATGGTGTTATCTATAAACATTATCCCTTACTAATTCACAAGTAAAGCCTTCTTCCTATTCCTGACATTGGATGCTTCTATGCATTTTCATCATAAACTCTGCCTTTGCTAACACTAACCCCCCAAAAAAAGAAAGCTTTTCAAATTAACAAAAAGTTTTCGCTGGAGGCAGAAGGCCCAGTTTGATACAATTAGGTCTCTGGCTTCTATAAAAATCTTCTTGCATGTCCGCACAAAATGGTCTTCATTTAGTTAGTTATAAATATTCATATCTACCAAGAATGAAAGCTCCATTTACCTCACAAGATAGATTAGGAGGACACGGAGGAAACATTTTTTTTATATACAGATATATTCACACAAAACCATCTCCCCCTTAACATGTGATAATTACCTGTGATAATAACTATTTATTTTTACTACTTATTATTTATTAAACAGTATTTATATAGCGCCAACATAATATGCAGCGCTGTACAATAAATAGAGGTTTCAAATGCTATACTGTGAATCTACAGAATCTGCCACTGTATTAGGGCTACAGAAGATCCTTTGCATACAAATAGGATACCATGTGTGGCAGCCATATGGAGTATTTTAAGTGGTCAAATTACTTTTTTTACTTTGTGTATATTTTCTAATCATCATAGGGCAGCCATAGGTATTCATCATTTACACAAACTATGGTTGCTGCTTTGCAATGCTGCACAATGTGGCTGAAATGTTTGTTAAGAAATACATTTAGGAGATGCATTTACAACTGAATAAAAGCAAATCTACAAATACCTACAATTATTAAAATAATAAAAAATATAAAAGAACAAGCAAATACATTGTGAAAAATTAATCTTACAGCTGTAGCATTGGCTGGTACTGTTAAAGGTTGCCTTCCTAATCCTACTTTATGCATATTCCTAATGGCCACTGAGGTACCTATCACAACGGTGGGCCAATGACAATGTGTGGAGGGAAGAAGGTACCAATAGGAGTGTGTGGGAAGAAGTGCAGACCAATAGGAATGTGTGGGAGGAAGTATGGACCAATAGGAATATTTGGGGGAAAGGACAGACCAATAGGAATTAGTGGGAGGAAGTAGAAAACTTTCAAAACTACCAGAGAGTGTTGACCTAAAAGAATTGTGCAGGATTCAGCCACTGAGGACTGCCGCAGGTCTGTGCAGCCACCTTTATTTGTAATTTCACATCAGGGTAAAGATGACATCACAATACTTTGTGCCTTTAGAAATAAGATAATCTCCTCCCTGTTAGAAAAACAAGTCTCAAATGGCACACTATATTTATTTAAAAAGAAACTTTATTTTATCCACAGATCTGTAATTTTGTAATTCTCATAAAAATGAAAATACCATTACTGTATGAAAATTAAATGATTATCCTGGTGTGAAAGTGTTTGTTGTTTTACCCTATTGTAACTTTGTATTTACACTTTCAAAGCCAAGAGGAGTTCAGGAATATCTTTATGTACATTCACCATCAGACATTAAGTACAATTTCACTGCCAGGCTGCCATTGTACAATTTTATTATTTCTTGTACCCATAAGTACTCTAGATGAGTCCTGTCTACCAGCTAAACTGGGGGAAGAACTAATCCCAGCAATCCCCTGTGAAATGGAACTGAAGGAAGATGTATATGACATGTGTGACATTCATGGCTGCACCCATTGATAGAAATCAGAAATATGTGTAGACATGGACAGGCAGTGTGTGATTTACAGAGGTAGTAGGTAAAAATAAAAGCCAATACATCAAAGAATAGGTAATCAGAAATGTATTAAATATTTGTTTTTAGGTGGAGATATTCTTTAAACCGTTTTCGTTTATTCATTTTTCTAAAACCTCAGACAACTAGAAGTTTCCCCGCTGATTTTCTTTATTCTGTTGCAGTGGATGAGGGCACAGTGGAGCAAAACCTAATCGGGAGATTTGGTGGATGCATGATGGTTATGCCAGCTAAAAGATCAGTGTCAGGGGAAATCGATCGTTTACCTGGTCCTGCACCATCAATCAATGTATGACCATCTTTTTATTCAAACCTAATTCCTGCCCAGATAACAATTTATTGAATATATCCTTTATTTTTTACTATGTCTGCAGAATTCTGTTTCTGGCTCTTTTCCTAGTTTTCATCCAAGCATTCAGTTCATGCATTTTTAAAACAACTATTTTCTGTGTATGTGCATACATATTTATTTGTGTCTGCATTGTGTGTGGCTAAGCAGCTAAGCAGAAATCTCTCCTGTATGTGTGGGTGTGCGGCTAAAATGGAATTCTGCTTGCAGCCTCATTCTTCTTGTCTTAGCCATTGCACACAATGCACGTTACATCAAACATGCAAAGTGCTTTAACTGCAAGTTTGCATTCATCTAATGTGAATAGATTATAAATCACTTCTACTTTAGGAGGATGCTGTAAAATAAGTCAGATTTTATGCATTTTTATCCTGCACTGTAATTATCTTCTAATAATTTAAATTCTGAAAATGTTCTGTTTACATTGCAAAACCCTGTGCACCATGTGTTTTGTACAATTCAAATCTACGTCTGCTCTGCATCTGCACATATCTTGCATACAGAGTAGAACAGCGCAGACTACAACTCTAAGATGTGCTTTGAGTCTATTTTATGTATTGCTTATTATTTATTTATTAACTTATTATGTCTCCTGCTGTCCCAAAAAACTGAAAAATAAATATATTGTGCTTCTAGTGGAATGGCTGTCCAGTACTCTCTAGCTTAACACATGTAAAACAGAAGCTAAAGCTATGTATACATGTCAAATGATTCTTGACTAGGAAACCATCAGTCCATGACGGATTGATGAATAACCAATCAGGAATGACCACAATTCTATGGAGGTGAGCACAGTTGTCCTCTCTATTGAACAGAACGGTGCCAGGTGTACCGTTCTGGTTCATTCTCCTGTTACTAGAAATAATCACATAAGATTTTTTCCAGCAACAATCACCTGACTTCTGTAGAGGGATTAAAACTGTTAACCAATGGATAACTGGTCCTTCCACTGATTTCATAAGGGTGGTGAGTGATATATCCATAAGGATTTCCTCTGTGTTTGAGAAGCTCCATGCATTAGAATATTCTACCTCTTACCTACTCGTAGGGGGATCAACATTTCTTCCACTATATTCCAAAACAAGAGACGAGTTTGACTAAATTTGTGCTTTGGAACATAATAAAATGCAGTTTTACAGTGTTACTGAGACCCTCCAGTGATTCAGCAATAAAACACACTCATTACAGTGGAATATTTAATATTGTTTGTTTTGAACTCAAGGCTATGAACACAGTAAACATTGCAGCCTATAGAATTTTCCATTCTTTCAAATTATTTTCAGACATTACTTTATGAATATTTCATTATCTGCAGTAACTTGGTGCTGTTTGTTTTCTGCTTAGTCTGCCTTTAATTTGTATTAACTAGGTGGTTAGAATGTAATTTTAAAGTGTGTCAACAAGTCTTTCCAATAAAGCCAGATTACAACGGTCGCCTTGTTTTAGAGGACAAGGATGTAATACTAAATATCCTATTAAAGGGAAAACAGATAAAGGTTTATTTTGCGGATTTGTTGTGGCAATCCTGATTCATGTAGTTAGTTCTGTTCTTCTCATCTAGACACAGTACAACCTACAATACCTTCTTGCTTAAAGAGAAACAAAACAGCAAAATAAATAAATAAATATACTTACCCTCAAGCCCGCAGGGCAGTCCGATTGCTCCAGGGGTGTCCTACATCAGGTCCCGCGTCGTCCCATAATTCGTCCTGGAGCCGGCTCTCCGTGCGCCGTCATCTTCTCCTCTTCTTCCAGACTCTTCATTCTACGTCACCCGACCCAAATTTTGCTGAACTCACTGTGTGAGATTGGCAAATTTTTCTGTTTGAGCAAAAAGGCTCCTTCTGCGCATGCCTGAGATGCTTGGGCATATGCACAGAAGGAGCACCCAAGAGCCTCCCGGGATGCGTGATGTAGGTATCCTGGGAGGCTTTGCGCTCCCATTCATTCTCGTCGCCTGGGCGGTCAAAAATTAGAGGGCGGTGCTGCACCCTTTTTTATTTAAAAAAAAAGGTGTTGCACTTAAAAAAAAGTAAAAACAACTGAATTTTTACTTTACATAAAAGGGTTGTCTATGTAAAGTGAAATTTCTGAGTTTAGGTACGCTTTAACTCTTTTAAGAACACCATTTACAATTGGCATTTGCTTTTTTTAATTATTCTGCCTTATTATTAATAATATTATATTATTAGTAGTAGTATATTAAATCTGCCTTTTAAAACCCCATTGAACACTTGTGTGTTTGAATCCATTCCCTCAAATCTAGAAATGAGTCCAGGACATTTAAAATAAATTACCAGGAAGTTTGCTGCTCTAGCAATGTTTTTTCAGCTTTTGTTTTATGTTTTTTTTTCGGTCTGCACAGATCAATGATACCATTTATAAATATAACGCTAACTCTTTAGTGCAATCTAGTTCTGTACTGATCAGATAAGATCTCAAACTTGCACCATTTTAATGTAATACCCTGGCCAGCAACACAGCTCTAATACAACTAAACTTTAAACCTAATATTTCTGGGGCAGACATTCACACTTTTCTTCACAGCTTTGCAAGAGAACTATACAATTATAAGGAGACTCTTCTGCTGCCATGTGTGTTTTACATGATTACTAAACCTAATAATTCACTAAGGGTCTCATGACCAACTTATTTTTTTTTTTTGCATTACTTGTTTTCGGCAGCACTACTTGCTTTCCACTATATTAGGTGTCTTTACCCACCTTCAAATTAGCAAAGTGAAGACATCATTTATTTATTGTATGGACTATCCGGATAGATTACATTTCTGGAAATCCAGAGAGGCGAATCTTCATTTGACTTTCAATATAAGAGTTGAGCGTGACTCTAAGGCTAGATATTGTCACTGAAACCTTGCAGAGATGTTCATATTCAAGCTTTCTGGCAAGCATGAAAGAAGAAACGAGATGAGAAGAGGAGGTGCTATTGGGCATGATTTATTATAGCTCTCCAAGGCTGGAGAAGATACACTTTCATCAGTAAAGCTGGGTGATCCAACAAACCGGAAATAGATTTTTTAAAGGTATTTGATATTTGCTTGCAAATGTTTTGAATACTGGACCTGATCCATTCCAAGTTTGCTGGATCACTCAGCTTCACTGATGGAAGTGTATCCTCTCCAGCCTTGAAGAGCTTTACTAAATCAGGGCCATTGTGTCAGTATAAGGTCTGCACTACACTTGAGGGACAGTAGAACAGTCTCAATGGTTTTCAGATTAAGAGTAGTCACTTTAGGAAGCCTGTGTTCACAATGATCATTGTATTGCCTGTTTATATATCAGCTGTTCTGACACTAATATACAATATGCTAAAACAATTTTCTTGGGCACGCATCTCTCACCTTCCAGCAGGGCTGCCACTGCCTTCATCTACTTCCCGCTGTTCATTTTTATTTCTTGGTATAGGAGGTTGAATCATTTCAGCAGCTAAAGGGTCAATGTCATTGTCTTCACGTCCCACCCATTCTCCAATCACACAGGGTCTTAGGAGGGAAGAGTTAAATGCCCTTGTGTCCTAGTAAAAGAGCAGATTACATTTATTGAGTTGGCTTTGCATTCAAATCCTTAAAACATAAAAGGTAAAACAAGAAACGTATAAGATGGTCATAAACTTCAAAGAGCAGTTAGACATGTGTGCACTATCTGACGGCCCTAAGGCATGTCATCGCCTGGTGGGCACACAAACATGACAGCTTTGTCCAGCTGAGCACTATGTTTATTTCTATGGAGAGTGTGAAGGAGATGAGTCAACCTAGAAGAGCAAAACTCATCACAGGAAAAACAATAAAAAATTGCAGTGGGTTCTATGCAACACCCATTCCACTGATATAAGAAGTTCTGTTGGTCTGCAGTTCTAAGAAAGGGCGATTGATATGAGATAGATGAAATAAGGCCAGATTGTATGATCGTCACCCCTTGTCTATTGGTAGCTTCAGGAAAATAAGGAGGGTACAGTTACTGACCTGGCTGTCTCTGGCTCAACTAATAATCAATGACCCAAAAGAGCATGTAGATTAGAAAGTCAGAACTCCAAACCTGCATATTTATTCAAGATCAGTGACAAAGTATTCTAGACACTGGCCCTCAATGACAGCTGCAAAATGTTGGCATATAATAATTATTTGGCAATCTACATTTTTTTAAAAAGTGCAAACAAATTTATTATATCAACACAATATAATTCTATTTTTTGGTAGAATTTAAAGGTGATTATAGAATATATAGATACCAATAGGTCAAACCAGGACCCCCCATCAAAAATTTCTGGGCCCTATAATAACTAAACTTCTTGGGCCCTCTTCCCTCATGTCCAAAAGTTTCAGCATTGCAAAAGTCAGACGTATTCGATTGGGACCTGGTGCAGAAATACCTTCAAATTGTGTGCACCTATGAAATAGGTATGAAACTACAATACCCAAAATCCACCATAGTGCAGCCAGAATAAAATCATGTCCGCTGATCTGAATTCAGTATACTGGAAAATAATTAATTTTTTATAAAAAATCTATAGATAAAACTATAATAGCTACAATATTGCAGCATAAAGTTCCAGGATCAATAACTAAATTACAAAGTATTGCTTTACTAGCAAATCATTCACTTATTAGTTCTATCTTGTACATAAAAACTGGAGCTCAGTGTTCTTATTTTTGTCAGCCCTTCAGTTCTTTATTTTCAAACAATAGAATCCAGTAAATTAAATCACCACTCATTCCCAACCAGAAATAACATAAAACAAGCTCAAGTTGCATTTTTTGCTCAAAGACCAGAACATCAACTTGTTTATTGCTCAGGATGCTTTTTATTTATGTCTGGCAATCCACATGCTGAACAGCTAGTAAAAATAAAATAAAATACATGTACTCATTCTGTCATTACAGTTTGTCTTTCATAAAGGAAAACACACATTCACTAACATTTGCTTTAACAAAAAAAATGGATAACCAAGCAATTTTGGAATTAATTGTTCTTAAACAAGATAGGTCCACAGTCCTTCCCTGGCAGGTGTACACCCATGGGTGCAGTTGTAGCGACCTGCTGTCTATGGCTTTTTTAGCTTTAATTGCTGTGACAGCATGTTACAACATAAATACTTGGTAATGAAAAAAGACATTTGTGCAAAGCAGATAATTCTTATTAATATATATATATATATATATATATATATATATATATATATACACACACACACACACACACACACACCATGTTTCCCCGAAAATAGGACCTACCCCGAAAGTAAGCCCTAGCATGCTAATCATGCAAGAGTGAAGTTAAAGCCCCCCCCCGAAAGTAAGCCCTATTGGCTTCTTCGGAGGATGCGGTCACCTGGTACACTGAGGGATACCAAGAGGAAGAAGAGAGCAGGAGATTTTCAAAGCACTGGAGCAAGGGGTGAAGAAATCGCAGGATTAGTTAACCTACAGTACTCTGGTGTGACACTACAAGTAATAAGAGGTTGATGAATTTTTTTTTCAAAGGGTCCTTTGCTAGCATTTCATTCATTAGCAGCAATACATATTTATTGATTGATTTTTTTTTTGCTTTTTTTTGGATTTATATTGGTTACTGTTTGTGGTCAACAAAGCTTTGGAAGTTTTTTTTTCTGTGTCTGCATGTTACTCTATGAGTCACATGGTAACTGTCAGCACGTTTTCTTGTTATGGTGTACTTGTTTGCTTATGAAGCTGTGTTTTTGTACATGAATAAATACAGATTTTATGGTACATGAGGAAAATAGGCACTAATGTGATTTTCAGAGGTAAAATAAACCTTGTGAGAAACATTGTGTGTGTGTGTGTGTGTGTGTCTGTGTGTTTGTGAATAACCACAAAATAAAATTTTTAATTGAATACCCCTTTGCAATAAAAACACTGTTATAGTGCTATGATAAAAAAAAACATGAAATTGTTACTATATAACGTTTACAACACATTTTATTTTTAAATTCTCATTTCTTGATTAGCAGTATAGAGACAATTGTGATATTACTAGAAGAGAAAAATACATATAAAAGGAAGTTATTGTTAAATGAATAATCCTATAGCTGACAATAAATCTGATTTAATAAAGCTCTTCAAGGCTGGATACATTTTTATCAGTGAACCTAAAAGCACTCAAGGTCTAAACACTCCAGGTCTGGATCACCCAGCTTCACTGGTAAAAGTGTATCCTCTGCAGCCATGGAGAGCTTTAATAAATCAGGACCAGTAACTCCACAACTGAAGTGTCACCTTCTCATTTCAACATACATTCAGCTAAATATTTTTAAAACTGCCAAAGAATTTCTGTTTTCTTGCAGCCATATCTTTAAAATTCTGATCCCCAGCTAATGTGATTGACTCACTGCTCTTTTTAGAACTTTGCAGAACTGGAGGTTATAATTCAGACGTCTCAAGCCCCTTAGGTTTACTTCAGGAAGACTTTTATCTTTGGAGACATACATGCCAAGGGTATTATTGCCGATCTACAGGAATGCTGAGACTCAAGCACTCTCTTTGCAATACTTAGGCTGATTGCAGCATTATAATAGGAAGACCCCTTTCCTAGTAAAAGTAAAATTTGGCATTTATGACTTTTGCAGCATGTCGGAGTAGGCTCCACAGGATACCTTGTAAATGTGGATTCTGGTTAACTAGGGCATGAGGAGATCCTATTATCCTATGATCCAATTATGGCTGCAACTTTTACTCTTTAGAAAAAGGTGTACACTTTTAAGTAGAATAGCAGTTGTCTGTCTGAGTCATGAACTCAAAGTGATCCAGCTTAGAGCGATACTGTTTTGTGATAGACATACCTGTTCACAGTGCTTATTCTTCTTCTAAAAATAAATCAAAGTTATTTGAGGCAACAAAGCCAATGAGAACTTACACTAGACCTAAATCTGTTCTGCAGTTGACCTGGAGAAACTTCTTTCAGAATTTCTCTGACAAGTACCATCAGTGTACAAATCACATATCTTTTACATATATATTATACTGTTTAGGAAAGGAGGACACTACTGTTAATATTACCTGTTCAAGGTCATCTGAAACAGCAATACCTGTAGAAAACAAAGTAAAAATGATGGAAGTCAATATTAGGTTACACACCAATGTACTTAATTCAGTGGAAAATGTAAAGCAACAGGAAACCCATTGCAAACACAAGAAACTAGATGTATAAATGTCAATTATATATACATGCATGCATACATACATACATACATACATACATATCTCCCTGCCAAAATGCCACAATGCACACACAGACACACACAAGTTTTGGTAGTACTTACTACGTGACAGATTCTCCAAAGCTTTCCCCAGCTTTTTGCTTTCCTGAAGTATGTGGTTTAATTCGTCAAAATCATGACTTTCTGGTTTTGTCCTCCAATCCCATTTAGGATGTTCAATTGACCTGGGTACTTAGAAACAGGAAAGCATCTGTATTATTCGAATGTATACTAGAACATATCCTCATTATCATTAAAGAAGAACCCAGCAAAACATAACCAAATTCCAGGCTTTTCCCCATGCAGGGGATCCAAGTTAGCACAGCATTACCTGCAAACAACACAACATTTAGCCTCCTGGCTCTGGTCTATTAGATCTAACTGTGGCCTACCTGTAGGTAACTAATGCCTGGGCTCAGACTAAAACTTCCTAGCCATTCTAAATTTCTGGCCTGGAAACGGAAGAAGTGCCTGGCCCACTCATTCATTCCAGGACACTGTGCCTCGAATCGGCTGAAACTCTGCAGAAATACAATCAATATTAGCCCTTTAATTCCTTTTCTAGGGAAACCTGAGGTACATGATGCCAAATACTCCCTGAATTTGGCATCATGTGTTTCTGTCTGCTACAAAATGTAAACCCCAATTAAATAATGTTCCCTTTCCTAAATCACCATGTTTTAAAAAAGAAATGCCATTCTATAATAGACATCACGCAGACATGGGTATATAGATACAAACTGGATAAAAAAAATGATGCAGGAGATCAGCATCACTGATATTCAACAAAGATAGAAATAAGTGTAGCAATATAAAAATGATATTTGTGTATGACACATAGAGGTCTATTTATAGAGCATGCATACCTAACATAAAAAGGGTGGTTAAAGGCTGAATGTGAAGCCCGAAGTCTCCTGGGATACCTACGTTACATATGCCAGGAGTCTGCGGGCTGCTCCTTCTATGCATGCCTGAGATCGGCCGTATACAGAACGACCATTCCTCTACTTCATGCGCAGAGAGATCAGGGGACGTCAGGTGAGAGATCAAGAACAACTCCGAAAAAGAGGAAGAAGATGGCCGTGCCTGCTGTCCAGTCCCCACTGAGACAAAGAAGGAAAACGGGACTGCATTGGGCTGACTGGACAAGGATTGAGTAGGGATTGATGGCTTCCAATCTATGAAGGTAAGTGTTTCTTTTTGTTGTAATGACACTTCTGCTTTATAAAAGCACCCAGTGCCATGAGTCTATGGCTCACTGATTGATATATATATATATATATATATATATATATATAGAAGATATATATTATTTTTTAATATATGTCATGTAAGGTAGCTTTGTTTGTGTAGAACAAATATGGGGGGGGGGCATCCTAGAACTACCTAATAGGTAAGGTTCTGAGGGGGGGTTTACATTAGAAGGCTTATTAAAGAGCATTACAAGGCTTATTAATGATATCCATTTAAACACATTATTAAATCCTTTTTTGTATGTGCAGGTTCACCCTGCTCTATTACACCTTATCTGAGTATTGCTCTTGTTACAACAACTGCTCTCTCCTATAAATATATTCATGATTTCCATCATCAGCAACATGATAATCCTAGTGTGAACCACTTCACTGCATAGCTAATTCCGTTATCGAAAGAATCACAAACGTGCCAACTGTGATCTCTGCCACTGATTTCAGGATGATGCCATGTTACCTAGCAGCAACATTAAAAAGTACATAGCATTTTTTATGTGCAATAATGCAACAAATAGATTAAAACAAATACATTAAAGCGCAACAGTTATAATATCAAAACAATTTATATGTATCTAAACTAAAAAATACAAAATATTTGGTGTTTGCAGATGGCAATTTTTTTGTAGAAGGGCAAATACCAGGCCAATAGGGGTGCATTAGGTACCTAATTCTTAATATACCCTTAAGGTACAGCTAGTGGCTCTTATATGCTCCAATACTGATTGGAAAGCTACAGTAGCAGTAACATACAGTAAATGGAAATTTTACTTCAAATTAACCTTTCAGTAAACTTTTCACATAAACTGTGAATATAAGTTACAGCTCATGGTGAGCAATCAGGCGGTAGAATAATTATGATAATCAATCACAATGTTTGCCTGGCAAAGGTAAGCATTGAGAGTTGCAGAAACACAACTACATATCATAAAAGTTTTTTCCCTGAGTATTTTCTGATTTTCCTGGAGCTGTCCCAATATACAATAATTAAACCAGGCATTAGAATGTTTTGTATTATAGCACATAGACCTGTCAGGAAGAATGTTGAATGTTATTTTCAGGAGACAAGCATGGCACTGGAGTGATACATTGCACATCAAACAGCATTTATTTTCTGGGAGCTATCAGAATGAATAACTTCAGCATCTGAAACTGACACTTTCCTTTATGTGTTTGTCGGATTCAGGATTGTATGCAGAATCAAAAGAAACAGCAATCTCTCACCATGGAGAAGATTAGAAGTGTCAGCTTATATCAAATCTCTGTTCCACACTCCCAAAATAAATAACACACAGCTGTCATGATATATCACACAATAATAAAGGATTCGGACATGATAAAAATCGTTATCAGCACCCCAATGGATGACAAGAAAGCTCAAGTTTTCCTGCATAATAAAAAATATTCATTGTAACTACTACTCTGACCACAGTATAGACTTCCTAAAACAAAAGGTTTTTGCATGCGTTACAGAGCTAAAAATAAAAAGGAGTGTTTTTGGTTTAAATTTAGGAAAGCGAGTCATTACATCGTCCCTGTGCAAACTGTATATCTAAACTGCTGGTCCAGACGCTATCATAAAATGAGGAATAAATCCCTTTTTTGGATCTTTAATTGAAAATAATAAAAAAGACCATTAGAGAAATGCAAATGAAAAATGAAGAATATAAAGCACTACCCTGATGCAAATTTTGGACCTTCTCTCTGAATCCCTTCTTTACCTGGACTATTCAGAGATGCTGGTACAGAGCACGGCACGGTGAAATGATGCTCCCCATGCACATTCTGTGTTCAGACCTGATTATCTGTCATGCCAGAAAAATAGATGCACAGATGAGGCATCCAAAAGCTTTCCTGAACTCTGTACCAGCCATCAGCAGGGTCTCTCTGAAGTTCAGATACACACTAATTGATGAAGAAAAAATATGATGACAACTAAAAAACTTAAAATACTCAAAAATCTATTTAACATCGGCAGATTCCATGTATATATTATACAGGTGTCCTGTAACAACAACTACTAGTATATATTGTTAATATATTAAAATAAAATTCATTTAGACCATGATGTATTTACTATAAATTATGTATACTATTCCATTTTGCTAAAAGACATTGGGGTCTACATTCAGAGGAGCATCATGGTATAAAATGATGTTTAATACTGAAGTTTACTCTAATTATATTTTGCATTACCTGTTTTCATTATATACTCTAATCCTAAAACCTGGTGACATAATCACTAAGGCTCTACAATGTCGACAGATCATGGCTGGTGGGAGAGTGTGGTGGTTACACCTCCATGTGTTACATAGCCTCTATGATTAAAAGAACTAAAACCCAAAGAACAAAAAAGACAGATCAGGGACAATAATACTGGGAAGAAAAAGAATGGATGATGCTGGATGTACTCTAGCCAGGAAATGAGGTGGGCTCTATCGGACTTGCTAAAGCCTGTGTGAAGGCTGTGAGAATCCCAGGATAAGCTATTTCAGTACCAAAAAGGAGCTTTTACATCTGTGCAAGACTGAAGGTGAGGTTAGAGTTCACCTATATTGGGCAGGGACAACCACTGCAAGCTTGAGTGTAGAGCTAACTTCGGATGAAGATGGATCAACAAACAAGAGCATACATTGCAACACAAATATCCACAGAGTTCCAAAAACCTTTATTTTATGATGAAATGGTAGGGCCAGAATTTGGCATTACCAACATAAAGGCATTGTTCTATCCGGTCTTGTATTAATAGTTCAGGCAGCTTTCTTGGCACACTTTGAGCCCATTAGTACTAAATGTACATTGTTTAAATACCACAGTCTAAGTTAGTATTGTTGCTGAGTATGCCCATCCTATTATGACTGCAGTCTATTGATCTTATTACAGCTGCTTCCACCAGGATAACACGCCATGTCAAGTCATCTCAAACAGGATTCTTGAACATGACAATAGGTTCACTGTGCTCAAACAGTCCACAGTCACCAGATATGAATCCAAAAGAGCATTTCTGTGATACAGTGGAATGGGATATTTACATCATGGATGTGCAGACGACAAATCTACAGCAATGGCTTGATGCTATCATGTCAATATGGACCAAAGTCCAAACAGATTAATGTTTCCAGCACTTTGTTAAAAGGGAGATACTTTGGCAAAAGGAGGTCCAACTTGGTTCTAGCACATGTAAATACTGTATGTATATCTCTAAACAATAGCTGGAGTTCTGTATTAAAAGGAAAGGAAAAATGTAACTGTAATGTTGTAGTCTACTTACATGACTTTGATTCTGGTGATGGTGGTGAAATATTGCAGACTGCAAGGTCACTTTTTGATTTCTTAGGCTTCTTTGCATTCACTTGCCAGGGTTTATCATAGCTCCTAAAATCTCTTCTGGTTCCTTTGTTTTCTGTGAAAAAAATACATTTGGTTTTCAAAAATATTTATAATATTCAGACTATAGCATACCACTGGAACCAACAGATCTATGTGGAGGAGCTATTCACAAGGCTGGACTACAATTGCCAATAAACAATAGATCTTTTGAAGTAGGAGAGCTGTCAAAACCCTCATCATGCACATTCATAGAACAGACATTTAAAATGTTTGGTTGCTAAACCATCATATGCTAATTTTATATTTGTCTCCAGCTTTTTTTTATGCATCTTGAGAAAAAATAATTCAATTCAACAAACACAAACTGCTTAGATGTAAAATCAAACTTACTATTAGTACCTTGCTGCTGATGTTCAGCCACCATGTGTGTTCTAAAAACCTTGCAACTAAGAAGTCTGTTTGTATTATGTCGCATGTATAATGATTTTGTAGGTATTTGCTTTATTAGAGTGTTACCTACTTACCTTATTGCTTGAAAAATTAGTGCATAATACACACGCATTATGGAATAAACATGTGATTTGTAGGGGAGCGTTGGGGGTGTTTCTCCTTACCCTTGGCACTTCTCAGATTTTAGTAACTCAAATTACCTACGTTCCTTTTGAGGGACTACATATGTACCTATTCAACCTCACCATTCAGCAACATAACAAACCCAAAGTCTCTACATTCTCCTGAAAAAGCCACATAGTGAAACGAGTCAGGAAAAGAGATAACAGCGTTTTCTTACTACTCTTCTTTGTAAATTTATCTTGCATTATATTTTATGCTACGCCATGTTTACAGTTCAGTTGAGCTTTTTCTAGTTAGGAACTACTCTTTAACCAGCATCATTTTCAGTAAAATTCTTTATTGTTGCCAAAAAGCCCTTCTTCTCTATTTGTTTTTTGCATATTGAATCCTTTAGAGCTTGGCAACTGGTACAATTGTTGGAAAATCTTGAGCTTTTCTTCTACTATTTGTTTATTCGCAATGCCTACATTTATATTGTAAAAACTGATATAAAAGTCAAGTTAAAAAACATATAAATGTGTTTTAAACAAGCTGGTTTTAAGCCATTTTCCTGGAGTTCAGCTTTAATTTCAAATAGTAAATTGGCTGTGTAAGCATGTTCAGCTAATTTCAATTTAAAAAAATCAATATGCATAATTAACGTCAGCAATGCAGCATGAGTAGATGAAAATGTACTACGACTGTGTATGAGCGGTGTCATTTATTCTATTTTCCTATTTAAGTGATTGCAAAAATGTGCAAATAGGGTAATGCCTGTTATTCAGCCAAACCAGAAAGGCTTATTTTAAAAACCCTGTTAGTCAGGTAGTCATCCATTTATTCAAATATGACATTTGTAGTTCTAAGTGGGTTTAGAATTTTATTGATCACAATATTTAAACCGAATCAGATTTAACCACATTTTTCACATTATATAAAAGTGTAGTGAATGTATTTATTAAAAAAAGGTGGGGGTTTTTTTCAAACTGTTTTTAAAAAATTTTTTGAAGACTGCCTCTCACCTATCTGTCCCTGCAGTGCTAAAGTCTGAATGCAACCTGTTACCACCAGGAAGTCCTAGGAAGTCACCATTTTTGCTGCCAGCAGATCTCCGGTTTCACGGTGATCTTTTTCGACCATTGGGTGGCCACTAAGGATTGTCCCCAGAAGCTGGCTGTGTATGCGGCAGTGCTGCATATAACATGAAGTGTAGGGATAAAACCAAAAGACACCAGGAGCCAGAGCTTTTTTATAGCACAAAAGAGACATTACATGCTTATTTTGCCATTAGTTCTACCTCCTGATGACTTTTTATTAAAGCTTTCCAACGATGCAGAAGATACACTTTGATCAGTGAAGCTGGGTGACTCAGCAAATCTGGAATAGATATGGTCCACGACTGGACCAGCATCCGATAATAAATGGCAAATGACTTAAAAAAATACATTCCAGGTTTGCTGGAACGCCCAGCTTCACCAAGAAAAGTGTATCATCTCCAGCTCGGAGATCTTTAGTAAATCAAGCCAATTGTTTTTACAGTTTAGGTCCACTTTAAGCCCTCCTTGTTCTATACAAAACTAAAGTAGTAGAGTAGTGGGATGATTCTGAGATCCTGAGTATTTGATTCTTTTGATTTACCTTTGACACAAGGGAAAATAACTTTCCAAATCTATAACCAAAAAAATAACAAAAACTAAAGGACAACCTGACTAACTCTTTATCACATAGCATATCATACATAAGTCACTTCTGATGAATATACATCGATGTACTAGAGACAATCCAAAAACATATGGATAATAAATGGTCTTGTTGGATGGACTTGTAGAACAGCATCGAAAGTGTTTGTATGAAATATTCAATTGTATGTAAACATTCACAATACAATTGTCTTGTTGCTTCACTTTGGTCTGTTAAATATAACTTACCATATTTTGTTGTTATCTGTTCAAGAAGTTTAAATGTTACCAGTTGAAATTTCAATAATATTGGACTTGGAAGATTCTTCTCAAGAAAATGGGCCTGATTTATTAAAGCTCTCCAAGGCTGAAGAGGAGACACTTTCCTCTGTGAAGCTGGGTTATCCAGCAAACCTGGAATGGATCTGGTCCAGGATTTAAAACATATGCTAGCAAATAGCAATTTATTTTTAAGGAATCCATTTCAGATTTTTCCGGATCACCCAGCTTCACTGATAAAAGTTTATTTTCTCCAGCCTTGGAAAGCCTTAATAAATCAGGCCCAATGTTTCAGATTTACTGCTTTATAAATGGACCCCTTTGTATGCCTTTTTGTCCTGCAATTATCAGACCCATCCAAGCCCAGCTGCGTAGAGTACAAATGAACCCCCTTATAGAAAGTGACAGTGTGTTCTGTCCTCTAGTCCAATGGTGACAACATTGATCATAGATAACATAGACATAATATGGTGAGTAAGTGATATTATCCCAGGACAGGAAGAGTTGTAGTGGTAATAACACTAGGTAAAAAAAAAGTCTGACAAAGAGGAAATCTAAAGACCAATGAGCTGCAATATATTACAATTTTGTTTTTCTCTGAATTTAGATACACTTTAGGAAAAACTAGAGATAATTGTGTATTGTAATATACAGCATATTTATTTTAAAGTATCATGACTTTACAAGACAGTAGTTATCTCGCTCTTACACATGTATTAGTTCAGTTCTATAATCTATAATTCTATATTTTTTAAATATAAGTTACCATTTGTAAAATATGATTAATTCCTAAATTATACATATAGAAAATAAGCAAAATTAAAAAAAGAGAAAACTGTACCAGGCAATTCACTTTCTGCCCACAGAGCCGCTGATCCAGAAAATGTTCTTGGAAGCTGAGGAACATTTCCCAATTTTGATTGAAGATAATTAATTAAAAACGGAATTGGCTGGTCTGGTGTTTCTGTGATTAGCTTGGTCATCAATTCCTAGGAGAGACACAAAGAATTGGATTAGAAAATAATATATTTAAAATGATGCGTACAGTTCACTTAATAAAGTTTTCTGATGTTCTTTGGCATTTTACAAAATTCTCTATATTCCAATATTATGAAAGAAATGATTGAATGGCAATTGTTTAGAACACACAAGGAAAAAAAAGGGGGAGTTGAACCTTGGGCCCTCATATTTTTTTTACAAATACATAGTATTCATAGATAGGCGTCCTGCATTTAAAGAAACCCTGACATTTTATCTGGTTAAGGTAATATGATGTCTTTATTGATTATTTTATTGAAATGTTACTCCAACCAATAAACTTAAGACCCAAGTAGCTCATCAGGAAAATGCAAAACATTAAATTGTATTTCAAATAGAATATATGTTCCTTTTTATTGTTCCATTTTGACTATGATAGACAGAAATGTATAAACCACTGCACCAATTTACAGCCTAAAGAAATCTATGTAAACTGTTTATCCATGCATTCCAAGTATTTGTAATTCTATCCAACCAGTCTTAGCAAATGCACATCCCCGTCACACTATACACAGTAAAGTGGTCTTTTTGTGTAAGGTCTAAAGCAGACTTTCTTAACCTTTCTACAATGAGAGACCCTTTAAGCATTTTTCAGGTCTTAGTGAACCCAGCTCAAACCAATCTATTGGAAATCAGTGGGGAAAAAACTTCTAAACTGGCAGCTGGTGCAAAGAATGATCACAGCAGTGGATAGAATATCACCAATATAGACAACAAGTATATTAGCGTCATGCAGCTGGCTCTACCAAGTGATGCAAATTAGTGTCCATTTCCTTTCTCACCACAATTTTTTATGTGTATATACAAGTCCATTAAGTTGAGGCTCAATATTCATCTCAATAAGTACTTGTAGACCAGCTATAAAGCTTGCTAATCTTTCCACCTCCACAATGGTGTCTGGATAAAACATGAGCATCACCAAACCATGAGGTCACCTTCCTGCAATGCATGTAAAGTGTACCTAAACTCAACATTTTTACTTTACATAGAAGGGTAGACAACCTTTCTTTGAAAGGTAAAAATGTTGTTTTTTTAAGTGCAAACCCCCTATTTAAAAAAAAAAAAAAAAAAAAGCACCGCTACTTTAGGTCCACGGTGATCAAGACTTGAGCAGAGCCTCCCGGGATACCTACATCACGCATCCCGGGAGGCTCTGACTGCTCCCTGATCTCCATGCGCAGAAGGGGCAAGTTTTCTCCTAGGGGAAAGAGATGCCAATCTCACGCATGAGCAGTGAGATTGGCTCTATTTTTTTACCCTTCACCAAGGCTACGTCACCGGATCTCACTCCTGTGCAGTGCGAGATCGAGTGATGAAGAAATAAGACCGAAGAAGAAGATGGAAGAGGAGACTGAAGATACCGGCGTCTGGCACCGGAACGAAGAGGAATTGAAGGACGACACAGGTCCAGGGCAATCAAGGGACCTGTGGGATTAAAGTTAAGTGTGACATTTTTGTTTTTAGTTTAGTTGTGCTTTAACTAAGCAAGCCCCCATATCATAGACCTATAGCTCTCTTCTTCCACTATTATTTGAAAATTTTTCAGCTATTTTTTTATGAACACACAACTTGGTTAAACCATGTTTTTAATGTTTAGGATCCATCTGTTTGTACAAAGACTGGACTGAATTTTACATGAATCTGTCCACCCCTGGCTTCACGGCCCACATATTACATCTGAATATGAAAGATATGTGATCAAACAGGAGGGACATTTTTCTATTTAAAAGGATTTGTGTGAACTGGTGCATCTCAAGTGAATTCATTAGTAAGACGGCTTTGTGCTTGCTTGACAGATGAGAATACCAAACTTTTAAGTTTAACTTTTAAAAGCTTCATTGTTCAAAATTTAGTTTACCAGCACAACAGAATTAGAATTTCACAGTAAGAAAAAAAACTAAAGATTTTAAAGCAGAACCACAGCTTTTGATAAAAATGTAAATATATAAGTATATAAATAAAAAAATAAAATTGACCCCAAATTGTGTCATAGGTTCTCAAGAGTATACCGTTAAAACTACAACATCACCTTGGTATTGGGAGCCCCTTCTTTTGACAAAGCCTAAATAGCATGAGGGAAATCGGGGAGTATAAATAATGTTTTTTTTTTTAATTCAGAAGGGACATTGGGCCTGATTTTTTAAAGTTCTCAAAGGATGAAGAAGATACACTTTCATCAGTGAAGCTGAGTGATCCAGCAAACCTGGAATGGATTTCTTCAGTCAGGATTGAAAACAAATGTTTTCAATCCTGGACCATATCCATTTCAGGTTTACTGGATCACCCATGTTCAATGATGAAAGTGTATCCTCTCCAGCCTTGGAGAGCCAAGGGGATGCCAAGATACCCGGAATCATACAATGAAATGTGCATGGGCAAAGTATTTACCTACCCCAAACAGACATAGTCTAAAGTTAAATGTTGTGTGACATTCTACAAACACAGGTGCATCCTTTTTAAATAATATTTAAAGAATACTTTAGGAACCTTTTTTTTTCTTCACCCTATTCATCCATGCCTAGGCCAAGATCCTGATCATGCTCACTTTTTGCTTGGAATCATTGTCATCAAAACCTCAATCAACTGCAGGTTGGGGGTCTGATAACACAGAGATTTTCTTCTGGTTAAAGGTGGACATGTCATTTTCAGTCTATGAAGAATATGACATGCCACCCTGCAATCTGCCCCAATGACCAAGCAGATGCTGCTGATAAAAAAATACATTAAAAAAAGAAAATCTATTGCTATATCTTAGCACAATTCTTTTATAATGTATACATTTAGATACATTAATAAATACATATTCATACCAAGTAGGAATAAAACATGTGTGCCAACTAAAATGAACTTCTGTTCCCTTGAAAAAACATTAACTTTATTGAATCCTATTGTGCAAAGATCTGTGAACTGATTTAACTATATTAATTATATCCATAGCTCACAAGCTCACAGTACATTAGCATCGTGGGCATTTGGGAAGAATGCCCCTTACATTTTTGGCAAGTGGGAAGAATGTCACCCTTATAAAAAGCAAAAATGATTGTTGATGACACTTAAATTGACCGAGAGGGCATTATATGCTCTGGAGGAACCCTGGGATTTCACAAAACAGACTCCAACCCCCTACCCTTTGTATTAAAAAAAAAAAGAACAAGAAACTCTTCATACAACATACACCCTAAAGTCTACTTAAAACTATAGGTTCATTTATGAGAACCTTGTGAAAGGAAGCAGAAAATCAAAAGATAGTGGGGTCACCAGGAAATAAAACCATGCTACAGGGAGCACAAGAAAGAAACTGCTATGGTAATGGTAATGAAAACTGCATCATGCATATATTTATTTCATTTTGCCCATTATTCCACTTCAATTCGTAAAAACAAAAAGGAGATATTGTTCAGTATCTTTAAATCACATAAAAATTACAAACCTATTACATAGAGAAGTGGATATTCACAAGGTATGAAGGTTACGATCACACTGCTATCCACAGAAATCAAATAAATTGACTGCAGCACTAAAGATGTTTGCAATGATTTGTGACCATTTCCATGCTGCCGTACAATAAAAAATGTATTCTTTTAACAGTTTACACCAGAGAGTTACAAATTGGATCAGTAAAGCTGACACAGATGCATATTGTATTCTCTTGAATCCAAATGGTAATAAAAAATAGGAAATCGGTGAATGATCAGCTATAATTTAGAGGCTGATGCTATTACCACCTGCCAAACTTTTTCTGAGCAACTTCTGTCCTGAGATAAGAGAAGGAGACTTACAACAATATAGCCTACACTTAATATTCTGAAAGTCTGTTCACACTGGTAGAGGTAGCAATGTTTAGATTTTTTACATGACATAATTTTACATGCATGCATGACACCATGGAACCTGGAAAATTCTGGATAGGTCAGCAAAGGCACCTAGAATTTGATAATCACATGAACGGATTGGTCATTCTTGTCTTATTTTACTTTGTGCACATTTAAAAGTCCCCCCTCCTATTGTGTGCTACCCCCTCTTAGAGTGTAAGCTCTTCTAGGCAGGGTCCTCTGCTTTTCCTGTGTCACTGTCTGTATGCATCTGTCTTTTGCAACCCCTTTTTATTGTACAGTGTCGCGTCATGTGTTGGCACTATATAAATACTGTTTTTTAATATTAATATTATTAAGATTATTAAATATCATGTCCGCATAGTTTTGAATTATAGTGTTATTTCACAAATACCCTATGTAACCTAATCAATACATATGCAAGGTCAGTGCATTCACACAGTAAAATCATATACAGCAGCTTTACAGTTTATGCTAATACCATATTCCACTGTATACCATACCACACTTTATACAGGTGACTTGGCAGGGCACTGTGACTTTATGCATTTCTGCAAATGTATGTAACAAAAACCTTTTGTAATCAAAAGGTGAGAAAGGGTTAAAGGTTTTATGTGCAGTGCGCTTGCTGTGAAGTGCTGTACCCACATGTTGTATCTCCACAGCAGCTGCCACGTTGCTTTAAAGAAGATGAATGCCAACACAAAAATTACAGCGGCTTTGCAGGAAAGCTGTGTCCAGGGTGAGTTAATGCAAAACATTCAGAATGTAACCTGCCTATAAAAGGTCAACTAAACTTAAAATTGAACACAACAAACTATAAAAGCAACAAACAGGTTGAAAAGTGAATATAAATAGTTTAAAGAAGCAAAGTGGTGGAGAGAATAGAAACCAAAAAAAAGTGACAGCAAAAGAAAACCAAGTGGTCCACCAAAGTCTGTTCCTTTTTGTTTTTTTGTTGAGTATGGATCTGTACTTGTCCCAAGCATGCTTAAATTTATAGGGTCCAACCTCTGATTTTAGTGGGCAAATACAGTTGCCCAGAAGCTGTATCTCTCACCCATAATAGTGTTACTATTTATTTCCTGTTGCCAAACCAAGCTTTTGTTTGACCTTCTGTTGCCTACTCCCTGGATGAACCTGGTCTGGCTACCTATGAAATCTCTCTGCCCTTGGATACCTTGTCCAACTGACTGACAACTTGGGCCTGATTTAATAATGCTAATAAAGGCTGGAGAGGATACACTTTCTACAGTGAACCTGGGTGATCCAGCACACCTGGAAATGATTCCTTTAAAGTCATTTGTTATTTGTTCAGCAAATGTTTTCAATCCTGGACTATATCCTTTCCGGATTTGCTCGATCACCCAGGTTCACTGATGAAATTGTATCCTCCCCAGCCTTGGAGAGCTTTAATAAATCAAGCCCCTTGTCTCTTTGGCTCTGACGGACCTGGCATGTTGTTAGTCCCATTTACCCCTTACCTAGCCTGCTTTTTTATGGGTCTCTGGGCCTCCATCAATCCTTGGTTCCTCAGATGCGTATCCAGGTCTTAGGACACCACAACTAGCCTCCTAAAGCTAAGTAGGATCTTGTTGATAGGTGAAGAGTACAACGTCGAATTGGGGAATTTACATCTATGTAAACATTGACATTTGACCAGGGCCGTACAATTATTATAATTAATTTATAATTAATATCCTGATAAATGCTGGGGTACATTCACAGTTTATAAAGCACTATTGTCCAAATGTATAAAGTAGAAATTCCCGTTTCATGCACTAATGCAGTAATACAGCGGTCATATAGTCTCATGCACACATACCACAGATATAATGAAACAATTTAATCACAGCAGGCAGTAGTCCAGACTTATTTCATCATTACATGTTACCGCAAGTGCTGGCATGATTCGTTCCACTTCCATTTTCCCATAATTTAATCTAGCACCTCTAATATTTTGTGAATTACCACTTAAAGCAGCTGGGAATAAGAACAAGCCAGACAAGGCTTTTCACAAGTTTCTGCTTCCACAAAGCCAGTGACCTGCTCACTTCTGCTCTTCGGAATCGAACAGAATCATTAGGCTTATTAGCAAGCTGAAGAGAGACCCATTATAGTGAGCAGCATTGCTGAATACATAAAACCTTATTCATCTATACATTTTAATTCAGATAATGTAAAGATATATATAGATTATTATTATTATTATTATTATTATTATTATTATTATTATTAATAAACAGGATTTATATAGCGCCAACATATTACGCAGTGCTGTACATAAATAGGTGTAACAAATGACAGACAGATACAGATAGTGACACAGGAGGAGGAGAGGACCCTGCCCTGAGATGTATTAAAATTATAATATTTTGTTATTTAGTGTTATCTTAGGATGGTTATAAACTTTTAAAAAATATGTGACTTCACAGCAAACAAAATGATGTAAAAGAGGACAGGGTAGTTTAACTCTGGTGTTTTTTCTACATAATTAAAATTTTAGTGTATTATTACAAATATAGCCATTTTATAAACCTTACAAAGGTGATGTTTTGGAACAGAAAATAAAAATGTTCTCAGGACAAAGGGACAAACTGCTGGAGTCAGGGGCAGTCCCAAAATAGCAGGTCTTGAGGCATGTCCCCAGGTTATAGTGTCTTGTACCTAGCATAAGGAAGATACTAACCATTAAATCTTGGGACACACCAAAAAGAAGCACAAGCGGTGAACAGTCAGAATTAGACCATGGAGCATTGGTAGAGGTGGTATCAGGATGCACTATGAAAAAAAGGCAGACCAGTGTAGGCAAAGGATCTAAAGACAGCTTGATGCCAGCTGGCACGGGAAACCTTTAGAGGTTTCTTTAGGAATCAACACAATAAGGTTGAGATTTACACCTCCACATTGTGACAATGAGCACTTTCACTAGAGGCAAAGATGTTAATATATATATATATATATATATATATATATATATATAGGAAAACTTTATATATAGTGGCACCATTGCCAAACTAATGTGAAGTTGAGAAAATGGTATATCTGAAGGGTTTTTGTCTTAAACAAATACTCAACAATCCACAGTAACTGTCCAGGACACAAGACTGTCCAGGACAAAAGATCCTTGTGGAAAATGCCAAAACTGACAGATTGCCATCCCAGGCTAACTTCCAACTTGTATGAATAACCTTCACAGCAAGAACCAAGTGCAATGCTTTTACCACTTCCTCCCTAATAGCTTTATGCCCATTAGAAATAATAATCACATCTTTACCAGATGTGAGATTTGGATAGGAAAAGACCACAAATCAAAAAAACTACAAGCTTTTATCTGAAGTAGAATAAAATATATATTTCTGCATAGTGACCACGTGTTCAGTACACATGGGGATATGTGAATCTCTGGTTCACAAGGTTTTAATGGGAAAAAGTTCAGACTGCTCCAAAAAAAGAAATAAAAAGAAAGTGTGCGCAGGACAACTACCTATTCTGGCAGGGTTAACAAGTATTTTTTTTTTTTCATTTATCAAGCAGATGTAACAAAACATGTTTATATTTAACATGCCAAAAGGGAGCATATATAATAAGTTCATTGTTAAGGTTATTATACATTTTATGATAAGAGGCATTTAATTTGTAAGTACATAGATCAATGATGATGTGCAAAGAATCGGAAACAGCTTTTAAATTTTCAGTAAAATAACACATTCTGATTGCTTGTTATGGGTTACCATTTTGCCTAAATAAATTGTGCTTTTTGTCTTATTACAATATAAGTAAACAGGGACTGTGAGAATCGTAATTTCTTCATATTTAAAAAATATCTCTGGCAGCATAGCCACACTACATATCAAATATGACAGTGAAATTGTTCAGAACAAGGAGGTAACTGGTCATAATTACTAAAGGTCATCCATTCTTCACACACCATTACTCATTACGATTAACCTACAGGACACGGACTACCAGAGAAATGGTATTAAAAATGATCATCATTATCTCCGGTTGTCAGAGATCATCAGCATGGGCTCGTATATGGAAATCTATGCACTGGAATAGGTCATAGATCGTCCTGCAATTTATCGGAAAATGTCTTTCATTCTCACAGACTGATCGAAGGGATCTACTTGGTGAGTGCGGGCAGCCAGGCAGTTCACGTAACTGCTGAAGAAAGTTGTTCTCCAATATTTAGTTGTTCTTCAATTTATACATAAGAATTTTGATTGTGTTGCATTGACAATTTGTGTCTGCACAGCTGTGGGTCCTCCCATTGCTTTGAAAACACAACTTACTACACTTACTAACGAAATTGTGTTGTGTATAGCATATTTGTCTAAACAAAAACTATCCCCTCTGAGTAAGCAATATATACTGCAAGGATTTTAACAAACGTTGTTGCCGATTCCTAGCATTCTCTGTTCTACAGAAATGTCTGTTTTACTATATCCTTGTCTGATTCTTTATAATTAGTTAATGCTCTTTTGTGGGAAAATGCGGTGTCTGCATCCTTTTACCAATAATTAACTCTTTTTTCACCAAAACAAAATCCAATTCAGGATGTTCTGGCAGATTTTACCTAGCTGAACACAGAGGATGAAAAAAACGTAACGTATCTGAGTGCAGACTTCTGGCAAAATAAAAAAGGCAATTACACAGCAGGGGAATATATTTCTGGTCACATTTCTGTACACCAACACATAACAGAATACACCAGGATGCCATATTGCATTTTATTTTTTGACAGTATTTAGAAGATTACAGTGACTGTAGATTGCAATGGAAAGCTAATGTTTAATAAAACTAAATTGCAAATGACTTGTTTAGCTTTTTATGATATATTAATTTGGTTTGCTATTGCTGGGCCTCCTGCAGTTTCTGCATGTGATCCCAAGTGCCTACTGTGCCCCAACTGATCCTGTGTGTTCCAGTGACTGTTCCTGATCCTGTATTCGCACTTATCTTCCTGCTGCTTCATTGCTTCTTACCTTTTCCTTATTACGTATGTCTCCCACTACAGTGCAGAAAGACTATGACCTGAATAAGCCTGATTCCAGCACATTCAGACCTCGATACATGACAGTGATCCTATGAGATGACAAAAAATCTATTCACACAGACCTAGAGCAATGCCAAGAACACAGATCCTGGGTATGGTCTACAGAACATAATGCTTCCGTGATAAAAGCATGGAAAAACAGTAAAATTAGAATGATATAATAATAATATTTTGTAAACCTCAAGTCACATTATAGGGATATTACGAGTCACCGTAAAGTTCTGGTATGATATAAATGCACAAAAAAGCTACAGCTGCATTTTAAAAGCCAACAGATGAAAATAACACTGGCCATGTAAAAGCACAGAAAAATCAAATATTTTAAATGCTTACATGCAGGATTTTACCTGTCCATTGCTTTTTATTGCAATGTGCCTTTTATATTGCAAGAATATTTGATTACTCTAGTAAAAGAACACATAGCACAGCTCCCTCCCTCCTTGGAATAATCTAATTAGTCTAAGGGAGGAATACTATAGTGTACCACCTAAATGACAGCTCTGAGTCTGATGGGGTGCTAACATCGTATCCAACATGATGGCACAAAGCATACTATATATATATATAATATGGATACTACATATTGGAAGATTTTCAGGAAAACAATATTCATAAACCATGTTAAATGTACATATAATCTTTAAAAATTTGTGTTAAAATTACCAATTTAGTGACGGTCTCCTAAATGTAGTTGGAGTTTTGATGGCAATAAATGTGAAGCTTATGTAATTGGCAACCTAGGTTACAGTGTTCAGCTTTATGATCGCAAATTTGAATAAAGGAGGACTGAAAGGGATTTGGTATAAGGCAATCACAATAACAAAAACATTCATTTATTAACTATTTACTCAAAAGTTTTATCAAAAGAACAACAGTGACCATCTTTCCCTTCCTATGTTGGATGCACCTGCACTGAACATGTGCTCCATCCGGTGTTTGACAGCTCATGCTGGATGCAGCAACTGCAGGAAGGGAACCGCTAACACACTATACAAATACAAACCAATCTCCAGGGCTAGCTCATCACTGTCACAATGTAGAGGTGTAAATCTCAACCTTAATGTGCTGATTCACAAGGAAACATGGAGGGAAAAACGAGCTACTAGTCAAGCAACTATAAATAAACTGCACAGTTGTGGACTAAAATAGATACATACATAAACTGTTTTCCTAAAGGGTAACTCCAGTATTTAAACATTACTAAAAGACAGAGACTGAGTGGAAAACTTGAACTCTTTACAATCAACAACATTATTCCTGGTTGACCATGACCATTGACCTGATTGATGTGATCCACTTTGCTCTGAATTTAAAGATTACCACTATACTAAAGATAAAAGTATAAAATGTGCCATGCACCAGGGTCCCAGACCCTTTTCAGCCAACTAGGGGGGAGGGTTTGGGCCCCAAGTTAGTACTGCACAGGGGGCCACTGTTGGCTACATCCGCCACGTCTTAGCTCCCACTTTTCCCCACTGAAATTTCCATGTGAATGTGCAGGAGAATGGCTACTTTTGACAATGTCAATATCTTTGGTCTTCAACAGGTTTTACTAGTTACTCCTGCTAATAGGGGTCAGAGGACGTCATGTGAAAGTCAGGGCAGCATTTGGAAATGTTGGGTGTTCTTGCTCATCTTAGCGTGATCCACAATTTCATGATGTTTTCTCTAAAATATAAAATACACTTTAAAAGCTCAAACAGGGATAATGAGACTTCTTTATACAATAGACTTATGGGTTACCTAAAAATCTAATCTATATAAATAAAGTTCTAATTTTATATTTGCAGAATCCTGGTGCCTTAAGAGTTTGTGAGCTTAAGAGGTGACCAGAGCTGCCAACTCATCCCTTTAACAACGGACATAAATGATTTACACTGGCTCTGTTGCTGATTAAATCCAAGAAAGGCACCAACAGAGTCCAAATAAACACAGAACCTGAATAATTTAAATGTCAGATGAGTTGGCAGTCTAGGGATAATTTGATTCAAGGAGCCAACTGAGAAGACAAAATTAAATAAAGCAAAAAAAGTTGAACAGCAAAACAAGTGGGGGAAGATGTCCAACCAAAAACATATAGAAATTGCCATTGTAGTGCGGCATTTGTTATTTGTAGAAATGAATAAATCGCCAACATTGTGAAGCTAATAACTTAAAGTAACCACCCTTAGTGACAGTAGTAAGAGTGAGGGAACATTGGGTATTGTTATTTGCACATCAAAGAGCCAAAATCATTTGCTGCTTGCACATGAAAAGCAAGATAGTGAAGCTATTGTCCAGGGAGACAATTACAGCATAAAGTGTGATGAGCAGCAGGTCTGTTACTAGAAGAACTACAACAGATCCACCCAGATAATATATAAATGTTTCCTTGTGCCACACATATTTAGGACCACAGAGTAAGAGTATTTAAAGTATGGGGCCAGAGTTTGAAGCTTTTCATTGGGCAACTCTTTCTGAATCAATAGGAACACAACTCACTGTGCCTATGGAAGGTATAACTGCCACTGCTTCCTGTACAGCAGAAATAAACTGCAGTTGAGTTCCCCTTTACCCCATCTCTCTGGTACATGTAATGTGCTTAGTGAGGATGGTCATATTGCCTGAAACAGACCTAGGTTATGGTACATTATGTATATAAGCCAATGCTTCCATATCTGGACTTGTCATGTTAGTAATTTTATTTTGTTTTGCTGGTTGAAATAAATAAATCCCTTAATATGTCAATAAGGTAAAAATAAAAAAGGTATTTATTTTTTTTTAAACATTCCTTCCCTGTGTTATTCCAAAATATGTGTTCAATTAGTCCACATAAATCCATATATCATTTGAATGGAACTGCATATCCCTAATGCCTAATAATCCCTAACAGTTCATGCTCTGTTCAGAATATCTTCCTTTGTAGCCACCCAATGTGATCTAGTCAGCGGAGACTACATGTGTTAAAACCACATCTCATGCAACATACACAAGGCAAAAAAATCATGGAACATGGAGTTTAGATTTCTCCAATGCAGGGGTCCCCAACCTCTGGCCCACTACTGGGCCAAAACCATCTGACAGCTGGGCCACAAGAGCATGGAAACCAGTGGTGGTCCGTGGCTCTGGCCGATGCACTCGCCAGCAGGGTCAGGAGAAGGACCTGCTTGGGGGGCGCACAGGCCGGGGCCGGGGACCACGGCTCCAGTATGCTTTGCAGGCTCAGGGCGGGGTGGGGGCAGGGTGGGTTCTGGCATCATGACGTCACTCTGGGAGACGTTTCTTTCTCCAAAAGGTTGGGGACCCTTAGCAGCCATACACAAATGAACATTTTTTTTTAAAGTAAGAACAATTGCAAACTTTGTTACACCAGGATTAAAGAACACAGGTGGACAAGAATTATAAACCTCCATGCTCTATCTATAGTTCATACAGAAATGTTCACACCTCAGTACTCAGTACAGACATACAGAGGCAGGTCCACTTTATAAAACCAGTTAAAAGGACCTCAGCACCCTAAAAGACATTTATTACCCACTGCATGGTAAATCCTTGTAACTATTTTCATCACTTCCCCCGAACAGATAGAAGCCATTGAATTGTTGCAGCAGAAAGTACAGATATCTTGATAGAAACATTCCTATTTGTTGGCTCATTGTGCAATCTATAAAAACAAACCATAGATCCTTGTGAACAGTCCCTTAATGTGAGATAAATCTCACCCACTCAAGCTCCATGCAGATGGTCCTGGTACAAAACTGAATCTGGAACTTCAACAGTGCAAGGCATGATGATAAAACACTGAGCTGTCTTGTTGAATAAAATAATTACTACAGAATTATGAGTAATAAAAAAACTGTCCTTATGGAACAATTACGAACAACATGTAAAGTAAGATTAAATACTATAAGTTTGTATTGATGAATATTAAATATTGTGATATATTATCCTACACCATTTACATACACACACAAATATGATTTATTTTCAGATGAACTTCACTAGTGCAGAACTTCCCACCTAATAACTCTGATTTAAAATCCTTTTCCGAACACATATTTCCTTATGTTTATCAATTACGAACTGAATAGAATAGCCATTAATTACCATAACTCCTTACAGGTACATTTAGACATAGCTAATTAAAGCTTCCTTGTAATTGGACTTGTGATTAATGGCCTGTGACTAACTTCCACGTTGTATTAAATGCATGGATGGTCACAGGATGATTCTGAAACCAATCTATTAATGTACTGAATCTCATAGCAAATGTGAATAATTTTCTTTGTGCTAAAATTAAATAACTGCTGTCCATCAAGAAATACCAGAATATAAGTAGAAATAGATTTTCCAGGTCCAAAGTTTTTGTAAGTGAAACTGTCACATATATTATTACATTATCACACATACCAACATGAATTGCAATAGACTAACTCTTTGGTTATACCATGATGAATAAAAAAAAACTATTTGCACTATTTCTAGCAATGCACAACAAAGTGCAGTAGTGCATTATCCATAGTGGTGTTTTGTAGCACAAATGCTATGATATAATGTGCACATACCATGCAGTTCTGATCTATACAAGATTGGGAAAAGGTTCTATATGGGTGTATACAGTACATAAGGTCTAAGGAAGAGATGTAAGGGAACTATGTGCTCTTAAAGGCTTTAAAAGAAACAACAATTTGAAATTTGACTGAGTTTTTCTGCCATGTTCAATTTAGTTCTTTTGTGTGTTCCAAACTAGCTCCAGGACTCCAACTCTATTTCAAGACTTCCTTGAAAACTCATACAAGACTTTAGCTGACCCCATAGGTCAGATATCCTTTCTATGTTCGGCCCTGTCAGCCCCCGCCTCAAAGATTCCTTACATGAAATATTGGGAATCGGGCATGCAGACCCCTTGGGAGCTGGAGGAGTGGCACAAACATATCCAAGATCGAAGATTATTCGTTCCATAATTACATTCGTTAGCCCAAACAAAACTAAAATACAGCTCAATAGAGCTCACAGCGGCTGCAGTTTACTATTGCACATTCACAAATGCATTCATTAGCTGAGTTCATCTTCATTAGCTGAGGCCAAAGCCCAGCGGGAAAAAATGTTCATTAGCCGATAATTTCTTAGCAGAGTCACTCGTCATCCGAGGTATCACTGTACCCTAAAAAGCTGTGCAATTATATGCTATTAGCAGCCAGAACCTCTCTGGCAAAAGCCTGGAAATCTCCAAATATCTATGGTATATTTGATGGAATATCAACAAAACTGGACTGAATAATGGTGAACGACAAGCTCACTTGCATTCTTTAAGACATTTCCTACGCTTTCAAACTAACATAGAACCCATGGGTTGATTACTATTGTGCCATTGACTCTCACACCCCCCAACCCTCCACCCTTTTTTCTTTTTGTGTTTGACTCCTTACATTATTTTGCAATATAAAGCCTTATATAATCGCCTGTGACCTGTTTCACTTTTTATGTAGTCTGTTACTCTGTTGTTTAAACAACAAGTGTAATGATACTATTCCCCCTTCCCCATTTTGTTCCTCAATAAAAACTTACTGAATTAAAAAAAATTGAATATCCAGTACAGAAAGTTCCCATTAGCATAAAGGCCAGGTGTCCACTTATACATCACTGCAATGACAATCACAAAAGGTATGAAGGCTAAATGATTATTTCATACACACAATAAAACAGTTATTGCCAGCACTTCTTTTATAGACTTTGTAGTGAAGCAATGTGCATGTGAATCCACAAACTGCTGACAGTGCTAAGTGTCTCCAGGAAGATTTTTCAGGAAGGCAAAATTATATGACAATGAAAAAATGGAAAAAAAGTTTTACCAACATAAAGCTGACAAATGAAGAATTAAATCCTCTTATTTAAAAAGTTAGCTTGTCATCAACCCATCTAGTTTTTTCCCCCACAGTAAAGACTTTCAATTCATTTTACATCGAGCATAAAAAAGCACTTCAGAGCAATGAAATATTAATGTCTCCAGTAGGGCAGTATTCCCTTATTCCTATAAACGGATATGCTGGGTTAAACTGAGTGTAAAACCTTCTTAATTTAAGAAAAAGAATGTTCTTGTTCCTAATTAAATTATTTTTATTACATTTATAGCTTCTGGAAAAATAAATTTGTGTTTTAAAATTAACAAAAAGAAATAACTTATCAACAACTACCTGTAAAATATTTTTCTATGCACGCATTTACTAATTCTAACTCCAAAATTTAGCTGTTTTATCTGAGACTAGGTATCCATTTTCCTGAGGCTACAATTATTTTTTCAGTAGTTTCAGTTCTCCCTCCAGACACATGTGAATTCTGCCTGAAAATGTGTGAAAAGAAATACACCTTGACTCTGTACCTATTCACTTATTATTTAAAAAAAAATGTATATATCGTATTCTCATTTTCAGCAAGCAAGCAGAAGTCTATGATCCTTTTTACATTTATGTTCATGTACTCCCTTTTGCTGGGCAAAAAGCCAGTTTGAAGACCTCAATAGCTCAAACTCCAGTTTACACACACACACACACACACACACACACACAAACCTCATAGTCTTGGCAGTAACTCAACCACCTCCATTCTTCAACTGTAAGAATTTTAACCAATCTATTAAGGTTAGTTTGCCCGGTTAGTCATAATAGCACCACATCCCATATATTTAACAAGAAGATAAAAGATACCACAGAGTGGATTTCGTATGGGATGTAAAGAATGCTACTAAGAATGTTTTATGTGGTTGTAACTTGTCAAAATGTATATGTGCTTATTGATTAAATACCATATTTTAAGGATATGTGCCTTTAAAATCCCACAGGAAATGGTATCTTTTGTCTTCTTAAGAATTTTAACCAGACAGAAAGTATAAAAAAAAGAGATCAGCTATTGATCCGATGAAAGAGAATGAATAATGCTGGGTGAACCCTATAATAAAAGTATATCTATACATAAAAAAAGTTTTTTATGCAAAAAGTTACAAAAATGGTTTACATTTTTTTTAGATTACCCTCCCTGGTGGTATCCCCGAGTGCGGCTTGGGGCGAATTTATACCATACCAAACCCTGAGCCACACTCGGGGTGGAATTGCCAGGGAGTTTTCCACGGTCCAGTGGCATCCTCCAGCGATGCCCGCCATCTTCTTCCCTGGCTTTGCCAGCCAGGCACCTGAGTCCCCAGCATGTGAACGTTGGGGACCTGAGACTAGGGGAAGCAGATGGTAGCCGGGCAGTGCAAGCGTGTGGCTGGGGGCCAGGACCAGGCAGGAAATTGTACCGCTTTAACATATAAAAATTCTTAGTATTCATACCGCCAGGGAGGTTAAAGATAAAGTTAGGTCTGCTTATATATTTTGTTCCCCCCGGGTTCCTTCCTTCCCTTCTCATCAAAGTGCTATTGAAATTAGATAAAATTCTTTTAATTAACTTATAACTGTATGTTGTAATACAAGACAGTATTCAGTGTATTTACACTGAAGGTCCACTTATCCAGTCCTAATACCTAGTGCTATTTATGATATTCTCATTTTAATTTTATTCAGAATGTTTAGGCTTTGCTTTCCTGCTGACCTAAATATAATTTTCTCCTGGCCTCACTCCATGAGCATTGTCCCACAGGATTTCAAGCAGCGCTCGAGGGCATTGGGATAATGATGACATTGGGATTGTCTGCTGATATGGCTTAATAGAAAATGTTTGCTGGAGAAAACAAGTTGTTTACCTTGAAACACACTGAAACACTTCATTACCTCATTTTGACCTAGAAAAGGGATGAGGCACCGTACAATGGCCAACATACACGTTTTACCAACAAACATTTACTTTTCATGGGGTCATCATACAAGAATGCAATTTATCCTTTAGATGGCAACATTCTAAGATTCTGGTAAAGGATTATCATTGGTTAGAATTGATCAAGCACTGGCCGTTGTTTCATTTCTTAGAACCTTAATATACAGCTCCACACCTAATCTGGTCTTTATCAGAAATTTCTATATGCATTGTGTCTGTGATCATTTACCAGGCTGAAGAACAGACGGGGCTCCTTGGAATTGCAACTGAGTTTTGCAGCTAAGTTTCTTTTAATATTTTAATTATTTTGTTATTGCATAGTATTAATTCATATATATTTAAATAATATATGGTTTAGCTTTACTTGCAGGTCTCCCTCTTTTTATTCTTCAAATATACAGTGTAACCTTTTTTGGGAGGGCATAACTAGAGTAGAGTAGTTCCCCAATTTTGACCGATCATATTACCACAACTAGATGTGATCACTGGTAAGTTTCTCTCCAAAGATGCAAAACATTCCTAATGAAAACCTAAAATGTGGATTTTCAATGTAAATATACTCACTTGGAGCACAAGAATCTTTCACCTTTCCACTTTCACCTATCTTTTCACTTTTGTTATTCATCACTCACCGAGAGGACAAAATCATGCATAACCAGCAGTAAGAGAATCAGGGATATATCTAGATGATCTTGTAGTGTCACAGTTAACAACACTGCTATGTGACACTGCCTGATGCCTGTGCCAATACAGGGATCCAAATTTAAGGATAGGTATAGGATTGAGTTCATCCGAAGTACATAGCTCATCTTGTTACACCAAAAAAGGCTCAAAATACCAGTAACATGGAGTCCAAATACTATCAGCCCCAGACATCATGACTTGAAGCGTAAACGTATATTAACTGAAGAGACTGTTAAAGTTCAACGTCTATCTGCATTACATGAAAAACGAAGAAGCAGAGCTGCATTACTATGCCTAGAAATGGCTGGAGGCCTACGTATGCATGCTGGACACAGAACAAATGGTCATAAAGAAGATTTACGTACACGTACATATACACTGGGCAGAAGTACTTAAATGGAGGGAGCAATAATGATAAACTGGGAAAATTAAATCCTGAAAACCGCTTTGTCCCCAGTGAATGCTTAGCTGGGGTCAAAAGGGTCAATAAATAGGTCTACAGCAGTGGTGGTGAACCTTCTAGGAATGGAGGAAATCAAATGTCCCCAATATCCCCAAGGGTCCGTACATAATATTCTAGAAACATGTAAACATGCAAACAACAGCAATCGGAGACTGCCAGCAGGCAGAAACAGATGGTCAAAGATGCAAGTATTTTAAATAAGTTATTGGAGACAGGGGACATAATTTGAGAGAATATCAGAGACTATAGATATGGTTCATGAGACTGCTAGAGAGCAATGCAATGCAATACTCTGTCAGGAGAGTGGCACTGTCAGGAGAGTAAAGCAGAGATCTGCTGATTGCTCCGCTCTGTGATTGGCTGGGAAATTGCCTCAAGCGTAATCAGGGTTTCCCTTTTCTCAGCCATTCAGCACTATGAATGGGGACAAGTCTCCCCATTCAAGTCTAGTGCTGAATGGTTGAGAAAAAGAAAAAGGAATTAACAGGAATTTAAGCGGCATTTTTGTGGTCAGATCACCATTTAGCTCCAGTAAAGAAGTGTTGATTTACATAAATCAATAGGCACATCAGCCTAATTAAATAAAGTCACATGGTCTATACCTCTTAGGCAAAGATTATAATTACTGCGGAAAGTCTATATTGAAGGGAGACCCTGTCTGAGAAAGTTGCATTGAGACAAGGTGATCAGCATAGTACAACCATTTCAGACACTTCTGAGTCTATACGGAATGACACGTTTTTAAATTATTAACATACATTGATAAGATTACCTAAATTTGTCTGATCACACCTATTGTCAATGAAAATCTTAAAACAAAAAATTATGGTACATAAATGTTATGTATTCTTATCAGAGCAATTTAAACCTTAGGCTCATTTGTGTTTTCTTCATAAATGAGGTGAATCTGTGCTCACTTTAATTACCAAATTATGGATTAAAAAATTCCTGTTTGCACAAGATATTCAAATTGAATAAAGTGTCACCTTATTAAGCCAAGTCAACAGCCTCTAATGTTTTTGTAAATCAACCTTAAGCTACGTACACACTTCCAATTATTATCGTCGGAAAACGAACGACGAACGTTCCTGCACGATATATACGAACGATCGTATAGCACCGATCCTGCACATAGAGATCCGATCCGCCGGTCCGGTCGTTCGTTTCCAACGAGTTTCCTCGTTCGTCGGCGTCGTTGGTTACTTTTTTACGAACAATTTTTTGCCCAATCGATCGTTCGTCGTTCGATTGGAACGATAAAAATTGGAAGTGTGTACGCACCTTTAGTGTCTCAAAAGATGACAATTGCTGTTGTGCTGCAACTTTAGTAAAACCACAGTGCTCTGGTAATCCTTTGTCATGTATTAAAAGTTTTTAAAACAAAAATGTGTGCATTTTTACAGAAAACACTAAAGCCATTATAGTTTATTTAACTCACTTGAAACAGGGGCTATCAATTTAAAAAGGATTACCACGCTTTTAAATCTGAACAACAAAAGGAATCCTGTACAACACATCTCTTTCAAGTCTTGACATGAAGAGAAATATTACCCAGCAGCATGGATTATGTCATTTAGAAGTGAAGAATAAAACACATATTGGCTTCTTACTGCTGATTGTGTATGATAGTACCTAGGAGGTACAATGTGGCTTTGAATATCTCATATGGGATTAGAATAGGAATAACCAAAAGGAGAGGAATCTATTGCCAACATTTCCGGCTGCATAGGTGCATTTTATTATGTATGTGTTTCAGATAGACAATAAAAACCATAGAACATAGTAATATGACTGATGTCATAAACATTTAAAATTAAGCTTTGTGTTGTGTGATATAGGCAATAGGGAATTATTAGCTAAATGTTTCAAACCAGTTGCTGTGTCCTCATTTCCCATTCAATCCTCTCTCATGGCTGTAGCTATCACAGAAAAGGCAATGGTTTCTTTTCATTTCAAACTTTGCATCTCATTCAAACTTGGCGTCACCTTTTTACTATGCTATCCTCATAAGTCCCATCTTTTGGAGCTCAAAGTATGTGGGCAAATGACATATCGTTAGTACGTGCCCGACCCCAAAAAAAAACAAACACTAAAAAAAAATTTGATATACTTTTCAGAATAACACATTAAATATTCACATATTAGGAATTCTATTTAATAAGAATGAAATTGACAGTTTTGGCTTTAGATATATTTCAAGTATAGCTTTAATCACTAATTTTGATAACTTTTGTTTTTGTTTTCTATTTAAGGAACCTCAGTGAGAAAAACAACTAATTTCTCTGTCTTAAATGAAGTTAGTTTCTGACCAGGGATAACAACTGTATCTTTTTTATCACTCTCATATACACAACATTCACAATGTCCAGAATGTACAACACAAGGTCAACTATATCAATTGGTAAGAGAAGTATCTTTTAGATAATCTCCTATTACAGTTCCCAGATCAGTACCACTACTATGTAACATCTCTATATACCATCCAGTCTCTTGCAGATCTCGTTTAATGATAATGTTACTAACGCTGATTAGAAGGCTGAGTTCACCCAAGACTCAATTCACAGCTGTCATATTCTAAAGGTTACAAGATGGCAACAACATGGTATCAAACTTTAGATAAACTAAATAAAATACATATATATATATATATATATATATATATATATATATATATTACACACAAAGAGGCAGTTTTACAGTTTGTGGCATTAAAAGAAAATTGTGGAAAACACATAGGTCCTTGCTAACCGCTTTTGGAAAATTTGCCTGACTGAACTGCACAAGGCTAACACCAAGCCAAATTCAGGGACTTACAAAAGTTGCATTTAAACAAGTAAATGTAATAGTTAATATTGTCCCTAGCTGCATTAATTTGCTTCTTCAATATGAGTCTAGAATTCAGCATTCTTCATCTGCAGTCAAGTGACTTTGCCTAGGCTAAGATAATGGCAGTATTCTGATGCAAGCAAATCTTAAAACTTGTCATTCCCCAGTGAAAAGAATGCAAAATTTGTAACCCCAGCAGGTCACAAGTCTTTAGGTGAAGAACTGATAGGACAGTATCACCTTTAAGCCAACTCCTCAGTCTAGTATAGCCTTTCTCAATCTTTTTACCCCTGATTTCTTAATCAAGGAACCCTTGAAAAAATCTTTAGGTCTTGGAAAACTTCTAATAAAACTATTTTTTGTGGGTCGATAGAAAAAAAAGCCTCCTAGATTGGTGGCCAGTGGTGGCTAGAATACCACCTTTATAGATAACTAAAAGCATCATAGGATTTATCAAGTGGCTCAATGACTTTGCAGCCATTATCAATGGGGGGCACATCAGCTACAGTTTGAGGAACCCCTAGCAAACTTTTTGAGTAACTCCAGGGTTCTAAAGAACGCTGGTCAAGAATGGATGACCTAGTAAGTAGGTGCTGCCTCTGAATAATGTCCTAACAAAATGGGTACATCCATAACTGCAGCGAAAAAAAAAAAAAAAAAAAAAAAAAGATGAAAATTTTTTTAGGAAAAATTGTGTCTCTGGGAGAGGAAATAAATACTGTAACACTTGCTCAGTACTTAGCATAAATATATTTAACGTAAGAAGGTACATAATGTAAAGCCCATTTAAACCACTAAAATCAGAAGGTTGGGACGGGACAGCAGCTGGGAAGGATACATTTTGATACATTTGGACCATAAGACGCAGGGACTTTTTCCCCCCACTTCTGGGGGAAAAAAATGCGTCTTATGGTCCGAAAAATATGGTAATTAAAATTATTACACAGTATTTAAATAGTGCCGACATATTATGCAGCACTGTACAAAGTCCATAGCCATATCACTAACTGTCCCTCAAAGGATCTCACAATCCAATGTACCTACCATAGTCATATGTCATTATACAAAAAAAAAAAGTTTATTTAAAGAAAACCCTGTATGTAGGAGTTGTGTTTTTATTAAAATGTACCCCTGTATTTATTCCCCCGGGTCAAGGAATTATTAATTGGTTGGCTCTCTATTATAGGAGGCTTATAGATTCGACCATAATCCCCCCTTACCATAAAAAAAACTCCATGTCCCCCAATGCTGATAAAAAGCATTAAGCCTGGTAAGCTACAGGAAAGGGCCGAATTCTCACTATCTTTTTCCACGCTGCAAGCAAGGTTCAGGTTCAAAGGGTAGCCCCTGTGACTGCTGACTTTAAAAAACAAAGATCCATTAAGCAAAATGGCAGCAAAATGGTAAATTGCCCAACAAGTAACCAGAAAGTACAGGTCCCATAGTCGACACATACCAAAGTCCCCACCATTGGTGAAAACAGTGATCATCATACAGTAGAGGATTGACCTTCTGCAGGATTGAACCTTGCCCTCATCCATATAGAAGCATACAGACCATTAGCAGAGGAGGCATGTCTGGTATACAGAAGTGAATCACAATATTGCCAGAAGGGGGGGTTGCTAGATTGCACGCTTAGTATGCCGTGCTGGCATGCACTAGCAAAAAAGCTTTTTTTTTCATATCCTGCATTAAGAACATTATCTTCTCTTGAAAGGTTTTATTTACATTTTGTAAATTATTTCCAGTAAAAAATAAAATCCCAGGAACAAAACAAGAACTGTGGTTTTGCTAATGACAATAACAATCTGAAGTTTTTTTTAAAAGCAAATGCAAACTCAAAAAGAAAGGCACAAATTCACTTATCTACAAAATGTACAGTATAACGGATGCAAAACAAATTTTCTGTCTAATAAATACCATTTTATCTAAACAAAAGTTTTTCAAATACATAATTTAAATTTTGCATTTATATTCCTGTGACCTTTTTCTTTGGCATTTAACCAGAACATGATTATAAAACTATTGAAAATGGACCAAAAAGTACATTTAAGTAGTAGATTGGCAAGTTAAGGAGGATTGAACCAGCAATATACTGTATGGAAGGATTATGGATTCTCTTCCCTTTCCAGTTCGAATGGTCTCAGGAAAAATGGGAAAGTTGGAAAAGTTTTTGAATTACACACATTATATGCACAAATAACAATATCAGATAACACAGATAACTCTGTGTTTTGTATACATTCTTAACTGAAAGTTCTGTTATTTTTTATTGAGATATTCCAGGGATTATATACAATAAAACGGCATGTTACACAATGTACAAAAAACCAATATGAAAACACAAGCCAAATACACAAACACACACAAAAGCAAGATAATGCAATGATGGAATAGTAAAATAAAGAGAAACCTCAGTATCTCATTTTTTATATATATTTGCAGAAGGAAAAGTAGAAAAAAGAAAGGGAAAGAAATAGAGAGGAGGGTGTGGTGGGGGGAAGATGGGGGGTGCCCCCACTTAATGTGTCAGTTCGGTCTTTACAATCAAACACAATATATCACTCTTCGCAAGAAGAGTCACTGGCCAATCTACCATACTCTGCAGATGTACTTAACTGAACCCAGTAATACCAGGTCTGGAAAAATGTATTGGTCTGATCCAGCTGTCATCAGGTCTCCCACATGGCAAACATCTGCCACCCTCCTTAGCCAGTGCCCTAGGGTTGGCGGTTTGTCACACTTCCACTATGCAGGAATGCATGGCTTTGTGGCATTCAAGAGATGTAAGTTCTGGTTATTAAAACAAAAATGTATATGTGACAGTATGCTGTGTAAGCATGAGATTGGGCATTTGTAATCATAATAAATACCACAACCTATTGGGCCCATCAGCTGCAGAGTCATTCTCAGTATATATAGTACATCTGAATGAGCGAGCATAATAAATATTTCATTAGAATAGCTATTCAAAGCAAATGTCTTATATGAGCGGTGAGCAGACACTCTAATATTTCACAATTCTAATTCAAAATCTAGAAACCAGCTAATAATAAGCTTTAGACTCAAAGCTTTGTGCTTTGGATCTCTTTTACAAGAGCAGCATGGAGAACAGCCGTCTGAAGTTTTTGTTAGAAGATCTGTCAGGTTTGCATTGATGACTATATTCCATTACTTCATATCCCAGACCCAGATTGCAGTCCTTACTCATATTTCATTCAAATTTTAGTTTGTAATTTTTGAGTAGATCAAGACAGTAAGGTTTGTGCCCCTTCCCCCTTTTCCTTTTCCCCTTTTTCCATCTTTATTTCTACCTTGGAAATCTTCTTCCACGTTGGCCAGGCAATTTTTGTAAACCCTTTTTTAATTCCATATTCCACAAAATAAAATACAATGGGGGTAGATGGATATTATAATACTAGTGTCCTGGTCATCTTCTAGTTTCTCGGGAGAATATACAGAGAATGCAGTATATAGATGTGGACCAACAAAAAATACACAGAACAGCTCTAGCTATAGAAGCCATGCCGGGGAACAAGAGGTAATTTTGCAGCTCCTTTATATTTTAACAAGTATATATATATATATATATATATATAATACTTTTAAGTGGGATATTATTAGAATGATCTAACTAAACATTTCATACACAAAGATAACTTATTTTATAAATAGAGCATTCCCAGTAAAAGTAACATATGTGGGTAGATCAATAGTTTTTCATCACTGGGGGAATCACTGCAGAGATTACGTTATAAAAATAAAGTATTATGGGCTAATAGCACCTGTTCTGTATTCACAAAGCTCTTCATGGTATTCAAAGTTAGGAAGAAGATTAAAGACATCTATGTTGTTACTTGGTTATATTCAAGACTATTGACTTCAACAATGCACCATTGACACAGCATTGCTCCTCTGTAGTATTTTTTTCTAGCCCAGGTCACTAATTTCATAAATAGCCTTACTGTACAACATTCACTCTGATTAATCACAAAGGAGGTAAGTGTAAAAAAAAATGTCATCTTTTTTTGTATTCTAGGAGAATGCTGTAGGTAGCTGTACAAACCTAATTCAACATGCAGAGGTTTGTGTTACGCTATACTTCCTCTACCATTATTCAATGTAATGAGCTGAAGTTTAGGCATGACCAGCCATACAACTGCCTTTCTATTCATTTTCTGTTATGGCATGAAGCCAGTAAATAAAAATGAATTTTATCATACTGTGAAATTGAAAATATGTATTTGGTGTATTATATGTAAATAAGGTCTTATTGTTTGCTATCATGATAATTTTTTGTTGCAGTTCTGCACAGCTAGTAGTCTGTTACCCACCAGCAGACGAGCAATTCATACTTTTACAAGACTACAATTGCTGACCCCTGTATGATTATAGCAAGACACTTTATAATGACCCACATTATTATTTTTTTCAACTAATGCTGTCACCACATATAAGGGCCCACTGGGAAAAACCACAGAACACAATAGGCAGATATGGTCTAAGGATCTGCTTGACAAGTGCCTAATGGTTCCAAGAGGAAGCAAAGTGTGAAAGTATATGTAAAGTTACTATCAAGTTGTAATATCAAGCTACTTATATCATATATTAAGTCATACATTATACACAAAAGTTTCTAGCTAGTAAACACAAAAAATTTTACGAGACTGGTCATTGTTTCCTATGTTATACTGCTAATTATGCTAAAAATCACCCTATACCTATTCTCTACAAAATAAAATAACCCGCAGCTAAAGAATGACATACTTCACTTGATTATGTACATAAAAGAAATCCCTCACCAGAACAGTTAGCTACAGAATACGAATATACAGATTTTGCAGAACATTTGTGTATAAGAAGCAGTGGGAGACAGTAAAACAACCTAATCAAATTAGCTTTAATGTATAGAGTTCTAAATTAAGACATGCAGGCTACACAAATTACTGGAGAATTACACCACTCGTATATGGAGGATGGAACTGCAGTATTTTTTGCAAACACTACAAAAGATTACCTAAATAAAAAACTAGATTCACCCAATTAAGCCTTTGTGGCTCCCACTCCTTTCAATGAAGGCATGGCCTTAGGTCCACAGAGAGTCTGGGTTGAGTGATCCGTCACGGTTCAACAGCTTTATATTCCTTATTGGTCATATTTGTATTCCCTTCTGAAAAACTGTAGTGAACACTTAATAGTGATTGTGTGTGGGTCCAAGCCATTATTAAATGAAATATCGAGCCGATAAAGTAACCGAAATCTTCTATATTGTCTAAATAGTTTGAAATTTTTTTTTACATAAAAGGGTAGCCAATCCTTTCATATAAAGTAAAAGGCTTTTTCTTTTTAAAGTGCAACTTTAAGGGTGAAGCACCCATATTTACTGCCATGATGGCGGCGGTAATCAAGACTGAATGGAAGCACAGAGACCCCCAGGAGGATCTTGGCTGCTCCTTCTATCATAAGCATGTGCAGAAGGGGCATTTTCTTTATTAAAGGGAAACAGATGCTGATCTCACGCATGCGCAGTGAGATTGGCTCTCTTTGTTTACCCCTTTACAGTGGTACGCCACCAGATCTCGCACCTGCTCAGTGCGAAATCGGGTGATGTAGCCAGAAGAAGAAAGAAGACCAAAGATGATGACCCCTACCGCTTCCTCTGCGCGGGGAACCAAGAAGACCTGATTAAGAAAAGGTCCAGCACGATCCAGGGATCTGGAATAAAGGTAAATGTTAATTTTTTTCAGAACGCATAACACTAACGTCTCTCACCACTGATCCTAAATGCTTATTGGGGGGGGGGGGGACTATGCAATTATGAAGGATTATACAATCCATAAATAATCAGCCTTCAAAAAGAGGTGACAACTTTGTGTTAATTGCCTTTGTTTTGCTATCCCTTGAATTGACTTTCTGGAATCACAAACATGTCTGGAAGTGACCACCAAAGACAAATATAAAATAATAATATATAAAGAACAACTACCTGGACATGCTTCTGATCCAATGAACTGATACCCTAGGCAATGCCCATAAGTTATGGTAAATGTAGTTGTGTATATTATATAACATATTCATGATCTTCTGATTGCTGCAAACCAACGAACTTTTCACTAACTCTAGTTGAGCACAGTACACTTTATCTACATGTAATATGAAGACAATAGACAATATGGGAATGAAGTATACAGCAGGAAAGTCAAATACTCTTTTTTTTCAACTGAAATAGAAATATGAAAGGGAATATGGATTTGTTTATCGCTATGTGTCATCCACTAACAATATATTGTCAGTATAATGAGATAGCATCAGTATACAATATAATCCAGCGTCTCTACAGCAGGCCAGTAGTATCAGAAGAAGGTTATTGATCCAAGAAAATCACATTATACTTTCATATGTCTGAAATAGGATTTCTAGCTTTGTCTGATGCAATGTGTGATACCCTGCTTTATATTCTACATTATAACATTATATAAGAGAGTTTTGAGGTGGAAGGAATACTAATATTCAGTTTCTAACAATACCATAGCCTTTGATAAGCAAGCAGACTAAAGGTCTGGAGTTCCAAGAAGTTTACATATCTGTTTTTGGAAACCTGCATAGTAAAATATATAGTGATATCTCCGCTAACAAAAATAATTTGTTTAGCAATCACATTTGTTAGCCAAAATCTTTGTTAGCAGAAACGTGGTTTCCCATAGGTTTATATAAAAAATGGTAAAAATCACATTATAAAAAGGTAATAAACTCACCAAAGGCTGAGATGAACAGCTTCCCAAATGGAACAGTTTTAGCTTATTATTAGGCAGCGTGGTGTCAGTTACTGTATAAACCCCCCACTGTAATGTAATCCCAAACAAAGCAAAAAAAAAAAAAATCTTTATGGAGCCTAGACATTCATTAACTTTTGGGCCAAGCTGTGCTTTGATATGCAAAAACAACAGTTGGGCTTGGTCATTAAAGAGTTACAAGAGGTTGCAGAAGAGTTCCCCCCCCCCCCCCCTAAAATTACCCACAACCTTAGCTGTGTTTAGCAAAATATTTCATTTGCAAGTAATTCAAACCACCCCCTTCACCCCATCAAACCTCTGTTCTGCACACGAGCGAGCAGGGAAGCCCTGCTCGTATGAAAAGCGATGTCTCTCACTTTCTGATATAGTATAAAGGAAGTACTGTAAATTCATCATGCAGTATGTTATCAGGCATCTTACTTCCTGCTTTATTTTTTTAAATTTACTGTGTCTCTTAACAGTGAAAAACAAATTTTGTTAGCTGAAAAATTTGTTAGCAGGGCAATTTGTTAGCCAAGGTATTACTGTATAATGTACTGTAACATTTAATTTTGTTGTTTTCCATTCCCATTAGATGCCAGCAAATTTTAGGGAGTTTTGTAAAGAAGCAACAGTTTTTTTGATAAAAAAATGAATTGTATTGTGGACTTGAAAATTAATTTCTCCGCAATGTTTATGAACATATAAATAAATGAGGGTGACTTTCAAAGCACTTTACCTGCTTTTTAAAGAATATGAAAACATTTTGTTGTGCAGGGCGAGGGCAAAGATACTTAAGATTACTTTAGGTACTACGGGCAACCTTTATACAAATTAATTGTATTTCATATTTTGAAGAAATAGATCCAAAATTTGCATTGCAGGATTTTTGCTTTTTAAGTTGCTTTAAAGTATTATATCTACACAACAGATCTAGGAAAGATTATTTTTCTTTGTCCAAAGTGGCAAAAGTTGTGTTTTGATTCACTAAGCAAATGTTCATAAACTATACCCATGCTATGGGAGGAAACCAGAGTGCCCAGAGGAAATCCATGCAGACACAGGGAGAACATTCAAACTCCTTGTAGATAGTCCTGGCGGAGAACCCGATATCTAGTTTTCTGCAAATTTTAATGATTGTATACTAACTATTGCACTGACCTTGCAATGCAAGCATGATTCAATAATATTGTAGTATTCATAAATTTACACTCCAAATCAAACCAAATCATATTCACTCCAAATCAAACAGCAGGTACAGTCAGATACCCATGGTTTCCAAAATGGCAAGAGGACAATGGTCCTCCAGCCACCATTCTGTATTTACCCTTAGGCTAAAATAAGTAGATTTTATCAGACCACCAATAATTGGATTTGGTAGGATTGGTAGCACTGTGGTCCTGTGGTTAACATTGGTGTACCCAATTTAAATAACAAAGACTTTAATTTTCTAAGAACCCACAAAAGCTGCTCCTAAGACAACTTTAGGTATACTAGAAAAGTTAAACACTAAAGTGCCAAAATATACCAAGGGCACTTGCTGAACATTTTCAGCCATAAAGTGGTAAGTGGAAATCAGCAATCTTTGATATTTAGGTTTTGGAATCAGGTAACATAAAATACTTTCAGCCTATAACAGGGTGATTAAAAAAAGTTTTATATATACTGTAAATATGCAGAATTTGTAGTAGATATAGATGATTGCTTTAGATACATTTGGTATACAGAAATTATTGTATTTCAAAAATAGTAAAATAAAAGTTACTTTCATGGTAATTTGTAAGATTACAGACGTGATAATGAGCAAGTCTGATAGCACAAACCAGAGCATAGGCCACCAAAGGTGGTAAAAAGCTTCTATCGTAGCAATACTGTCTCTGTGGGAAATTAAAAGGTTGAAAATGTAAGTGATGGTAAACTCTAGAACCATTTGGCATGAACAACCTTTATTTTCTACTGGGTACTGAACAAACCACCTATGTAGACTGGCTAAGAATGTTCAGAATTTAATATAGGAAGCTGTCAAAATATATTAAATGAAAAAATAAAAAGTTAAAATAGTTTGCTTGCGGGGCTACTAGGGAACAACTAAAAATAAAGCAATTTAATGCAAACAATGCAATGTCTGCTGCTTTTCCAGACTTGGCATATGAACGTGACTATATTTTCAAGTTAGCCTCTGTAAGTGGAATTTGACATTTTTGCATGCAAGAAGAAAACTTTAATTAACTACCTGCACCAAGAGGACTAACAAACATTGTTTAGAGTCTATATGCTAAGCCACAAGAGGACAGAATATAGAATATCCCTTACACAGCAGACGTGTAATTATGTGCACGCACATGGGAACAGTAAGAGCAAATTCCAGCACACTGTTTCATATGACCTATGTCACACTCATCATTTATTAACGGAATCGCAGGCACTGCCTCTGCCCAGAACCTGTAATTAAATGCTAATTACATGACACTGCTTCTACCTTTCTCCAGTTTGAATAAACTCGCACGTCAATCATTGTTGCTTAATTTTGTTTTGCATATAGAAATTGTATTTGTTATCTTTGAACAGTGAACAACTTCACTCGAGAGGAAACAGTGGCCATTGGAGACTTGAATTGAAGTATAGCTTCATTTAAATAAAAAAATTTAATGAAATACTAAAATCCATATTTGACCTGGAAACCTCCAGAAATTAACACTATGATTTGTTACATTTTAACCAGAGAATTTTTTTCTATAGCAACAATGCCTGCACACCTGAGCAGGTTCTTAGAAAGTTATTCCAATGTTTGATCGAAGTCTCTACCATATCAGCACTGTGAGTCTAATACGGTAGGGACTCTATATACGGTAGGGACAAAGAGCACACGCTACTCTGAAAAACAATTTCAAACTAAGTAGGATGCTATGTTTAATATTCTTTTCATAAAAAGGCTTGGGTTCATGTTTACCTAAAGCTCAATTGAATTGAAAGTGGAGGGTCATTGATAAAAGCCATGATGGATGTGGGCAGAACAGTCCAATGCTAAGCACCAGTATCATTATATTTAATATAATGATAATATTACAGCTGGCATAGCAGTTTAAATGACACCTCCAATGCCTATGGATCCTAGGCCACAGTCCATGGCCCTGACCCCAGCATATACACCCAGACATAAAGCAGACACCTTAATCCAATCAACTATAATGTGACAAGGCAGATGTTGATTACCCAAAAACAAGATCCTGTTAAAGCAGCAAATTCCCATCCTTGGTGTCAGGAATAGGTGTTACACAATTACAGTTGTTAATGGTCAAATTGCCATGGTAGAGATATTAAAATGCCATTGTGGTTGAATAATGGTGTCTCTCCTACCTGTGTGGAAATACATTTCCTGGTACTTACTAAAGAAGTGACTTGGACAAGCTCCAATATGTCTTTGACATTACAAGAACAAGCTGAATGTGACCTGGATGAATGAGAACATTCACAAAGATATGTATGGTTAGCACTCTCAACTTTGCAGTGTTAGGTCACAGGTTTGAATCTCAGCCAGGACACTATCTGCATGGAGTTTGCATGTGTTCCTTCCGTGTACTCTGGTTTCTTCCCACATCCCAAAAACATGCACTTAAGTTAATTGACTTCCCCTCAAAATTCGTCCTCAGATTGTGTTAATGACATATGACTTAGGTAGGGACATTAGATTGTGAGCTCCTTTGAGGGACAGCTAGTGACATGACTATGGACTTTGTAAAGTGCTGCGTAATATGTTGGTGCTCTATAAATACAAGTTAATAATATTATATTAGATCTTTTAAGCGTAACATCAAATGTGCCACAGATAATTTGTAAGGAGGCTTTACAAAGCACAAATGAGAAAGCATTCATTTGTAAAAGGGGTTATAATCGCATTGCTCTCTAGCAGTTTCATGAACCATATCTATAGTCTCTGATAGTCTCTCAAAGTATGTCCCCTGTATGTAGACACCCTGTATAACTTCCATAACAGAAAACTGGAGGCTTCACTATATAGATGAATTCAACTTCTATCCAACTGCATATCTATTTCTACAATTTTAGGTTTTTATCTATGTGTGCATCATAGCTCAGCATTGAATTAAACAAAAAAGTCAAACTCATGGGATGCTCTGGGAGTTTTCTCAGCTCTGGTCAACAACCATAATGTACTGCAGATGGTAAACACCATTTTTATAATTGTTTTGGGTACTGGACTGCATATTACCTTCTCCAATCTGCTGTTAACATGATCTCTGGTTACAGTTTTCATATTGGATTTTAATGAGACTGGACTTTTTAGGAGACTCCAAAGACTAGTAAGGTTTTACCGTATTTTTCGCCGTATAAGACGCTCCGGAATATAAGACGCACCCAATTTTAAAGGAGGAAAATCTAGAAAAAAAGATTCTGAAAGATTATTTCCCTTCTGATCACTCATGTGCCATTCATACCGGTATTCCCCTTCTGATCACTCATGTGCCATTCAAATTCCCTTTCTGATCACTCTGTACCTTTCAAATTCCCTTTCTGATCACTCTGTCATTCAAACTCCCCTTCTGATCACTCTGTCATTCAAATTCCCCTTCTGATCACTCTGTGCTTTTTTTCTATTGTACGGCAGTTAGGACAGGGAACAGCAGGTGGCGCTGTGCCGGCTTCTTTCTCTTTGCTTTACAGACAGGAGAAAACACGATGCTGGCAGAGGAGAGAAGAGAGACACGCTGCAGCCAGAGACACACGCAGGATCGGGTATCGGGTGAGTATAATATTTTAATTATTTTTTTTAACACATTTGTCGTATAGGACGCACTAACTTTTCACCCCCAAGTTTTGGGGAAGAAAAAGTGCGTCTTATACGGCAAAAAATACGGTATATTATAAGAGAGGGCTGGTCGGCTCTTTAACATATTGGTGGTAAATAAATACATCCTAAAGCCACTATTTGTATAGTAATTTGTCTCATAGAACTCAAAGCTCTTTTTAATGTTTTTTTGAAACCCACACAAACACCTTTATTGAAATACCCATACTAAGAATTAATTATTATAGTGTGGTTGACTAAACAGGCTAGATTTTAGAAATAATTAATTATCCCGTAACACAGATCAAGAAAAACATTGATTTTACATTTGTCAAGCTGTCAATCTGGAATGTGTAATACAGGAAAAATGTGCTTTTCGAAGTTAATTTAATTTATTCAATCATACCGACACAGTCATGATGAACACACATTCTCTAGAAGATAAATTGCATGAACATGAATTCTATATTTCACTACTTTTAGTACGTCTAGATGCAAATGATCCCCTGTGGATTTCTTATGAAACATATTTCACAGCATGTGGGCAACCAAAATACCTAAACCCTGCAAGTAACAAACAGGTATACAACCCTCATTTACATGTTTAATCCAATCTTATCTTATGCATGATCTGCCATATAGTGCAAACATTGGTCTGATTGTTATGTGTCAGTGTACCCCAAAGGCTGCAACCATTGATCCAGGGAATATCTGATTGCCTAAAAGATTTAGAGAGGGTTTTTTTTTCCAGTGTTGGAGTATATTTAACCATGACTTATATGATTTTTTTGCCTTGCTATTAATCAACGGCTCATAAAGGTTTTGTCTAGAATATATAGGTTTTCTGGAATGTTTATTTATTTCCCTTGTGGTTAAACTCAATTGATGTGAGTCTTTTTTTCAACTAAATATGCAACTCCTATATTTGTCAGCAAGTTGGCTGTTTTATGTTGTGGTCTAATCTTCTATTGATTTTTGTGGAGATAAAGATAACACAAGGCTCTCTGCTCCGAGATAATATGAGGCTCTCTGATGCTCATTGCTTTATGAACAATTTTAGGAAGGACAAATGGATTATTCAAGCACAGGTTCCAAATGATTAGCTGCTTGTATGTATGGTGACCTATGCCAGGCTTTTCAAAACAATAAATACTTGTGAGGTTGATACGTTTGTAATGGAGCCTTATAACAATGTCTAACTCAATCTAATAACCAAATGAACCTGTGCCAAAATACCAAAGTAAAAATTTGCCATTTTAAAAGCTACACTTGGAAATGAAACAGAAGGCCTTTAATATTGATTTTGTAAAAGGAGATGATTTAGACAGTTTGCTACAAATCAAGAGAATGGCTGGATGCAGAAGGGATCCCAACAGGTAAAAAGAGCCAATTCTAGTTCACTTCTTAGTGTGCCCAGGGTCTCTAGTGCTCCTTTCACTAGATATGCTTAAGTTTTCAACTGAACCCCATAGTGTCCCCCCGCCTTCCTGTTTTCCCAAAGTGAATATAGGTTGACAATCAAAAATCCGGCCATCGATAATCCAATTCCTTCTATTTTTCGGCATGATTTTCAGATCGCATTTTCAATACAGGTACTGTAGTACACTGTTTGATCTGATGGCGCTGTTTGTGGAGGTTATTATAACCTTTGAAAATCCGGAATTTTTGAAAATCTGGCACTCCTCAGGTCCGGAGGTTGCCAGATCTTTGATTGTCAACTAGTACCACCTTTACAGTTCTCCTATGTCACAGCTTTTTAGCTTCTTCCACAGTTTGTCCTTAGTTTTGTAGGACTCCTTGTAGTGTGTACCGTACTCAGGCCTACCCTGCTGTTAAATGATTGTGGTGGACAGTGTAGGAGACATAAACTAAGAGATGCAGGCAGCATACAGTGCTCCAAATGGTCTTTAGGGTTTAATGGGGTGAATGAGAAACAAACCAAACTATCCCAGACTAGATGAGGGCATGGAGAGAGTAGGCCTAACAGTTACTAAGTGTTGGGTAGAAAGTAGGATGCAGATTTTGTACATAGACAGGATTTGCTCTAATGCCTAGTGTGCTCAGAAAACTAAAGGAGGCAAATGGATCTGAAAGGATCACTAGTTACTTAGCATACATTTAACACACTGTATAAATCAACCTCTTTGTGTATTATGGATGGCATGGTATTAAGGATGCACTTTATGGATGGAATACTCCTTCTTCCAGGACCTCTTCACCAAGCAGCAATGGACCCGCCTTGTCCTTACTGGACCCTCAACCCTTATCATTGGCCACACTCCATCCGGGGCCCCCTTCTTTCACTTGGTCATCATTTACTCTCTAGCACTACCCCCACCGTTCCTGAGAAGTACTTCTTCTCCTGATCTCACCTTACAAATTTTTTGTCCCCATCCTAGCAGCAGTCCCTGCCCTTAAATCCTGTACTTCTATTTTGGTCCTAAACTTTTCCTCTAAATTTCCCTTCCTTCTCCTGGTCAAGGAAGGGGGCAAGACTAACTTTCAGTCAAATTGCTAGATCTGTTAGCAGCAAGATATTAACATCACCAGTGTAGCTCTAGCCTTATGCACAATCTTGATAGCCAGGAATCATCAACCCCATAATAATGAATGATAATACAATACAATACTGTATATAGTACATTAGTCCTACTGATTAGTGCTAAAATTTGAGAGAGTGATCATCATATTATTGTGATCAATTTGTCTATGTAAGTGCATGCATATCATGTAATGTGTAACTTGTAGGTAAGTATTGCCTTCCATGGGGATCACAGTAAGCACCCCAAATCCTGGGACTCCCTTTCTTTTGTAGGCATCATCCAGGGTCAGTATCTAATTCTGGATTGAGATCACAGATCAGCAGCAAAGATACTTCTGACCTGCTATTTGTACTTCTACCAGAATACTAACTGATGTCTTCCAGGACAGGGCGGTATCACCTCTATTTACATCCAACAACAAAAGTTCAGGACCTGGGCAGTAACCATGGAATGTCCACATAGATATTGCATAACATTGCTCCTATTGTTCCCACATGGCAACCAGCAAAGCGTTAACAGTATGTACAAGCACAACAGAACAACTTAAATACCTTTTGCAATGTTGATTGTTTTGCTGTCCTGCGTTAGTCAGTTACCTTATAACAGTTTAAAGGTTAAACTTGACTGTTTAAAACATAAGCTGCACCGATCATAATAAAGTAAAAAAAAAAAACAAAAAAAAAAAACACAGACACACACAGAGGCACAGAGTTATGTTAATAGTTAATATTGCCAACAATCCCTGCTTAATATTCAGATGACAAATGCATCTAAATTATATACTTAATGGAGTTTGAATGCGTAAAACGCAGCAAGAATATTAGTGATTTAATCCATAGTCAAATACATTCAAGGCTTCGTAATTATCTATCCAAAGCAAAGTCAAAAAGGAAAGTTTCCTTCTAAAGGATCTGGCTGATGAAGAACATAACTCATGTAGCATTATTAGACTTTGCATGGCTAACAAGTCTAATGGACAAGGAAACATATCTATGTGGCTATTTCAGATTAGTCTATATCAGGGGTGTCAAAATCTGGCCCCTGTAGCACCGCTACTGCAATCCATAGTAATGGCTGGCCAGCTTCAATTCATATTAGGCTGCTGTTCTATGGAGGCGAGTACAATGCCGCTACTACAAACCCGGCCTAACTTGCGTCTCTAGACCAGCAGCCTCTCTGCCTACGCGTGGCCCCGCATTTTTAGACACAAGTGATGCCGGGAATTGTAGTAACAACAGCCTATGCGAGGACCCTGCGGAGTTTATACTGACAGGTAAGCTCAATAATCAGGAATTATCATAGAGCTATTGCTATATTCTTTTGTTTTACTGTGCCAGAGAATGCAATGTGAAACCAAATGCATTCTCTGGCAAAGTAAAACAATTAACCTTAATAAGAAGAAACAAGGACACATGAGAAGAGCATGCAGTAATATGCAGTGGATTGATCTAGCATGCTCTTCTCATGTGTTCTTGTTTCTTCTTATTAAGGTTAATTGTTTTTTCAATCAATTTCAAGTTTGGCACGCGACTTGGTCCAGGTTTTTAATTTCGGTCCTCTGTGTATTTGAGTTTGACACCCCTGGTCTATATGGTCTCTATATAACAGAATGTATAATTATATTAAAAAACACATTTCACACAGCCAAAGTAAACTTCCATCACAATGGCACAGCTCAGTCCTTGTGTTAACTCTCAGTCTGATCTATCACTGTAAAAATCTATCAAATACAGCTTTGTCCTCGATCTACACAATCCCCTGTGACCTGCCTGGGCATCAAAATAAGGCAGAGATTTATATAGAACTAAAATAGTCTATAGCTCTAGTACTCCTGCATTACGCTGTAAAATAAAAAATCCATAGATTTTTTTATATTAAATGTCTGTACAAAGCAGTATCTTCAGACTCATATACAGATTTTTATACAAAAAATGCCCCCCCCCCCCCCCGAAGGAGGACAATCAAGGCGTGTCCTGGAAGCCAAACACAACCAATTGTCTCTTTCATGGTGGGGTATGGACAGCGTTCTGTGGGCTACTACAACTGTACCACAAGAAGTGTGCTGTGGTGTCTCATTGGTGTGAATAATGAAAGGTGAATATTCTTAAATGGCATGGATTATTGTGGCAGGTTTTTAAATTTACAATATCAGCTTCTTTTGCAGCTCTCTGCATTCGGTCATATGACATCTCAGAGCTGTCACAACTGAACGACTCACCTTTGCCAGATGCTGAATTGGAGGTCTTTTTTACCAAGAAAATGCTCAGCATATGTTACTGCCAGCAGATACCACTGTAACCAAGGTCTCAGTAATGTTTAATTTCTCCAACTGTCTCTAGCAAAGACCTACCTAGACTTATTGTTAGCAAGAGACAGCACCTGGCCCCGATTTGCCAAGTACAGCCGGCTACTTTTAGGACTGCACTAGCACTAATAATAGGGTTGCAGGGGAAGCCACTTTAATACAAAATAAAGATCCAATTTATGTGTTCTTTTTCCACATCTAACTATTTTTCTATCATACTTTAGACCTTTGTTAGACAATCTGGTAAAACAAAATCATTCAGTCTATTTTGGGACATGATAAACAATGCTTACACACCAACGCTGTAAAACAATTACAGTTATTTACTGTTAACCTATGAGTATTGAAATATGGATGCCACTGAGGACTGAAAAGGCTGAACTTCTATCATGAAAACTTGCCATGTTAGTGGCTCGCTAGATGGTGAAGTATCCAAGAGTCTGCACAAAAAAAGATTGAAATGTCAGGTCCAGCTCAAACCACATCCAAACTGGAGGTTGTACTACTTAGGAGTAGGAAAGAACCCATTAACTGGTCTTCCAAACACAAGGGAAGACACAATGGTTAAGAATGCCTTGCCACATCAAATATGAAAACTTGTTTTTGAGTATTACCCCAAGAAAATCACTCAGTAAGGGCCATAATCCAATTATTTTGAACTGACAGAACTTTTTGATTCATGTTTCTGTGCTAAGCGATCTCTGCCAGTCTCCAATGTGTGTTGGAAAGGCTAGGAATATATAGATAATAAAGGCTGGATTTATTTATTCACATACTTACTGGTTAACAACATAATAAACACTCCCATAACTTCTGAAATGTTGTGTAGCGATTGCAATCAGTAAGAAAAAATCTACATTCAGTGGCCAATTTATTAGGTAAAAATGTTCAACTGCTTGTTAACACAAATATCCAAATCAAAGCCAATCACATGCATTTAGGCAACTCTATCAGCAATGCCATGTATTTAGGCATGTAGACATTGTATAGATGACCTGCTGAAGTTCAAACAAAGCATCAGAATGGGGAAGAAAGGTGACTTAAATTTGAATGTGTCATGGTTGTTGGTTTCATAAACTGCTGATCCCTTGGGATTTGCATACACAACCATGTCTAGGATTTACAGGAAATGGTCAGAAAAAGGGAAAATATCCAGTGGGCAGCAGTTCTCTGGGTGAAATGCCTGGATAATGCCAGAAGAGAATGACCAGACAAGTGCAAGCTGCAACTGAGGTATGCAAAAGAGCATCTATGAACGTAAAACTCATTGAACCTTAACCTAGAGAGTAGCAGGAAACCACAATGGGTGTCACTGCTGTCAGCTAAGAACAGAAAGCTGAGTCTACAATTTACACAGAATCACCAAAATTGGACAAGAGAAAATTGATCTGATGAGTCTAGCTTTCCAATATGACATTTGTACAGTAGGGTCTGAATTTTGCATCCACAATATTCACGCATGGATTCATTCTGCATTGTATCAATGGTTCAGGCTCCTGATTGTGTAAAGGTTCGGTCGATATTGTGGGCACACATACCAGCTCATAACTACCAGTTTATTGTTAAAATGCCACAGCCTAGGATTGCTGACCATCGCAATCCCTTTATGACTCCAGTGTACTTATCTTCTAATGGTCACTTTTAGTATTTTGACATGCCGTGTCACAAAGTACACAGTATTTATATAGCGCCATCATATTATGGAGCCCTGCACAAAGTCCATAGCCATGTCACTAGTTGTCCCTCAAAGAAGCTCACAATCTAATACCCCTACCTCAGTCAAATGTCTTTTTAATACAGTCTAAGGTCAATTTTGGGGAAAGCCAATTAACCCAGAAAAACGGCATGTTTTTGGGATGAAACTGGAATACCAGGAGGAAACCCACGCAGAGACGGGAAGAACCTGCAAACTCCATGCAGATAGTGTCCTGGCTGAGATTCGAACCTGGGACCTAGCGCTGCAAAGGCCAGAGTGCTAACCTCAGAGCCTCTGTGCTCATTCATTGAACATGACAATGAGTTCACTGTAGTCAGATAGACTTTCCAAGTCACCAGATTTCAATCTAATAGAGCAGTGTTTTTCAACTTTTTTGAGCCACGGCACATTTTTTTACATTGAAAAAATCCTGCGGCACACCACTAATCAAAAATGTTACAAAATGACACTCTGTAGCTAATTCTTTTGTCTCTAAGAATGAACAAGAAAACTATGTTACCTACTGCCACCCACTGACATGGAAGAGTATTACATTACTCTGCCAGTCACTACAGCACAGACACTCGACAACGGTAATTGGATAATTTCCCACGGTACACCTTAAGATCCCTCATGGCACACTAGTGTGCCGCGGCACAGTGGTTGAAAATCACTGTAATAGAGCACCTTTTAAATATGGATGTGCATCTGACAAATCTGCAGCAACTGCATAATGCTACCATATATAGACCAAAATCACAGAGGAATATTTTCCGCACATTGTGCAATGAAACATTACAGCAGTTCTGAAGGCAAAAGAGGGTACAACCAGATACCAGCAAGGTGTACCTAATAAAGCGGCCAGTGAGTGTATAATGGTAACTTTACCCTTTATAGCATAATTCAGAATACGATCATAGGAAATTATTATGCTAGGCAGTCAGGTGCTGAAGATGGATAGCGGAATAAAAATGATTATTCAGTAATGTCTACTGACTCTTTAATAACTACATGGGAATTGAGCTTGGAGTGCTGTAGATTACTTTAAGCCAGGACACTGGGGTGAATATTCAGAATATCCACGCACATTCAATGCATTTAGTATTACATTATGAAAGAAACTTGGATACAGGACAGGCTTGGCAATAACATGTCAATTTATTACATTGCTTTTTTCTAGTGTACTAATATTTGTACCACACTGCTTTTAAACCAGCAACGCCATTAAAAAGGCGTTGCAAATGACAGAAGAATACAGACAGTGACACTGGAGGAGAGGACCCTGCCCCGAAGAGCATACAATCGAATCCAATGGCTTAATATACACTTTAAGAGGAATGCCTAATTATTTTTACACTTTTTCTATTTATTTATTAATTAGACAAATAAGCATTTTCTCTTTAGTCCTCAACATTCCATGGCATTGGTCACATGGTCATTGCCGAAGTGGCTTGGGGCAAAACAGGCTAATTAGCAGGTGTGATTGAAAACATATCCACGTAACTAATATCACAACACTCGTCTTCAGACCAGCAGAACTAATAAAAGTTTTAAGGTGGTAGGAAATGATTCTAACGTGTAAGATTTGATCAACACAATCATTACTGAACAGTATGGTCACCTATGAGGGAGCTGGCCCTTTAAGTTTGAATACAAACCTGTTATTACACACAGAGCCCCTGATAACTTTCAGATATATTGTACAATAAAAAACCATTATCAGATCCATACTGTGTCACTGTGCATGAAACATTAACATTATCAACACTGTCTACAGACCTAGCCAGGAGTTTGGGGACTTTAATAGCCTTTGGGTTTGTAGTAATATTATGATATGAGTCATCTCACAAGGACTTACACCCTGCAGAACACTCGCTAGTCATCACCACAAGAAGCACCCGAAAAACTTACATGCCCTTTCAAAGAATATGGAATCTTTGATCTTTTAAGCCAAAAAGCGGGTAAAATAGATTATTATTTTATATGCTGGTCTAGTGTTCATAATTGTGGACAGGCTTTGAAAGAAATGTATAAAAGGTATTGTTGTATATATTTTCTTTATTAGGATCTGGGTACATAATCACATTTCTAGATAGGCAAAATGAAATATTGCTTTTAAATATGTAATGTTCTATGATTTCCAGGTATCCCCCCCCCCCCCTGTTTGCCCACCCCTAGGTCCCCAACTGCCCCGGTATTATTATGGTTTTTATACAGAATATTATACTGTGTCTTACTGTGGTTTTATTGGATGTACAATTACTCTATTTTCATATTGTTCTTTGCTATGACTGTACCTTTTGAAATGTAAATTAAAATAAATTTCACTATAAACATGTAATGTTACAACTTCCAGGAAGAGGACAGAAGACTTGGCTTTTTTGCAAATGTTCGCCAAGCTAAGTTTAGTTTGGGAGCAAGTCACTGTCCCAACCCATAGGTAAAGAATTATACTTTAATGTCATGAACTGATGTCCCTTCTTCCTTGACAACTTCTCTGGACCCCAGCAGTGTGCTGGTTATGCTAACAGCCCCACTTTTACCTCTCCCAGATATAGACAGGCCTTATAAAGAAAAGGGACAGCAGAGAGGTCTCTGGGGGGGCCCTATTAAATCTAGCTATGGGGCCCCTTGTTATGCCCGAGGCAACAGGGTTGTTTTTTTTACAGTACACATTGCAATATTAACTCAAAACAAGTGTTCACTGAAACTACAGTAAACTGGCCTGTATGTACTTTTAATACATTTTTTACAAAAATAAGAGCCCATGGAAGAAACAAGGAGAATGAGCAAGATGAAACAGTTAGTAACAGAATACACAAATGGGAACAAGTCATCACACAACCATAACTGGAAGTGTATGGAAACATTATCAAGTGGAAACAAAAAAAAGAAAATATTAAAGCTGTGAAATAAATGTTCCTTTTATTTACATTGTTTTCTTCTAAACTGCAACTAACCCACCCTAGCCCAATGTAATGCACGACTTTTACTGAAATCAAATTTGTGAACAAATAAAAGTGTCCCCCAAATTATGTTCAGTGGTTTGCATTTAATTAACAAAGTTGTCAGGTGATCATAGACTTTGATTCACATAGGTGAACTGAAGGTAAAATGAAATTTCTGCATGTTAATTTATTGACTAGGACCCATTATCATCCAGAAATGTTGGAGGCAATATTGTGTTTAAGTGCTTTGCAGCTAACAATAGCAGTGTTGTGCATTTATAAAAAGATACATTAAAATCATACAAAAAAGAAAAGCAAGACATTTAATTAGATTGATCACTGTAACCCAACATGGAGGGGGTGACTTATTGGTAAAAAAAAGTAACAAAGTATTTCAATTATTTAGATTCCTTGTGAATATTTGATCACAACTAAGCAGAAGATTAGCTGTCATAGGCAATACAAATCCATATTTCCTTCAGTTTCTATATTTCATATTCTTTGGATCATGTTCTGTAAAAAAAAAGCAAAATAATTCACAGCTTGCACTGTCATAAAACCTCAATTGTACACAATGCAAGAGATGTTGGTGTTGGATTGTAGAAAACAGAGTGTGCTACTAGCAGAATTCCAGCTTCTATTTTAATGATTGCTCAGGCAAATCCAAAAAGTCCATCTGAACATATTTAAATATAATAAATAAGCCCAATACATTCCAGGTGCGTCAAAAGAGGTGCAAAGTCCTTCAGTTGGCTATTATTAGCTATTTGTAACGGTGACAGCAATGCCTTACGGAGACCATCATCACCCCAGCCAAAGTGTGGATACTGCCTACGGAGAGGCCAATCAAAGATTTGTCAAAACAAAGTTTTGGAACCAAAAAAATCCAAAGGCTTGTTTATTACATAATCATTGCCTTTCATCAATGTGATATAGTAAGTAAAATCTGGCAAAGTAAAGAGTTTCCAAAGAGTTATAGAAAGCATTTAAAGTTGCATGTAGACACTTTGAGGTGCCTCCTCTATAGACCAATAACACACACTGGATTCATTATTTAGGAGAAAGGCTCACAATAAAGTTTGCATCTGTTAACACATTTTCTGACAACTGTGTAACGTGTGGATCTACCCCAGCCTTTCCAAACCAATTTACCCCAAGGGAGCTGTTTAAACTTTTCCAGATCTTCAGGAACGATTGCTGGAACCAATTTATTGGACGTCAGTGGGGAAAAAAGCCCCTTAACATTAATGGTCAGCTGGAAAAATGTTCCCCTCACACTGGTGGTCTAATGCCATGCTGTGGGCTCTGAAAATTGGCATAGGCTTTAGAACAGGCATGGGCAAACTACGGCCCGTTAGGATTTTTTATACGGCCCGTTGAACACTCCGGCTCCGCTGAAGTAGATCGGTGGTCCGTGGCTCTGACTGGTGGCCCCCTGAGCGGGGAAAGGAGAAGGACCCTGCTGCAGAGCTGCAGACCACTTTCCCGGGCTCCAGGAAGTGGGCGGAACAGCCCCCCCACCCTTCCATCACAGGCCCAGATCTGCGATAGGAGAGTGACGGGGTTATGCCATCATGACATCACAATCAGTGGCATAATGATGGCACAACCCTGCCCACTCTCCCATCAGCCTGGCCCCTCTGCCATATTTTAGAACGGATTGTGGCCCCTGAGTGAAAAAGTTTGCCCACCCATGCTGTAAAACAATGCAGGGAAAAGAATATGGGACATTGATTATATTGACAGCTTAAGGAATGCCTAGAAATCTCTGGAGGAACCCAGGAGCCTGGTCTACCTGAAAGGATATAACCAGGGTGTAGTTTTTGTAAAGACATTCACACTACAATGCTGGGTAATATCTGGCTGTAGTTGGCATCCCGAGGTTCAGCATAATTCATCCTACGTCCGTTCAGTACAGTAATTCATCCTCAGCAGTAAGAATCAATCATTCCCAGCTATGACTTGAGTAAACCGAAATCCTATTTCCTATCATTATTTATTATACTCTGAACATCAGCAACAAGCACAGCTCTGCCATCAGCCCAAATTACCAATGTGAATGGCAGAGAGAAGTGGACAAAAGATAATATCACACAGCAAACCTGTAAGAAATCTATTATGGCATTATGGCCTTTGGCACATGCCCATGGCACCACATATTACCGGATCAGTTCTGCCTCTTGGGGAGTTTGTGATACAAAGCATACAGGGTAATACATCAAGGCAGGTATTAACCCCTGGCTTTCCTCGAATCTACTAGGAGGGGGTTAATAAAGGCACAACCCCTAACTTTCCCCATAAGGGACACGTTTTTAGCACAATGCCTAAAAAGGAAACCCCCAGGTATTCAGACCATCAAGAACTGAAACACAAAAATGATTTCCCCCATGGTACTTTTTACCACTGCAATAAAAGTGGCTTTAAAAAAAACAGGTATACTTATGGGACTGGATGGAAGGATCGGTGCCATATACTTTTGGTAATGAAAGCAGATCGCTCGCCACATTTTTTAACATTATATAAAAGGCTGGCAATTTTTTTTGTGAATGTGAAAAAAAACCCACAGCATCCTGGAATATGTGATGTATGTATCCCAGGAGGCTGTGGGTTTTTTAACATCTTATAAAAGAAATAGCCAGCTTTTATATATTGTTTAAAAAATGCTCCTTCTGCACATCCCTGGTATCAGGCATATGCAGAAGGGGCTTTCCTAGAATGTAAAAAAAAAAAAAGAAGAAGAAAGAAGATAGCCACATCCGCTGTCCTGGGAGAATCCGGGACAAGCTACTGGTTTACATAGGGATTGAGGGCTTTTTAAGATGTTTTGTTGGTGTTTTTTTAGGTGAAAATTCCACTTTAAAGAGGAACTAAACTGAAAAGTGCCTACAAAAAGTAACACTTACCTTCAATCATGCAGGGCAGTCCGATCCATCCGGGGGTGTCTTGCATTGGGTTCCGTGTCATCCCGGCATCTGTCCCCAAACCGGCGCCCTGGGCACCGCCATCTTCTCCTCTTCTTCCTGGTTCTTCATCCTACATCATCAGACCCAGGCACGAGATCGGGTGACATGGGATGAGAAAAAAAACTTGCCAATCCCACTGTGCATGCGTGAGATCGACAAATTTTTCTCTTTGCATGAAAAGGCTTCTTCTGTGCATGTCTGAGATGCTTGGGCATGTGCAGAAGGAGCACCCAAGAGCCTCCCGAGATGCATGATGTAGGTATCTCTGGAGGCTCTGCGCTCCCATTCATTCTCGATCTCCTTGGCGATCGAGAATTAAGGGGCGGTAGTGCACCTTTTTAAAAAAAAAAAAAAAAAAAAGCATGTTCCACTTAAAAAACAAAACAAAATTTTTACTTAACATACCAGGGTTGTCTTCCCTTTTATGTAAAGTGGAATTTATGAGTTTAAGTACACTTTAAGTTTCAGGGTTCTCCCCAGGCCCTTTTAGCTGGGTTCACCACCCGGCACTTTTCAGCACCCACCCGGCTGTTTTTGGGTGGCTACTAAAAAGTTTGGTCACAATAGAGGGGCTGCCACCCGCCTACAATTTCTTCCCACCCGGCTTAAAAAAATTTCTAGGTTGAGCACTGAGTTTGTATGTTATAGCATTTAATATTCCATACCAACAAACAAGGAGACAATTGAATAGGAAAGCAAATCAAGTTTAGTTCTAAATGAGGGGCATTCCTGTGAAAGTGTGGACAGCTTGCCATGCCAAGTGTGCCAGGCAGGTGTGGCTCCCATCAGTGCCCAGCAGTGAGAGCACACGGCCGCTGGGGGCGCTGTGGTGACTCGTACACCTGGGCGCTGCTCCCCTCGCTATGGCAACACACAGGACGCTTTGGAGTCAGCATTTCCCTGCACACAATGCACCTTCATCTCATCCCACCTGACCCGGACATTGCTGGAACCGGGTGTATGTGATCCCCGATCTCTAGTATAATGTGCAGCCACCGAGGACGGTGCATCGCTATGCATGGCTGTCATTATTCTCCGTGCAGAACAACACAATCCCTACACACAATCCCTATACACAATCCCTGCACACATCGCACAGCCCGCTGCCATGTGCTGCCATCACACATTAACCCCTGCCATGCCGCACTCACCTCGAACAGGGGGCCGATCCGGTTGCTCTCCAGGTAAACCTGGATCCGGGTTTGCTGCCGAGACGCCATCAGGAGCAGCACGGTGCAGGTAAGTGGCTGAAGTTGTCGGGGAGATCAGCGGGTGGGCGGCGGTGTCATCAGTCAGATGGCGGAGGGGGCTGTGCTGGTGGCATTGCTGTGTGATGGGAGAAGAGTTGTCAGAAGGATCCGGGCACCGGGAGAGAACATGATGAGAGCCCTCCTTCCTCTCCTTTATTCTAGGTGCCTGGTTACAGAATAACAGCTCCAGCCCAGCCCCGCACAGCGCCCCCTGCAGGACACCGGCACCTGATTGGCTGCTGCCCTGACACCCTCCCTGACACCCAGCCCTGCATGTGGTCACCTTCCTTGTGTGATCTGTCTGGATGTTCTCATACTGTGCATGGAGCTTCTTATATTGTATGGGAGATGGGATTTCTGATTTTAAAGGAGCCCTTTCATTTACAAATTTAATACAAATCTGCAGAAGAAATACCTTTCCTTATGTGCTGGCCACTATATTGTCCATTCTCCAAGCAGGGTTCCCTTACAATGAGCAATCAGGTCTTTCTGGCTATCTGTATGGATGACAATATTCCCACTGGCCAGCAATATAAGAAATATTCTTTCTACTGACCATCACACTAATGTACATTGAGCTGTGCTTATAATATTTATAGCAGAGGTTCCATAAAGATCTGAGATTCCACCCCCACCCCCCACCCCCTCCCTCACACACACACACACACACACACACACACATTTAAAAAAGGTTGATCCAGAGGTAGATTGGGGTTCTTTAAACCAGTGGTCACCAACCTTTTTGGACCTACGGACCACTTAAATTACAGGCTGTGGACCGTGCATGCACAGGAGCCATGTGTCACTCATAGGGAAAGAAACTTCTCCCAGACTGACGTCATAACCCACCCACTCTCCTAACCCAGATCTGAGCCTGTTCAGAGACAACCCCCCCCCCCCCCTTCTCCTGACCTCGCTCAGGGGCTGACCGGCCTCAGCCATGGACCACCGGTTGGCATCCGCTGCTTTAAACTGTTGTATGACTTTTGTTGAATGGTGCTCACTTAGTTTTAGGTTTAGCACCACTTGGCAGAGCCATCTGCATGGTGCTGATGATCTTTTCTAGCTTTCTGTAAAGGTGGACTATGGACCACTACATGTTTCACCGAAGTAAGTGGAGTTCACCTCAATGACCCATTTATTATTTTTACAAGGTTCTGTAACATCTGAAAAATATTTCAAGAGTTCCTCTGGGGTAAAAAGGTTAGGCAGCACTGTTTAATAACCCAGAACATGTATAGACCATGTTACTCCTTACTGCACCATATACTTATTGCAGCTAAAACCTGCATAGCGACTAAGTCCTCCACTCCACCAACTATTTCACATCATCAAGCAAATGGAAGAAGCCAATGTCTCCAGGAAACATTGTGGGGATACATTCAGAAACACTTGGTTTTATTGGATCGGTTCAGCTATTGAGCGGAGTACCTGACCCTGAGATACCAAACCTTCTTCTCCATCCCCTTGCCCTCCCCAATCCCCTTCTTATTGCTATAGCTTTCTTTACTCGTTTTTTTAAATGCTTGTATTCACCCTACCAATCTGGTAATTCATATCCATGGCTTTGTTCCATCCATTGTGTAATTGCCTCTTGTTTATTGTTTCTTTCTGTATAACACTTTCCACCTGATTACAATTTTCCAAAATGACATTAGATAATTGCACAACAATTGATTGAAAAGCTTCCAAAAAATAGGACTTTTCTTGTGCTTATGTGTCTGCAAAGTATTAGTTTAAGTGAATCTGTGTTTTCCCATGCAGGGCAAAGCAACAGGTTCACTTTAAAGCCACGGAAGAGGTTTACCTTTAATTCATTCCCCACCACAAAGTGACTGGACCAAATATCCAGTACCAGCTCATTCACACAGAAGAAGGGAGGTGAATCACACACAAGTACTAGTATATGAAGAAGAAGGAAGGCGGAATAAAAAGCATTGCTTTGCTTTAAATGGGTCAAATACAGGTTCACATTATAGGGTAAAGGTTCTGCTAAACCAGGGGTCGGCAAACTTTTATGGCCACTAGGCCAATTCAGGGGTGGCACGGTAGGCCGGACTCTGAGTCCCGCCCTAATGGCTCCGCCCACCACAAGGGAATGCCCCCTGAAGGGAAATCCCTTTCCTCCGTATGCATTGCAGAGGAGTGGGATTTCCCTTCAGGGAGTGTTCCCTAGTTACCGCAGCGGCGGAAGTATCAGGCTTGCCGCGGTAAATAGGGGAACCACAGCAAAGAGGCGGCACCATAGCTTGAGCGGCTCTGGAGCTCCAGCGGCCTGGCAGATCCAGCTGGCAACCAGAACGACCAGGGGGCGTTAGGCCGGAACGAACTACCGGCTAGGCTGTATCTGGCCTAAAGGCCGAAGTTTGCCGACCTCTGTGCTAGACCATGTATTCCAGAAAGGTAAAACATTCATTTTTAATCTAATTTATCTTAATATATGTTTTAATTGTTGAACTTTTAAAAAGAATGTTAGTTCTTTAGTTGTAAAGTTCTTCAGGGCAGGGTCCTCTCATCCTGTGTGACTGTATCTTTCTGTCATTTGCAATCCCTATTTATTGTACAACACCGTTGGTGCTAAATAAATCCAGTTTAATATTATTAATAATATTAATAATAATAAAAATTTATTTTGTGAAGTGGAACAAACCATTTTTTCTCCACCTTCAAATTCTTGGGGTATGACTTATCATAGCTTCTCTTAAGCAGGGACAATATTCTACTTATGTCACATGTGGGGTGGTGTAATACTTTGGTTTTCTTCACTTGATTCAAATAAAATAGATTGTGTATTAATATTCTTTACAAGATATCTCCTAGCCCCCCTCACCTGTACAGCCAGCATGTTCTAGGGCTGTCACTTACTTTAGCATTCTCTGGCTGCTGCAGCTGCCTGGTAAATGCTGATACCAACCTTCTAGATGCCAGTGTTTGCATATTGCTGTGCATTGGCACTACGTTATGAGAGGCCAGGGTGAGTCTATACTTGTGCCCCATACACAGATATATTAGTGGAGTGACATAGTGTTGCAGGTGCCCTATTGGCAAATTAAAGCAGCAGAGGGTATCTGTTATGCAGCATGGCGGCGATATGTTTTTAGGAATTTCATTGTCGTTTTGCATTATTCACATTTAGCACTCATTCTGTGCAAACTATTTCAAGGGCAATAAACATTTTTTTTTACAGCCAAGTGCTAGCAAGTTGATTTTTTTTATTTAAGGCGTGTACCTAAATTTAACCTAGGATAAGTTTGAAGTCCAAGCACAGCTCAGACCGGGAAATGGAGAAGGAGCAGAAGGAGTCAATCAGGTATGGTAAAGGGTTTATGTGCCAACATAGAACATGCCGATGGGAGGAGAGAGCAGCATGACATAGAGATAGCCTCATCAGTCTTCTGCTTCTCCTTTTACTCTCTAGTCACAGTCATGGGAAGGGGAGGCGAGACCTAAACATGTTATTTACTTGCAGGTGTCCAGTCAGACAGGACTGTTCTGGGTGCCAGAACTAAATGGACAGAAATGTAGTTCCATGATATGTAAAACAGGGTCTTTATATTCCATCTGTGTATGAAGTTGGCTCAGCTGAAAGATACTTCTATTTCAGGACGAGTTAATATATTATGGAGAGTTTTTACAAGCACCATGTCATACAAAGACCTGAAAGTATACAATACATCATTACCAGAAAGGAACTCATATGAAAGGATGCTAAAAATGACCTTGATTTGATTGAATCTTAATTCTGCTACAGTATGGCAGAAAACAAACATCCATATGCGTATGTGTCTTCTTATTCAACAGCAAAGCATATGGGCCTAGTTAAATGTTAACATTTCCCATATATTAGCATTTATTCATACAGATTTATGTGTTAGAAGCAATCGCTGTACTAACAAACAGATTTTGCCACAACTATGTAAAGTTGAAATTTGGGTTTTACTATAACCAAGTTATGATTTATGTGAAACTACGCCAAGGTAGATCCAGACAAATGTTTGCTATATCCTCATATCCAACAGTAATCCTTTTTCTGAATAGTTCCTCATCTGAGATTGTGAAAACCAAACCAACATGTTCCATGGTTTCAGCACAGCTGACAAGGCATGTTTTTTTGCAAAAGGGACAGATGATGTCTTTTCTATAATAAAACTAAAATTACATGCGTGATCACTCTCTTCAACTGTCAAAATCCCTGAGCTACAGAATGTGTGTGTTGGTTGCTGATATAACCAGCGCATGCCAGCTTCCTATACAGCTGTCGATACCTGCACAGGAGTTCCTCAACCTGGTTCTGCCAATCAACCTGGCCAAGGATCCAATCAAGGAAGAAAAGGTGAAAGAAGATGGAATGGGGACAGGTGAGTGTAACCAGGGTTTAGTTCTACTTTAAGCCCACTGTAACTAGGATATATCATCTCCAAGTCTTTCCTCATGCTTGTATAGGATCTGAACTCTAATTGGATGACATTTAAGTCTGGTATAGATGTCCGGTAGACATCATGATTCTTGCTGGAAACAATCTTTTGTTTTCAGTGACAGATGAATGATAGAGCGCTGTCATTTCTGATCGGTCATTTCTGATCAGCCGTTCATCAGTCTCCATGGTGTATTGATGAATGGCATTGGGGACCACTGTACACATTCTTTCTCAGATTTTTACCTGAGACAAGCACAACCCTTAATCTCACGCCAGAATGATCTGACGTATGTAAGTAGCTTTTTTAACCTCTCCTTGCATACAGGTAAGAGTAACTTTGCTGCACATTTTTTTAGATGCAACATGTAGTGTCTGGGTGGTTTGCTGCCCCTGCTGCCTCCACAGACTAGGAAAAGTTGGTCATCACTTATGCAAGTGGTTGAAATGTTACTTCTCTTCCTCTTACTGCATGCGATCTTCAGCCACCTTGATTTGCCATGCCAGGATGACACTGCATGGAAGTTCCTTCATCCCGGCACACACATATGAAACCGAGATTGCTGGATTTCCCAGTAACCAAACCTGACGCTGAGTATGTGCAGCTCAACTTAGACGCCAGAAATCTGGAGCGATCAGGCAGGTATGACACATTATGCCAGAGATAACATTGCCTGTACCTTTCTGCAATAATGAACTGCCTGGTCATACAAACTTAAAAGTGGAACTATAGTTCCACTTTAAGGCAACATGCACTTTAAGACAACATGCACAAAAACAAAAAAAAAAGGACCTCCGACATCCACCAGCAAATTAGGATACCATCCCACTCTTTAGTCTAACAAAGATTCACCTACATTCCCAGTGGATGTTCACCTAGCTTGTAACAATCCCGCTTGGGCAATTTTTAACGTTTTTAAAAATTTCAACTGATGCACTGAAATAGCCCAATATTTAGACTAGTAAATAATATGTTATAAAACAGTTGTGAATTAATATTAAAAAACTTGTAGGAATTATTTTCTGTCCTTACCATTATTCATCCAAGTGTTCTAAGCCCTCCCTCTACATATAATAACCTTGAAATTGAGGTAACTGATGTTGGTTAGAAGTTATTTCATTCAGTATGTTATACATGTGAATCTGCATAAATGAACCATTCCCAATACCCATTGCAAGCTACAATGAAAAGACTACATAAAATCCCTTAACTCTTTCTCCAGCACTCTTTGTGAAGAAATTTACTGGTAATGTCAGTGCAAACACATTGTTAACTCTAGAATGACATTTAAATGTCAAATGCTTTTTCCTTTAATATCAACTTGCTGCTAAAAATTGATTTTCACCTAGAAAATGAAACACAACACATCCATTTATACGCTTGTTACCCTTCAGTAATTTATGCTGTAGAAATTATCACCAAAATAGGCAAGCCTTAGAAAGCCTGTAACCTTCTATGCAGAATAAAGTCCATTAATTGAGCTCTCAGTCCGCATTAAATACTATTCTACAAAAAACAAAATAATGAAAGGTCAGAGTCTTAAGGAAACGATTTATCAATGTCCCTTTGCTGTAAATTTGCATTTCCATATTGTCATACAAGTGCTTATTAAAGTTTTTATGGTGCATTCTGTCTATCTAAAATCTTTAGTTTGGTTTACACTGTAATGAGTTTGAAAGAAAGTCAATGTCTTAATAATTCTAGAAGTAGTTCAGTTCAGAACTGTGTTTACAGAAGGCAAAATAACGTAAACGTTGTAAAGGAGGCAGCCAAAGTTACCTCCTATCTTGCACCATCTGCCTTCCTAATTTACTATTGGAGCGCCCAAGTATCCTAAATTAACACTGACATTCTAAAAGTCATTATTTGCATAGGGCTATGTATACCAGCCCCCAAATAATAAAGTGATAGATTGCTAAGGCACGGAGCATCCATGGTGGGAGAACGCAAATTTATCCCCTACCCCATTATTATTTTATTATTACAATATTTATTTTTTTCTTCTATTTTATTTACAGTTATTACAATCAAAAGACAATGTATAAAAATACTTCCACTGCGTTATACAGATAGAAATAGGAGACATATAGAGTCCCTTATCTCCTACTTTCTAAACATTTCACTGTGAACACACTAATGTTGCATGCTTGTCAACCAGCATTGCAGTAAAGTGGTACATTCATTTAAATGGTCTGCCAACACACAACAGCCAACATAACGGCAATATTAGTAATTTTATATATGAAACATAATGGTAATAGTGCATTGGGATAATAGTACTGCATTGCACCAATGCATGTAACATGGTATGAGTGGGCTCTTACCATTTATGTTTAGGGTCAGATTTATTGAGATGATACAACCATGTTTGCATACCTGGTAATTTCTCTGATGTCAGGAATGATAGCACTGCAGCGCACCAATGCATGTAACATGATGCAAATGGGCTCTTAACATTCATGTTTAGGGTCAAGGCACAGTTACTCAGCGTTTAGCACTCTGGCCTTTGCAGCGCTAGGTTCTAGGTTTGAATCTCGGCCAGGGCACTATCTGCATAAAGTTTGCAGGTTTTTCCTGTGTTTGCGTGGGTTTCCTCCCAAAAACATGCAGTTAAGTAATTGGCTTCCTCCCTAAATTGACCGTAGACTGTTGGTAGGGACATTAGATTGTGAGCCCCTTTGAGGGACAGCTACTGAAATGACTAAGTAAAGTGCTGTTTATATGCCGGCACTATATAGATACTGGGTAATAATAATATTTGCATACCTAGTAATTTTTGTGATGTCAGAGCCAGATTAGGTCTAAGAAGTCGTGTTTGAAATGTGCAAGTTTTTAAATTGATATGTACCACAAAAAGCATCATATACTGTTCATGTCTTATAGTGAATAAGTAATATTACCGTTAGATATCTGCCCTACTATACATTTTACTTTCCCATTATATGCTCCCCTGCTGGAACTTTTATTCTTTTTTTTATCAGAAATTTTGAAACCAACAATTAACCCTCCTCTTTGAACCTGCATTGTTCATTGATTTTGGCTTTATAGTCAAAGAGCAGACAAGTAATAATAGGCTGTTCCCATTGGATGGTAATATACTGTGTGGAATTGTGAAGAACAGAAATGTAATATCTTTTCCTAATGTTCCCTATTATCGTAACATTGTATCACTGAAGTATTAAACTTATATACTGAGGTTAATCTAACTCGAGTGAGTTGGTTTATTATTTTAGTAATTATACCACCTGCTTTAATAGCGTGATTGCCTAAATATACAGCCGGTGTGATTATTTGAAAAGCAGCGTTAAGAGATACTCTTCTGCAGATATAGTGGGTTACATTATTCAGTTGTATGTGTTTTCTCGGAATAGTACAATTGGCTGTTTTGCCCTGGGTCCTGATCAACAAAGCCCTAAATGCTAACAACACATTATGGTTTTAGAAAATGATGCCTATCTTTGGCTTTTTTGCTTGGATACAGCAATTTAGAACAACTCTTTCTCTTTAAGTTATTAAACAGATTTCCCAGTTTAATAATAATAGAAAAAACCTTGGCTAACATTCTTCCTGGCTTTGAGACATTTAGGTATCTCATATTCTTAGCAAGCAGTAAATGGGCCAACCATAAAACCATAACACCTTCTCTTTGTTCATATTAGAAATTAGGATGCTGGAAGTCCAGCAGATCTTTACTGCAATGGGTGAGCAGGGAGAACTGAGCCACTAAGAGAACTACTTGGAACAACTTCAGAGGTTAGAGAGACTTCAGAATATGTAAAAAAAAGTCAATGGCCTAAGCACAGGTTTACTTTAAACCTATCTTGGTATTCTCGAGAAAACGACCTAGCTGTTGGAGACAATGGCCCTGATTTATAAAAGTTCTCCAAGGCTGGAGAGAATACACTTTCATCAGTGAAGCTGGGTAATCCAGCAAACCTGGAATGGATTTCCTAAAAGTCTAGCTATTGGTTAGATATTTGTTAGCAAATCTTTTCAATCCTGAGCCAGATCCAGTCTAGGATTGCTGGATCACCCAGCTTCACTGATGAAAGTGTATTCTCTCCAGCCTTGGAGAACTTTAATAAATCAGGGCCAATGTGCATGACATATTAAAGCTCTCCTGGGCTGGAGAGGGTACACTTTCATCAGTGAAGCTGGGTGATCCAGCAAAACTGGAATAGATCTGGTCTAGGATTAAAAATATTTCCTAGCAAACAGCAACAGAAATCCATTCCAGGTTTGCAGGATCACCCAGCTTCACTGATTATTATTATTATTATTATTAAACAGGAGCGGAGAGAGCGACAGGGGGAGTATTTTTTAACCATGTCAGAAATGTAAGTGGGACAATAACTGTGTAGGGATTTGAAGGCAAAGCACAGGAGCTTGAATTTGAT
>NC_092862.1:33325571-33536987 GCF_032062135.1 Pyxicephalus adspersus
AAGGCAGTTTGAGAAAAGGTTGTGGTCAAGGTTACGGATATCTCTTTGCCATTGACCAAGTCTGGGATGTGGCAAGGGAGGGCAAGGGTTTGATAGGTTGAAAGTGATAAGGTTATGATCAGAGAGGGGGAATGGTGAGTTGTCAAGGACGGTGAGGTTACAGAGTTTGGAAAATACCAGGTCTAAAGTGTGTCCGGCTATGTGTGTGGGGCCATTGATGTGCTGTGTTAGTCCAAATGAGGAGGTAATGGAGAGCAGTTTGGCTGAGGAGGGAAGGTTGGGCTCATCCATTGGCAACATTAAAATCACCAAGGATTAGGGTGGGCAGGTCATGGGAAAGAATGTGTGGGAGCCAGGATGCAAAGTTATCCACAAATTGTTCTCCAGCCTTGGAGAGCTTTATTAAATTTGGCCCAATGTAACTCCTGCACATGCTGTTGACCAAGGAATATTGTGCTGCACCTGGAAGGGAATCTGGGGTGAAATGCAGCAGTGAAAGGAGACCTAGAAGAAAGAAGATGTTAGGTGTGTCCAATTATGGCTCACCCACTCCAATATAAACAAAAAAAAAAAGCTCAATCACTCCAATGAATTTATTTCCACCCTAATGTCTTCAAGCCTTCATGTTTCCCTCATGACAACTTTACATTTACTTTTGTATTCATGCCTTGCAGTTTTCTTCGGACTCCCAGGTAAGATCATTAGTATTGTTATCTTAAAGGAAACCTTGACCTTGGTTGAAAAAACTATATATAACCTATATCATTATTACAAAGGCTATTTTATATTGTAATGAGATTCAAGATTTCCTCCAGATTTGAAACTAATTTTCTGAAGCCGACAAAATTTTACTTGTTGCTTCCATTTGTTATGACATTGTAAAGGCATTATGTACAGTACTGTAGTACAGAATGCCCCCAGAAATGTCATTTTCTGCTTGAGTAATTGGCTCATTGGCCAAGAAGCTGATAGTATTTGGTAAAATCGGACCAAGCATTTCATTACAGAAGAGGAGCTTGTACAACTACAAGACTGAAGGCAGGGCTGGAGTTAATTGGTTTTAGTGTACATTTTCAGCTCTGCCTTTTATTTCCTAGAACACATCATTGTTCCAGCTATTAGCTATTCGCTTTTTATATTTATTGCAGAACTTGCTGTTTTGTCTGCAGTTCTCTTTTAATTGAATAGAGTGCTTAGTACAGCTTTGCTGTATTGTATGTTATATTGGATGGAGGTCAGTAAAAGAGCCGTGGGACTTCTGCTTACTTTGCCTAGCTATTGCAATCATAAAATACCCTTCCCAATCATTGCACATTTAATTACACCATATACGATATACAGTTCTTTTCTATTCAGCAGTGGGTTGACTTTATTCTAAGTTGTATATAACACACGGTTACAACCAGTAAGGTGCATTTCAACTTCTGTGCACCACATGAATAATGAATGAAAATGCCTACTAAACTAAACTGGATGATAAAATTACAAATAGCAATGTTAACTTTTTCCAAAATCCCTACTCCTGCAGGTTAGCTCAGTGGGAGATTTGTAATATATAGGACAGTCTGCAGTCTTCATGGTTCTTGGCAATAATTAAGTTGAATTTACTAGGATCATTTTGTGACTCCTATGACAATTTGCAGAACAAACTTGTGTTTGTTTAATAGATTATGAAACGATCTATAAACTGAGATGTCATAGAAGTACAACACTGAAAAACCTAAAGTAAAGAAATATTGGTTTTATTAAGTTGAATGACAGCAGTGATATTAGTCAGCCATGTACCATCCTCACACCTAGCAATGAATGAATATCCCAGAAGGTAAACTAGGAACAGTAAACTAGGAATCAACATATGTTAGGGCAGGAGCCACTAAAAATCCAATTTTTATTACGTTATAGAATTTACATAGATTTACCAAGTAACATTCTACTGTGATAGAAAAACTAGGTGAATGGAATATTTAAATAGATCCTTCTTCCTTGCTGACCAGACATATTCATTGGTTGTGCCCAGAAGATGCTGCTGATTTTCACTCCCGTTGTTTATGATGGATCTTAAAATGTATCCTAATCTGCTTTTTTTTGTTATTGTTTCATTCAACCCTAACAAGGGATGCTTGCCATTCTTCATGCTTGGGATCCTTCTTTGAATAGTCATCTTGGATTTTCATTGAATCATTCACTACTGACTTTGTAACATTGATTATATGCAATTGATTCTGGTCTACCAACTAAACTTTGGCTAGACAATTTATGCATTGCTAGTTTATTCCCAACCTTGGCTGGCATTTTAACTCTGTTTTTTCCTAACTGTCTGCTGACTGCTCTGCTGAAATCTGTTACTGACTTCTATTTGAACCTGACTTTCACCTGCTTTCTATACAGGTACTGTTAGATCTCAGCTGCCATGATTGGCCTCCCCCAACATTGACTATGCTTGCTACTCTCTGCCCCTTGGAGTTCTCCTGAATATCTTATACCTAACCTTAAAGAGCCACCTACCAGTTGCTAATATGTTGTCTGTGATTCTTTTGAGCCTGGTGCAATTGCCTTCATCTTTTACGATTTTCCAGGACTTTTGTCTTGTTTGTATAAATCTGTTGTGGATTTTTATATTTATTTTAGGGTACTGCTTAGTTGCAATTAACATTTTAAAATATTCCCTATAACATAGCAAATTTTCCACTTTAGGTAATATTTATTCAAGTAAACCAAACATGGCATAAAAGTTGTCTGCAATGCTGGAATTCAGGGAAGACACTTGTGATGCATGCAATTACCCATGTTAGTATTACAATCCATCTCTGTGGATCCTTTTGGCTCAGGCTGTAAATACAGGGATACTACCTTAAAATTATAAGCTCTTTTGGGCAGGGACCTTTCCTCCTGTGTAATTGTTTATATCTTTCTGTCATTTGCAACCCTTATTTAATGTACAGCACTGCATAAAATGTTGGCACTTTATAAAATACACTTTAATAATGATAAAAATAATAATAAGAGTGTTACAAGGATGCAGTGTTTTAAAATACACATCAAAGCACTCACTTTAAGGAACTTCCTTGAAAAGTCTGCCTTTGTTTCTATGTAACAATAAGATGTAAAAATCAGCTTTTATGTTTGCTAAAATAATTGCAGAAATTATTAATAATCAGAAAATCTTTGTTTTTTTCTGTAGAATTTTCGTTAATAAAAAAACTATAATAGATTTGAGTAAATTTTTATGAAATGTTTTAAACTGTTATTTAATTATTTTTTATTTGCCAATAAACATTTATTACATTACAAAAACATTCCTAGGACATTATGAGTTAGCTAATGAGAATGCATAGCAGCTTGCTTTTAATATATATAAATATATAAAACTGATACCTGCCATCTTCACTTATCCTGCCGATTTTTCTTATACTGGGGATAAATGTATTATATGTAAGCATTGGTTACAAACTTACTGTGTTGTGTTGCCTCTAAAGATCAATCACATGTTTTGGTGGATTAATGGTTTATCGGTTTAGCAATGTAAATCCTGATGAAGCAGTGTTTGCTGCGAAGTGTGTCAAACTCTGACCCCCCACCTTTTGCTGTTATGATTACAAAAGATTTCTTTTAACTCCCACATGTTTGGGGGATCAATTGTATTTGATACAACAAATCTATATCATAGCCATGTTTTTTTTATTGAATTAATATTTTAAAGTGTATGTTAATAAAATGATCTTTTATCATATGTTTGTTTAATTATTGGTAAAGCCACCAGTAAAAGTCCCATTACTCTAATGATATGAGCATGTTGCTCTAATCCTTACCTTTTTATTTTGACATTCTATAGTTCATATTCACCCTAAAAAAGAAAAAAATATTTTTATATTATGCTGCAAAAAAACATTTCTACAGAAGTTCTTTATGTCTCTTCTTCTTTTATGGTTATATTTATAAATGTTTTCACCCAAACTTTACCCACAATTCATAATTTTGTTTATTTATTTTACAAAATAAATGTTTGGTGAATCTAAAGTGAAAACATTAAAAATATATGCCCTTTATTATTTCCAAGTGATTTAAATAACATTTGTGAAATGAATAAAGTGTTGATGTATCTGTATCTTGTTTGCGTGGGTTTACTTCGGGTACTCTGCTTTCCTAATATGCAGTTAGGTTAATTGGCTTTCCCCCAAAAACTGTGTTATGACATAACTATGTTAAGGACATTAAATTGTGAGCCCCTTTTAAGGGACAGCTAGTGACATGACTATGGACTTTGTACAGTGCTGCGTAATATGTTGGGGCTATATAAATACTGTGCAATAATCTTAGCTATATATAAACTTGTGATGAGGGTGCAGTTCAGTTACTGCTTCCTTATATCACTGAACTGTTGCCTTGAGGGAGATGCTGCATGAAGTGTCCCAATAGAGAATGAATGGGGGCAGCATTGAGCATTACATTCTTTATGAACACTGTGCTGTGAGTGGCTGAGCTCCCCGCAAGGTACCAGGCACTGGGTGCCACGTAGGATCCCTTGCTCCCACCACAGGTCTCAACCTGCTCTAATATTATATATCTTACCTTGCAGTTGTATCCACTTTGATCTCTACCCACCTAAATTATTTATGTGGTTATTGGCTCTGGGAACAAGAAATACAATTAAAAAAAGCTTGATTAAACATATTTTAATGACCAGACTGTCAATGTACAAAATTGAAGACTGTTTAGGATGACTTGTAAACAGGTGGGTGCATTCAGTAGCTGCCTGTTCAAAAAACATTTTAAAACTCATATATGGTTATAAAAAATCTTTATCTGTACTTGTTTTGGAGACCTCTTGGCCATCTAGGACAAAATCATTGGTTTGCTACATAACAGGCCTTCTCTACTTCTGGTATTTTCTTTGCACATCTGTTACCCAGTTTGCCTACCATACCCCTTAGAAAAAAAAGATGAACATATGACTCACACCCCTTAATTTTGCAGTTCCCAGTGTTTGATAAGCCAATCACCAGCCCTGAATGCTGCCCTAATCGTTGATCAGCCAATGACAAACCTTGAACATTTCAGAGGAGGATACTTAGTCCTGATGAACCCCCAGCTGATCCAAGCTAATATGATTGGAATTATGGCAAACAGAACTTGGTGGGCAGAAAGGACGGTGGAAGAGTAGATGGAGGTAGCAGTACTAACCCTTTGGCAACACAGTGGCCCAGTGGTTAGCACCCTTGCTTTACATTTACTAGGGTCCCATTTGTATATCCTCCCTTTATTTGAGTGGGTTTCCACTGGGAATTCTACTTTCCTCCAACATTCCAAGAACATACTGGTAGGGTTATTGGCTTCCCCAAAAATTGTCCTTAGAAAATATTAGGAACATTAGACTTTGAACATTAGATTGTGAGCTCCTTTGTAAAGCAGTTAGTGGCATAACTACAGACATATTGTGTTTCATAATATGTTGATGCTATATAAATATTTGATAATAATTAAAGGAGGCCTGTTAGGCAGAGAACCAATTACTTTACCAACAGAGCACAAGGTCACTTTAATTATTCCTTTTCTTGATGTACAAAAATATTTTATCTGTAAAAATACTACTAGATACTAGTTACTATGATTTTATACACAACGTCCTATATGATACATACAAAATGAACAATAAACACAATGAATAGGATATAAATAACTATTTTACATGACAATATATGGAATGGTTAACTACAATATTTGATTTCTGCTTGAGAAAGGAAAGCTATAGCTAACAAAAAGTATTTGATCAAACACATAAAATCCATTGTGCTAATGGAGTTATAAAGGATATATTACGACTAGTGGATTGGATTAAAAGGCTTTTTTGTATAATATGTACATACTCTTAATAAACATTATTAGAACATATGATATTTAAAATCAAGCCAACAAAAATCAAGGGTTCTATTTATTAAACAGGGACATTCCCTCAAACATTCCCTGGTGGGAATCAATTACTGCCATTGAAACACATGGACATGGAAGATCCCAATCAGGGAATGTTTGAGGGAATATCTGATTCCCTGTTTTATAAATAGATCCCAAATTGGCTCCTTCCAGTCTAGTCAACCTATAAAAAGGACACTACTTATTGGGCCTGATTTAATAAAGCTTTTTCATCAGTGAAGCTGAGTGATCCAGCAAACCTGGAAATGATTTCTTTAAAGTAATTTGCTATTTGCTAGCAAATGTTTTGCATCCAGGACCAGATCCATTTCAGGTTTGCTGTATCACCCAGGTTCACTGATGAAAGTGTATCCTCTCCAGCCTTGGAGAGATTTAATAAATCAGGTCCAATGTTACCTCTTTTGGTTCCTTTGGCTGGTAATAAGTAAGACAGATTTTATAGAAAAAGTATTAAATATCCCAGTTTACAGGTAGAAGAACTTTCATACTCATTGTTCTGAATATTAGTTTTACTTTATATTCTATATTTAAATATAGAGGTTGTCACCACTGACCACTACTAGTTCCCTATCGTGCTGATCTCTGGATTCCATACTTAAAAGTATTTGACCAAGAACAAGTTGTGTAAATCAAGACCTTTCTATGACATTAATGATCTCCATACTTGCCTGGGCCCCTTTCAGGCTTCGTGGTGGAAAACTGTAGATTAGCAGCTCCCAGGTACATAGCAAAGTCCTGCAATGTGCCCAGGAGCAGCAAACCAGAAAAAAAACCTGCACACAAATTTAACCTGTAGCTTTCAGGAACCACACTGTGATCCACCACCACTACCTACAGAAAGGTGCACAAAAAGTTTCCCAACTACTCATTAGTATGAACTACATTCATTTGAAGGGAACCAGAAGGGACCGTGGTTGAGCCTGCTACAGACCGCTGCAGTCAAAGGCAAGTCTGAAAGGGGTCCTAAGGTCAGTGACACAAACCAGGCCAAAAGCACAACAACCAAACAGCTTTTTAAAAATTAATATTTTTTTTTTTTGCTGCCTTTTTTACTGGGAAGAATAACATTAAGAATAACATTAACTTCCTGCATTGGGAACATAACAAGAAAGAAGAAGCCATCTCCCCAAAGTGAACATAATTCTCATCTTATGCTACATATGCAAGTTTGATGATTTTCACCCTAGGCAAGCACAACCAATCGTTTCGGGTGAAATTCTGACGTGTACAGTGGTCCCCCAAGGGCATTCATCAATCCATCTTGGTGGATTGATGAATGACCATTTGGGAACGATCACTGTGCACTTCAATTAAGTAGAAGTGCTTGCTCATCCTCCCCCTTCGCTCTCTATTAAACAAAACAATGCTGTTCCTGTGTGTACAGTGTACACAATTACTGTGTAGCTCTCATTTGTTAATCTGTTACAGAAAACAATCACAAAAGATAATTTTTAGCGACAATCATTGGATGTATATGGGGGTTGAAAGAATTGCCCCGGGAACAGGTGCCCCCCGCCCCCACCTTGGAGGATTTCTCATCATCTCTTGTTCCAGGCAAACGAAAAATGTTTCCTTACAGACATTTTATAATCATATTTTGAATAACGTTATTATGTAGTAAACTCTGAATTCAAATCAAGACATTACAAAATTTAGAAAACAATGAATCCAATGTGAATTAAAATATAAGCACAGGGAAATAAATTAACAAAGCCTAAGGTTAAAGTAAAACATTTTGAATATCTCTATTACAAACTTTTTTTCTTAATGTATTTTAGCTAAAAGTGACATAAGTGACATTTTTATACCATGGTATTGCATAATTGCATTGGTTAATGGAATCTTTTATTGTTGGGGTCAAACAGCTTTACATTATTAACACATTAGTCTTTTAATTTAACATAAACATTAAATGTTTCATTGTCTTAAAATTATTTGACAAGCTGAAAAATACTTAGTTTTTTTTATTGAAACATCTCTAGCGCTATGTTTTTCTAAAAATGTTATACAGAATGATGACATTTATAATATGTTGCTGTTTATTCATAGCAAAGTAGGTACATATTTTTCCTTTGTAATATAACATTTCCATTGTACTGATAAAATTAATAAAAAAATAGGTCCTGTTTATAAGTAAAATTTGATATGGATCCCCAATCGAAATCCTTTCATTGTACAGTGTCCATGTTAATTTTTTTACAACATTTAAGTGCCTTATCCAATGGTATTCCAGTGTACAGTTTATGCTGCTGGTGTAGTCCTTGTCCACATGAATAATGCAGCAGTTTGGTCTCCTATAGACTTTGTGTAAGCATTTACAAGAGCAGTCACTAAATGAGTTACCATTTTAATAAATGATTTTCTTTTAAAAGGAGCAGATTCAGGGCTCATCATCAGCAGGTGGAGGCTGGCAGAGCTTGTATAACCTATAAAAATGAAATAAGTACATTAATTTGTTGAGTACTGGCATCAAACACTGTTTGTATATCATTCACTATGGATATTATAGATCTGGTATATTAGGTTAACCTTTCCTGTAATAGTAGAAGAACCTTATTACAGAATTATCTATGTGCTCTAAGGAATAAATAAAAAAATAACCGGCGCCAGTGCCAAGTGATTCTTGGGAACTGCCACCTGAACCAGCCTGATCATCTACTGTGCATTGCTAGGGATCATTGGTGGCACTAAAATGTCAAGCAATGATACTGGACCAGGACCACCGCTAATGTCTAGTAAACTGCAATATATATTTATTTAAAATGTTGTATCCGCTAAAAGAAAGCACATTTGTGAAAGGTGATCTGTTCATTTTTGGAAATCAGTGAATATTCTCAGTAATTTAACTATTCTAAATTGGTGATCAAGTTCAGTTGAATGAAATACAAATCAGCAACAGACTTATAATAAGTTTCCTATCAGTGGAGAATTGTAGTAAAAGTTCAGAAAACTGTGTTTAAAACAAACATCTTTGATCTCAATGGTGGCCTATGGTGTTCATTACTATCAACATGGCAAATGGTATCTGGCAATTCAAAAGCATTGATCAAGTTTGATAAATGTGTCAATCACCATCCTTTCATATTGAAAGTGGTGATCTTCTAAAAGTAGTGATCCTGCTGTGGAGATCTTTTCGGCTAACTATCATTTTCATGAATGGGGCAAAATGGTTATTGGAATACAGATAAATACAATAATTTTTTCCCTTTAGGTTTAGACTGGCTCAGGTACAGTTAAAATTAATAAATAACCCAGTCGAAGACATTAAAAAACAAACAAAACAAAGACATTAAAATTATTGTAAAACAATGATGCATTTTAGCTAGAAACTATTTTATGAATTTTGTTTACTAGCCATGTATTATTTATTTTCTCTCCATAAGCACAGTAAGATCTGAAATGTCCCATATATTGTATATACTTTACAGGAAACTTTAAATTGAATGTCCTCTGCTGTACTTCTACCCCACCACTGGTATGATACATCAGCATTATCTAGATGGCCGCACAGATGGAGAAACATAAAATCATCAAAACAGTGTCTTGCCGACTGCATGAAGGTAAAACATGAGTGCTGGGTATTCACTGGTGATATTTCAGCTCCAGCAATTTTATAGTGCAGATTAATTTTTAGCTCTCCGATAAATACTGCTCTCCACTTCCAGTTCTCTTATGATAAACTGCACTATGAAAATGTCCTCCTCTGTGGCTTTTGAATAAGTAAACCTACTTGATTCTAAATAGTGTATTTTGTTTCTTACACATAGGCATTGTCAGAGCACTTCGTTTGTGCCAGAATTTGAAAGGCATACAGTTGGGGCATTCTTTATCTTCACCCCCTATATCAGCTAGGAACCTTCTCTCAGAGCAAATATAACAAAGGTTACCTCAACATAATAGGCCTGATTTAATAAAGCTCTCCAAGACTGGAGAAGATAGGCTATTATGGGAGAACCTGGATGATCCAACAAATATGGAATGGTTTTAGTTGGCGAGTGTTTTCAGTTCTAGACCTGATCCATTTTATGTTTCTTGGGTCATCCGGTTTTCCCCATGATAGTCTTTCTTCTCCAGTCGTAGAGAGCTTTAATAAATCAAGCCGAATATGTAGAAAGAAGGCAACAACCACTGCTAAATTATATCCCCCAAACAACTGGGTATAGAAAGGCCCACAGCATTAAGAGCAGGGCCTCATGACAGGGGTGTAAGGGGCTGCCCAGGGAAAGGAGTGAGGGGGGGCAGGAGTTATCAGCGAAGGCCTCCGGTGCGCTTGAGTCCTGAACCCTTTACCCGTACTCAGCGCCATGCTGGGAGCCCCTCCGGGGACCCTCCTGACAGGGCGGCCGGGTGCAGATTGGCCCAGGGCTGCTCAAGGACAGGGAGGAATTCCCTTCACAGGCGGAGTGCGGGCAGGGGTGTTGCGGCTGTCAGGGAGCGCAGCCCCCTGTTAAAAGACAAAGAGGCCTCAGTGGTGGAGGCCTCGCTGAGGGCTGGGACCTCCGGCGGTGTGAGGTCCCAGTTAAAAACGGGCGGCAAGGGGGCTGCGGGCGCCAGGGGCCGCAGCCTCCGTTTAAGGTCAGGTGCGGCCTTGTCAGGGGAGGCCGCACCTGAAGCCGGGGCCTCGAGTTCTGCGAGGTCCCGGCGAGCGGTGTCCGGGAAAGGGGCTGCGGCTCTCAGGGAGCGCAGCCCCCGTTCGCCCGAGTCACTGGATCGTCGGTGGAGGGCCTCGCTGGAAGCCGGGGCCACGCGTACTGTGGGAGCCCGGCAAAAGGTGAAGGCGGCCGGTCCGGTCGGGGATGAGGCCTGGGAGAAATGATTACCTGGTGGTCCGGAGGATCGCGCACCTGGTGGTCCGGAGGCCGGAAGACGGCGTCCTGGTCTGTGGTGAGAAGAAAGAAGATGGCGTCCATCGATGCTCCTCGTGGTCGGAAGGAAACCGGAAGTGACGCGGGTGGAGCCGGGCCGCATCATCATTCATGGGGTATTGTGGTTTTTGGTAAAGAAGTTTGAGGAGGGGGCGTGGGTGGCAGTTGTAAATAGATTTGTGGCGGGGTTAGCTTTTGGGTTTAGGCTTAGAGGGAGGGAGGATGTTACTAAGGCCTTCATTGTTACGCAAGCGCTGAAGGGGTATCGGAGGGGTAAGAAAGTGCAGGATAGCAGGAGGCCTGTGACTTTTGATTTGTTACGTCATCATTCATGGGGTATTGTGGTTTTTGGTAAAGAAGTTTGCGGAGGGGGCGTTGGTGGCAGTTGTAAATAGATTTGTGGCAGGGTTAGCTTTTGGGTTTAGGCTTAGAGGGAGGGAGGCAAGCGCTGAAGGGGTATCGGAGGGGTAAGAAAGTGCAGGATAGCAGGAGGCCTGTGACTTTTGATTTGTTACAGGGTTTGGTGGGGGGTTTGGGGGCAATTTGTTTCGGGAAATATGAGTCCTTGTTGTTTAGGGCTGCTTTTGTGACGGCATTTTTTGGGGCAATGAGAGTTGGGGAATTGGTGAGTCCGGTGAGGGATAGGCCCGGGGGGATTTTGGTGGACGATGTGGTGGTACATGCGGATAAGGTAAGTTTGAAGATTACTCGGTCAAAAACGGACCAATTGGGTAAGGGTTTTCAGGTGCATCTGTTTGCTTTGCGGGGTTCCAGGGTTTGTCCGGTGCAGGCGGTGACAGAGTTTTTGAGGGTTAGACCTGTAGGAGGGGGTCCGCTGCTGAAACATGAGGACGAGACGTTTTTCTCTCGCTTTCAGTTTGTGTCGGTTTTCCGGCAGGGCTTGGGTAGTTTAGGGGTTACGGCGGGGGATTACTCCTCGCATTCATTTAGGATCGGGGCGGCCACTGAGGCGGCAAGATGGGGGGTAGAGGAGTCGGTGATTAAGAAAATTGGTAGGTGGGAGTCTAGGTGTTTCAAAGTATATGTGCGGCCGCATTTGGCTTAACATGTTGATTTCCAAAGGGGGGGATGAATACCGGGTAGGGGGGTAGCAAAGTGTTTGATATTTATACGGCTGGCACGGCATTTTCTGGTTTTCCTAATTGCAGATGTGGACCCTGGATTGGTGTGGATCATTGGACACTCTTTTGTGTGGTGGGGTGCCAAGGGAGCGGAGGTCAGACATGACGGCAGGCAGCTGGGGGTGACCAGGTCGGAAGCCACGATTCGTTGGATTGGGATCTTGGGTATGCTTTGGCTTGCGTTGCTGGATAGACCGCCTGATGTCCTGGTGATCCATGCAGGGGGTAATGATTTATGTAAGAGAGGTATCAGGGAATTGACTAGGGATATTAGGTTGGATTTCTTGCGTTTACAGGAGGAGTTTCCTGGGATGGTGATTGTATGGTCCGATATAATCACAAGGACCATGTGGCGGGGGGCAAGATCTATGGACGGAGTTAATCGGGGGAGGATTAAGGTGAATCAGGAGGTAGGCAGATTTTTGACCAGGCATGGGGGAGTGGTGGTGAGACACAGGGAGCTGGAGGAGGAAACATGGCGGTACTTGAGAAGGGATGGTGTGCACCTGAATGCCATAGGGACGGATTTGTGGTTCTTGGGCCTGCAGGATGGTGTGCAAAGGGCCCTGCGAGTGTGGAAGGGCGCTCAAGGGTGAGGGGTCACCCTTGGGCACGGTGGCGGTTGGGGTCCGGGGGAAGGTAAGTGCCCGTGGTAAGTTTGGTGGTGAAGGGGCATCCCGGGTAGTGGAATGCCCCTTTAAGATGTTTAAGGTGGGCCCCTGAGGCAAGTTGGGCCTAGGGGCCTTAGCGGTGGTTATGGTGGGTTGCAAACATTGCAACTGGGTGGGCTTTACCTTTCAGGACCTGCAGCCTGGTAAAAATAGGAAAAGTTAAAAGAGGTGGTTAATTTGAATGTTAAGGGTTAATAATGGAAAAAAAGTCTAGAGTTAGAGATATTACACTGTTTTTTATATAGTTATTTATATTTTCTTCATGTTTCAGGGTAATGTGTTAATATTAATGTTATGTTTAGTTATTTATGTTATTTAAGGTTCATTAACGTTATGTATGTCTAAAGTTATTTTATTTATGGTTATTTATGCAAAGTTATGTTAATTGGTTATTTAAATAAACGGCTGCTTGCCAGCCAATTTTAAGTCCAAAAAGAGTGTGGTGTTTTATGTAAGAAGGGGGTTAGGGGAGGGGGTTGGCAAGCGGAGGTGGGGAAGGGGAAAAGTAATTGGTTAAATGATGGTAAAATATAAAGGGGGGAGAGGGAGTGGAGCCTGGGCAAGGGATCCGCACTACCCTTGTCAAGTATCTGCTTTTGTGTTTCCCAACTATTATTGTTTGTTTTGATTTCACTGCAACCAGCACTATGAGATTCTGGATTTCATCCGATGGTTATGCCACCATTTCCTAGGTAAAACAAAGCTCCTGAGGTGCTCTAATAATACATAATGCATAGGAAGGCAGGGACAACTATGAAACTTGTTGGCCAGGATGACAAAAAAATTAGACGTTATAGACCTGGATGCTCTGGTTACACCGCTGGTTCAAAATCAACATCACAGTATATCTATTAAACCATACTGGTCGCCAACCTTTTTGGTCCCACAGACCACTAAAATTACTGGCTCCTGACCGCACATAGTGATGTCATGGTAACATAACCCCGCTCACTCCTGGGACAGCCCACCCACTTCCCTCAGCCTGGGATTTGACGGGGATTTTGGTGACCTGCAAGGATATTTTGTATGTTCTCCCTGTGCCTGCATGGGTTTCCTCCGGGTACTCTGGTTTCCTCCCACATTCCAATAAATGTGCAATTAGGTTAATCCGTTTCCCTCCACAGACTGTGCTAATGATATGACTATGACTTTAGATTGTGAGCCCCTTTGAGGGACAGTTAGTGAAATGACTATGGACTTGTAAAGCGCTGTGTAGTTTGTCAGCACTATCAAAATACTGGTAAAAATAGTAATATTAGTTTTAGAAATGTCCTTAATGTTTTTATAAAAGTGAGGATTTGGCTTTGCTAAGGTACTTTAATGGGGTCCAGCTTTACAGTTTCTGACTTTTATTTCTTGTAGAGTTGCTCAATAAAATGTTACTAATTTGAGCTATTCTTTTATTGCCATGCTGGTCCTGCTGGGTCTTTTCTGAATTTATTAAGTAGTCGAAATTTCTCTGCTAATCTCATGAAAGTGATTTATGAAACTGACTTGTTTTAGGCATTCTGATAAATACACCTAATAAAAGCTGATACGTAGGATATTGCCACACAAAACTAACTGCTAAATCTATTTAAAATACAACATTGCCTGAAGTCTGATTAATTAAAGTAGATGTTATCCCTAAATCAATGACATTTTGTTTGCCAAAGTATTGTGTATAATAAACAACTGTCATTCTTTATTAAAAAAATGCACTTGCTTTCATCTGTTTTCATCTATTAAGACATCTCAGTGCTACTGCCCTCCTGCATCCTCTTTCTAATCACTTGTTTCTACATGCATGCACTCCAGTGATGGGTAAGTGGCATCTTTCAGGGTGGGTTTCCCATTGGTGACTACTATAGAATATTTTGGCATAATGGGTGTTGAAACCACTTGTAGTCTCGATTGGAAGGTTAAAGTTTATTTTACATTTTTAGTGTTTAGGTTTGCAAATACTTTAAGGATATTGGTAAAAAAAGAAAAGAAATGTTATAATTATATCATACAAAGTTGGAATTGTTCTTTGTGGAATTATATATCGCTGCTATGTTTCAAGAAGATAACTTGAATCCAAAACCTTGAAAAGTAAGCGTGATGGAGAGGATTCTGGTCTCTAGGCAAAGCTTTAGTCAGAAAAATAAGAGTGTATACAACACATTTTTCTTTTTGCTGGTCAAACTTTTGCTTCATTACAGCCAGGACCCTGCTGATTCCTCCTGCTGCTTTATTGCATTGTTGCTTTACTATTTTTTATAAATAATCATATAAAGTTCATAACAGTTCTCCTTCTCTAATCACTTTATTACACAGAAGAGCAGGGCCATGGATCTTAATGCCTGATTTAAAAAGAGTTATGTGATACCACATAAAAATGTATGCCCCAATCTGTTTGTATGAACTTATTTAATGAAAAGTGGGCTGGCAATAAAATCAGACTGCTAATGCTTTGCAAGCAGGCCTCTGTGCCCCTTGTGGGTTGTTTGATTTGCTATGCACTAGAAAAACATGCAAACTTGGTATAAATACAGATTAAAGAACAACTATTGCAAAATTGGTACATTCTATGCATTTACGTTCTGTTTGTGCTGACATCCATACATTGGTTTGCAGTGCACAAGGCGCCATAAATTTATGTAAATATGTTGTTATAATGAGCTAGCTCAGTCTTGTCTATCTGGGTATTTTTTGTTTTTTTAGTTTGTCATTTTGAAAGTGCTACTTGCTATTTAAAAGCACTCCTAGAACAAAACATCTTGGGAGGTTAATTCAGGGCCCCTCCTGTTATTTATTACAATGGTTTACCAGCATAGGTGTGCCCATTCATTGAATGGAATCAAAGTGATATGCCACACTAGTATGGTGAAGCAGTGTATGGAATATTAAGTCTGTAGATTGCCCTGTGCCCTGCCCTGAGCTACTCACATGTAGTCTATTTGGCTTGATTGAGTGAACTACTGTTTTTCTAGTCTGTAATATGTTGCATACAGGGCAAATGGCGAAAATGTGCTACACCATTTAAACTCTGACTACTACTACTTAAACTCTGACTACTTCTATTACCATAGGTTGCAGATCCTAAACTTTTTGTTTCTGCTGAAGCACCCAAGGTGGCCTCAACCTCTGTCTACCCCTTGGTTTGGACCTGCCTATACACTGAGCACATAATCATTCCATTTCATATATACAATAAATATGTCATCAGTTGATCTGCAGGCCATCACTTGTCATGTTCCAGGCAGATCAGAAATATCCCCGCCATAACTCTGCATTTTCCCCAGATTTTACTATTTCTGCCCCTACCAATGCTGACCCTGTGCACAATAAACTTTACCACGGGGGCTATGGGTTGGGTTATCGCTCAATCTTATTTCCTGCATTTTGATTTTATGTAACTGCGGTATTCCTTTCTTTCTTAAAAAACAATCTATTGTTTGAGATTCACTGGTGGGGTAACAGTCACATGGCTATATGGCTACCATTCATAAAATGCTTTTATTAAACTTTTATAATAAAATCAGCAATGCTTTGTGCTCACTGCAAACAGACAGAAGGGGATGGGTTATACTATGATTTGTCCTATTTAGAGAAACCTACAAAACCAAAAACCCTGTACCCCCCCCCCCCCCATTTAGGTATAAGCTATAGTAAGTTTCACTTTTTCAGTATTTATGATGTATAAACTATGAGCTGGATCAGCTCACCATGTTCCATGCTTAACACTTTAAAATAAAATAATCTGCTAAAGCTTATTGCCTCCAGAATAATATTGCATCCTATTCAGTTACAGTTCCAATGGTAGTCACATGGTCTGCTATGCTTATATACCCTTGCTCACTGAAGTCATTTGTCTTGCTTTGACTTTGAAGAAAGGTGTCTGATTTTCAGCTTCATAAATCAATGCAAAATCATTCTGTTTCCAAGGCAGAGGCTGCAAAGCTGGAGAAAACCCAGCCGCTGCATAGCTAGATGCAACAGCTGATTAGAGTGCATCCAAGGTCAGGTACTTCTATGATTGGCCAGTACTTACCATTTAAAGGATTTTCCATGAACTAGCTGACAGTGGAAAAATGCTTTAAGTGGCACGCAGAGTTCCTGTTAAGTGTGTAGACCAAAAACTATACATATAAATATAAGAACATTTTCCATAGCATACCTTGGAACTGATGCCGGAGTTCTGTCCCGAACACCCAAATTCTTGGCTGTATTTTGAACTCGTGCTCCCTGTGTTGGGATAAAAAAACATTGATTTAGGTTATTATCACATAAATTTGATCACAAAAAAGGTGATGTTATAAATTCTAAGGCCTTACAAAAATCTATACATTTCTCTACTGTTTAGAGGTATGATATCCTTACCCTCAGTTTATGACTTGTATATCCAATTAGAAGACTAAAGCAATGCAGGGCAAATGAATCCATCGGTTTCTTATAGATGACCACTCCACTCCACACTTCTGCTGTGCCCAGTATATCTAGCATTCCATTTTCTTTTAAAATTAGCAAAATACTTAAAGAGGAACTAAACTGAAAACTGCATAAAACAAAAAAACAGACTTACCTTCAATCCCGAAGGGCAGTCCAACACATCTGAAAGGTGTCTTCCGTCGGGTCCTGCGTCGTCTCGGCATCCGGTTTATAAGCCGGCGCGTGGGGCATGCTCGGGCATGGGCAGAAGGAGCACCCAAGAGCCTCTTGGGATGCGTGACGTAGCGATCCCATTCATTTTTGATTCGCTAGGTGATTGAGAATTAGGGGGCAGTGCAGCACCCTTTGTAGGGTTGTCTACCCTTTTATGTAAAGTGAAATTTTAGGTATTCTGTAAGGACCATAAAAATTACTGTAATTGGTTTCCAAATAGGCAGATCTTTGCTGTTTGGAAATCTAAAGGAAATTGTGTAAACAAACTGCAATATGAATGGCCACATTAACTCTTTTATTTCTTATGTATTGTGTATGTTTGACGATGAAGAAGCAGAAGGTAGGCCACAAATGCATAAAAAGTAAATTCTAATAATGGTACATGGAATATCTTTTTCGTTAGATGCTTTATTAGATTTTTCTTTGCAGACCAAAATGTGGAGCAAAGCAGCTGGGCATAAAACAAAAGCAATAACACTACCAGGATGCATAAAATGGTACAAGTACAAAAAGTCACCGGAAGGTAAAGGTTTTTGGTAGAAGAGACATACAAACCCTTTGTTGCTCCTAGTGGCTTTTTGTTTTTTTTTGCTTGCACTGCACAGTGAATGCACCACGCAATGGTAGAGCCCAGGTCTTTTTCCAATGGTGCCGGAAATAGACCTAGCTGTCAGGAACAATGCAATCCCTGCATTATCAGTAGCCACCCAATGGCTGAAGGAGTTCGTGGAGGACCTAGAAGACTTCATCAAAGACAGTGGCTTTGTAGAATTCAGCGGTAACAGGATCTTGGACTACAGGGTGCTTAGATAAAGGTGTGTGACATAACTGGAAGAGATTATGGCAAAAGTTTGCCCATACCATCTTGGCTATAGTTTCGATTTAGGCTGTTGTAGCAACAGTGCTATTTTTACAAAGAATTAAACCTTAGAGACAAAAGGTGACCAATATAAGCATTATTTTTTAAGCATGCACCATATCCCACATCTGTTTTTTTACTGACTTTTTACTGAAGTCTGCATGTAATTATTTAGGAAATAGAAATAGTCATATGAAATAAAATGAATAAATATAATGAATAATCATCAGACATATTGAGCACATACAGTTAACAGAGCAAAGACTTTTCTGCACCAATGGTCCTTTGTAAAACTGCAGACTGAAATGTTGCCAACTGCTACAGGGAGAAATTACTAGTGAAGCCTTCCAGATATGTATGAAACGGAGTGATTCACAGATTACTAAACCTAAAACAATAAAAGTTAAAAGTGATATAATGAGAATGGGCTGCTAACAGCATGTTCTGCAATGTTTTCAGAATTCTCATAGCTATAGAGAAATTGAAATACATGACACTGACGAAACCTAACTCTGCAGGCTTTTACTTTGTATTAGGTACCATACCAGGCAAGAAAAGCCAGCAAAATACAATTTGATAGTTTTGTCTATGGGGTGGCTGGGCTGAAAATCTGTGTTTGAAAATATTACACTTCTATATACCCTATAAACTAAATGTAGGTCTTAGGTCCAGCTTCCCTCTGTCTAACAAATATCTGACACCCACAAGTTCTCTTACTTGGAGTCTGATTTATCAGCAATTCTACATTTTCCCTATTTGTGTGGTCAAATAACTAAAAGTTTAAGTAGCAGCCCAGTAAATGTCTTCCATTTTCTTAGGAGCCAAGTAGTGCTCCTGCCTGTCTGAGCAGCTGTGCAATACTTCTGGAACAGACTATTTTACTTGTCTAGTTTAAAGCATATCTAATCCCAAAACCAATAATCCAATATAAATATATTTAAATACACATGCTTTATGCATTAGGTAATTATTTTTGTGAACACTTCCTTGTGCCTGGCTGGCTACACCTTTTCACTTTATCTCTGGGTAAGCCATGGTTGCCACCCAAACTGAACTTTAAGCATGTTTCTTTGTTAATCCCCATTACGCAGATGATGGGAGGATTAGTAGTTTACAGGTTTTATTTTTTATGCTCCCAGTTCAGTTCACAGAAGTGACAGGGACACTGTATTTCTGGCACGATCAATTTGTATTTTCTGTCTTTGCTTTTACTTGTTTGCATTCTTATCCTGAAATGAGGAAGCTGATGTAGCCATCACATTTAAGGACTGGAAACCTACAATATATTAAATGTTTGTTCGTGATTTTAGTAACCTGAAAAGACTTCCATAGTCATTAGACAGATATTATTGGTTGGACCTGATAATGCTTTATAGTATGGGGTGCACGTGGCAGAGGTATTTCCAACATTCCTACTCCATTTCCATCCACAGGCTCAAGCAATATCCCTATTTAATGTACATTTCTGCATAATATGTTAGTGTTATGTAAATACAGTATATAAATAATATTGGTAATAATATAAAATGACCAGTCCATGCACATAGTGTCTGGTTGAGATTCAAACCTGGGGCCCCACAGCAAGGCCAGATTACTACCCACTTAACCACCCGCTATTAGCATGGGACAGAAAATGAGGAAAACTGCAAAATTTTAAGTTGTCACTGGTTGGGGAATAGAAAACAAATTTTCAAAAGGGACATCTGTTCTGGCGAAAGCCATCTAAAAGGGGAATTCTTTTTTTTCACTTGTGTGAAACATTAGTTAAAATAGTTAAAATGTTTTAAATATCCCTTACTTTATCCAAAATTAAAATACAAAAGTTTTGGCCCCAATAGCATGGATGCCAGAGGTCAATCAGACTGTGCCTACACATCACTTCACCCCACAGTGTATATGGCTGATTGAAGTTTAAATTGTGGCTTTACCATTTTATTCTAGCAGATTGGCAAAAATGTATGAATCACAAAAATTGATGGTTGAACAGAAATACAAATTAATAGTAAAACATTTCACTTATTTGTAAATTACAATTAGAGAATGTATTGAAATGCATGAAATAAATAGACAGATGCTCAATCGGTACTTCATCTAATCCTTTTCTACTATTCAGGATTTACAAAAGAATTTCACATACGCCAATTATGAAAGAATTTTCCTATCCAAGAAGAAATTCTATATTTGAGCATATGTGTAAGAGCCAACTCATGATTTCAAAAGATACCTTGTTAACCCAGAATTTGTGAAGATGTGCTGATGAATATATGATAAAAGATACTCTGCAAGCAAGATACTAAGAATGATGATTATGTTTTAATTTGTCTTGTAAGACTCACTCCACTGCATCCCTTCATCAAGGACTCTATTTTTTCTCTTTCCATGGATGTCAATGACGGTGACATTAATGCTTCTGATAACACGTTGTTACAATGGCCATTATCCCTAATTATATTTAAATTACAATTACTTAGGTAATAAAGAATTTATTTGCATTTAATTTAAAGTTACAATTCTTTTAATGTATTCTGATAATTTCATTCTATTCTTTCTGAATTATGCTATTCTATTTAGTATTTTAAAAGGTTACTATGTTACAATAAAGGCACAATAACTACTGCACTAATTGACTATGTTTCCAAGGAGTTTGGGGGAAGGGGTGAAAATGTGTTCTTCAACTTAGCTTAGACTATAAGACCACATGTCTTGCATAGCTTTGCTAATAGAGTTCCTCTGCAAGGCACCTCAGGTTGTTTTCTCTGCCTAACTTTTTTTTAGGTAACAAAAATTAACAGGATGATTATACATTTGGTATACATACATTCTACAAGAATGTAGGGTTGCGTTCTAGATGGGTAATATACTTCCCTCATTTTTGCCCTGGGGTGCCCTTAGATGGACAGGGTACTGGGAAAAAGCCTGGGGTAATATACAAACCAATGCATACAGGTTTGTTAAACCCTTTTCCAGGGTCCTGGGCTCTATAATAGAAGGAAATGTTGGCTGGGCCAACCTTGAACCTGCCCAGGGAGAAACCCTCAGTCAGACAGGACTTGGCAATAATAGAAAGTTTAATGTGCTGGCAAGTGGGGCTTTATATCCCAAGGGGGTTCCGGGAGAGATGAGTTGTGTATAACCTGAGTGGATGTGCGTATTCAGATTAGTAACTTCCTATCAGTTTGCAGAAAAGACTACAGCAGAACGCACCCCAATAGTGGAAGCTACAACCAAGAGCCGTGGGACTTTATCCTGAGTGCCTTGGTGCTAGTTTACAACTTTCTTTAGCTGCCTGAAATTTGTTTTTTTCTATTACAATTTTTGCTGAAGAAAAGCAGATTTCTTTCCTTTATGCTGAAGGAACCTTTTTTTGAGAAGGGCACGGTTTGGGACTTTATGGTTGTGTGTTGCACTAATCCTAATTCCCATATATATATATATATATATATATAAATATATATATGTATATATATTTTTTTTTTTTCATTTAATGGTTTTTCAATACCTTAACAAAGGTTATGTAGCTCTTTTATATTCACAGCCTCCTGGGTTTACAGTTGTAGATGCGAATGGGCTAGGGATGGCTTTACAAAACAAAAAAAAGGTTTAACAAATCACCATACCATAATGCATGAGGGTGCATTACTGTGTATTCCAGTTCACTGCAATAGATGCATTGCTAGGGTACGGGGGGGCGCATTCAGAATAAATGATGTGATGCTCAATGTCTTGTCGTGCACACAAATATATTTGCTTCTTTGGCATTGTAACAGTTAGGCAGCAAAAAGAATTAAACTAGGTCCTGAAAGGAGCAAGCACTTGGTTTGCCTTCTCTACACCACTTCTTTTCAGCAATTGTTATACCAACTCTGGCTTTCATTCCAGTTATGTCCAGCAGAAGTCGCCTCCCTTTGACCCCCACAATGAAAAGCTTTTTTTCTTTTTACAAGATAAATGCTTTGATTATGATCACTGCCCTATGATGATCACCAGAAAAAAGTATGAAAAAAGCTGAAACAATACCAAGCAACCAATCAGACGTTTACATACACGACACAACTACACGTCATTGCTCCGGGCAGATATTCTAATAGGGAAAATTGCAGCAAACACATAGACAACAATTATTGGGATGGCTGTTAATAGTTACATCTGGTATAAATGTAATAAGGTGACAACACAGGAACAAAATTGTAAAAGAGTTGTCACAGGCGGTGTCTGAACTAGGCCCTTATGGTAGAATCAGTAGATAATATTTCCATGAAACTGCATATGTAAAAATGTTGTTACTTTGAAAACACATTATTGTGTTAAAGCATTTAAAGGATTTTGGTGATTGGTTTTAGATCTACTTTTATCAATAATGCAATGAAGAGTATGCTAGCCCATGGGATCCCAGCTTTCTAGGATCAGTTGGGCTGTAAAGATAAAATGCACTTTTCTATTTGCCTTATTGATTGGGCCTACATTTGTTTGATATTCCTGCCATTTGTTTCAGTGTACACATGCTAGGCTGTAACACTTAGCCCATGATTTAGCATTTCATTTACAATATGAAATATTTATTGCAGAAAAATGTTATTCTCGGCTAACCATTTAAATCGAGCCCACTAATACATAAACAAATACAAACCAAACTAAACCCATTTCTGAATAGACCGAAGCTCTATTGCTTTTCAGATAGATTTACTCAAGTGCGTTATGAACAAAGCCAAGACTATCGATTAAATCATCAGTGCTAACAGACATTGCCAAAAATTGCATTAGTGGTGTATCCATTACAATAAGTGCTGATGTCAACAGGATGTCTTTTCCCAGAGATTCTGAAGCCGTTTTCCACTATAAATCACTAAAATGTACAATTAAATAGCAGAGAGGCAACTCTACCGCTGGAATTGTGCTTAGGGAAAGAGTTAATTGGATGCTAAATGATTATATGAAAAATTAAAAATCAATTGTTTTAGACTGATCGGCAGCTGCTGTTGATCCATATATATATTTTGTGATATTTTTTAAGGATATATACACCATTATTTATAATATGGCAGAGTACCTTGTTGGATGTTGATAGAAAAAAAAAAAAATTCTGTTTATATGCTTATTGGTTCAATCAAGTGTAAAAAAGATATGCTATTCTGAGCCTTCAAATATTTTCTATGGAGTCAGAAACCCCATCCTGAAACATGTTTGAACTTTAATCCCTGCAAGGAATTACAAATAATTCACCTTAAAGAGATCCTGTCACTAAAGTTAATGTGTAAAAGTGTTTATTGCAACCAAGACATTTAACACCCAGCACTACTATTGCATGCACCACCAATTTCTGATGTAATGTAAGAAACTGCTGGCTGAGGCTTCTTTAGAATGGCAAATTGAACCATTCTTATATTTTTTATTTATGGGGGGGTGATATTTCATCTGGTAATTCTATAAACTGCCACATCCCCTAATTTTATATAGTACACAAATAAACCAAAAACATATTTCAAGGAACTTTCAAGACAGTCATAAATAACATCAATTATGAACTCAAGGGGAAAGAAACAAAGAAAAAGTAAGTCGAAATTTATGTTGAATACAATTGATTTAAAAATTTTAGGAAAATTGTAAAGATAATTAAATGCAACATATGGGTTTTTTAGATCTCCTGAAGAAGTAGACTAAAGTTCTGTGAAACTCGTCAAGTGCATTATATCATGTTGAGCCTTTGTCTGAAGTTACATACCGAAATGGTGAAAATGTTTTTATGTTAGTTTTAATATATTCAGATAATAAATAATACTGTTTTATATTGATGTTTTAATAAAAATGATAAAAATTGTTCATAATTTATGTGATTTATGACTGCCTTGAACGTCCCATATATCTTTTTGGTTTATTTGTGTACTTTATATTTTTTATTTACCTTACTTGGCTTGGGATCAGCTGTGGGTTTAGGGTACTGCTTATGAATTTTTTTTTTTTTGTATTTATTCATTTCACTATTGAGAGAGCTTGATGGACTTATGTAACTATGTAATGTAAATCTCCAACACATCCAAGAGTATCATTTTCTGGACCTCATTGAGTTCTATTTATAAACCAGAAAATCTGACATTCACTGAAATATTCCCTGATGTCAGATTCACTGATTTTTAAGTAGAACTCATTGGAATTTATTTATTAAAGCTTCCCAAAACTGGAGAAGATAGACAACCATGGGAAAACCTGGGAATGATTCCTTAAACGTCATCTGCTATCAGTTATCAAATATTTGCACTCCTGGACCAGATCCATTTCAAGTTTGCTGTATCATCTAGGTTCACCTATGATAGTGTATCTTCTCCAGTCTTGGAGAGCTTTAATAAATCAGGCCCAATGTGTGCTCAGAATTACCAGTCCCTGCATCAATATTGTGTCCTCTAACAACTTAAGATTTGTCAGGAGGAATAAGTGAGCACAGCGGAGGATAAGGATGTCAGTGCTCCCAGAAATGTTGGTTTTTGTAGATTTTGCCATTGCAGCATACAGAAAATAGTGTAATTTTTTATTGGTATTTTTTTAAAATAGTTTTACAGCATGGATGCTCTGGCATGAACTGCTAATCTAAAACTCTCTAAAAGAGGTGGAGAGGTGAAATATCCTTTCCTGGATTTGGTGGCAGTGAAGATATCTGATGTGTTGGAATACCAGCATAACTTTATGTAACAGAAACTGGAATTATCGAAGCATCAATAGAATTATCTGCATACCTGTTTTCTCATGACATCTGTAGCTTGCATGATGTAACGAGGAGGCAGTCCATGACTTCGAGCAAGAATAAGAGCCTGTTCAAGAGTAACACTCAAAGTGCATCTGCAAAAAAACACAAGAAAGGCTTTTTCAATAGAGCAAAAACACAAGTTATGAAGATGCTGCAGACAGATCAGAAACACTTTCATCAGTTACAGCTTCTGTTAGTAAGGTAAAAGCAGGTAAAATCAGTTGAAACGAAGGTCAGCTGTACACAATATTACAATTGCTAAAAAAATTAAAGGGGTTTATAGAAGTTTAGAGAATTGTTTAATGTACTGCAATGCGTAATATGTTGGCGCTATATAATTACTGTTTCTTTTTTATTAATATGTTAGTACCTGAATATAATGTTACCATAATTTTTCTGGCAATCAATTTTCACAACAACCTCTTGTAAGCCTTTTTTATTTGTTTTCTCCTTTTGTACTTTCTTTGCTTGAGTCTGAGGTGATTCTATTACAAATATATTACCTGTTTAGAGCCCGAACAAATTGTCCTACACCATGCTGCACCCCAGACAGCTAAAATAATATAGAGTTTTCCTGCACCAACATCTTCTCCAATGCTTTAAGCACTATTACAGATTTATTTATTTTCTTTTTTTGTTATATCCTACAATACAGACTAGGTGGAAAAAAATAACTTGTCATGATTTTCCTAAAAAGTGGGACAGTATACAAATTCCATGCATACTGGGTCCCTGGAGGCATTTAAAAAGAAGGCCTTTAAATTGCAAGGCAAAAATACAACTCACTATGGCTTGCCATAATAGCCTAGTAAAACTAGTGCTTTAAAACTTCAAGCCATACTTATAAAATATTCTCCTTTTTTGATGTCCCAGAGGCAAAGCCTAACGCAGGGGCTCCTGGTACCTGGTTTCATAACTTTTTTTTAAAATACCCCTATAACTGCTCCTATCTTTTCCCCTGCCATGGAACAAAGGGAATAGAAAATTAAACTGAATATGCCATCATAATTAATATTGGTGTGGATCATTGCTGGACCCATCCCTCAGTTAACATGTACAAGAACAGCATGAGATCCCCGAGCTCTTCATTTTTTTAGACAGTTTATATAGACAGTGTTATGAAAAATACAAGTATTCAAAATATGAATAAGAACCTGGGACGTTTCTATGGGTTAAAAGGCAATTTCTTATTGTTAGTGGCCCATACAACTAGTCACAATAGTCTAGTCTGGACTCTTATAACAATAGAAAAACAGCAGTAAAATGTCATAGAGACAAACTATTTTCTTTTATACTATATACAAAAATGTTCATTTCTAATTAAATGCAGCTGTTGTGTCTGAATCACTTCTTTTATTTTTGTACAGCTTTCACCTGTAGCTGAGATAAATGAAGAATATATCATAGCATCTACTAAAAATCAATTAGATTAGATGCTCCTAGGAAGCAAAACACTATCATTTCTCCAAAGAGCAAACAGAATAAAAGGTTCAAAGGACAATGGCATCCAGTCATCACAAATCAATTTTTATGTATCTAACTAGCTGCTGACAGTGCATCTGATTAGCTGTAATCATTTCAAACAAATAATGTTCCACCTTTTGTGTAGAAGTAAGTGCTAAACAGAATGGGTTCCATTCTACCTTCTTTAAAATAGAAAATGGCTTTTGATTTGGGAAAGGACTACTTTAACTGGTATTTTGCCATGTGGGAGTCTCCCTTTAAAGCTGAACACCAGGCAGATTCATGAAGAAAGAAATTGCAGTTTTCTCTGAATTTTTACATGTTAATGCAACGTGTATATAACTTAGTTTGACCTGGTATGAGCCTCTTGCAACCCTCTATACAGCAGAACTGGTAGAAGGATGAACAAGGCGGGGAGCCAATTAAGTATTCTGCATATACAGTAATTGTCAAGAAGCATGCTAAGAGGAAGAAAAGGAATGCATTCAGTTAACTGCTGCTCTTTTAGTGTCCTATTAGAGCTCTGTAGGGAGCAGCTAGAGGACATCACTGTATTCCTGAACTATAAGAATCATCATCTTCCCGGAGGTGCTCTGCGATAGGTAGTGTAATTTTCCGGGGTTTATGAGCACAAATATAAATCCCTTTGTAAATAAATCACCCACCTTTAATCAGTGTATTTAGATTTTGTTCTTGGAGTTCTGCTTTACATAATTCTGTGCTGAGGACACTGGGTTATAATTTACTACCTATTCACTTCTAGTACTCTTTTTCACCTTCAATAGTTTTTCTGTTTAATAAACACATATTGCATACACAGAAATTACGATATCAAGCAAAGATGCAGCATTATAAATCAAATGTTCTCATAGTGGTTTTCATTTTATAGCAGCTCACTACAACATTTTATTGAGAATCCAATACATGATTTAGTCTAAGCTGGGAATGGCTTGGACAGGTCCTAATAAGACTGAATCATGAAGGGCTGTGGCATCTGAGCTGCAAAAGCTGATGTAAGAAATACAAGATGATGGATGGAAAGTGAATTGGGATCAGCTAGTCTCTGATGACATTTGCTTTATGAAATGGTGTACTTTATATATCGGATGGAGAAAGAGGAGCTGTCATAGATGATGGCTTTTAGCATTTACTAACACTATGCAGTGGTACAATTACAGCGTCTTTCTCTCATTGTACAACATGGTCAGCATGCTGTATATTACACTGGCCAAATAACTAATGATAACCTGAATTGTACTGATCAAATTCCTTTAGGGCAGAGGTTGGAAAACTTCGATACGATACAGCCTAGCCGGTAGTTTGTTCCAGCCTAACGCCCCTGGCTGATCCGGCCTAATCCCGGCCGGCAACCTGCGGCGGAGCCGAAACAAACTACCAGAGCCGCATGCCGCTCTTGAGCCTCCGTGTTGTGGTTCCCTTTTCTATTTACTGCGGCCGGCATTGACACTTGCGCCGCGGGGGTAAATAGGGCACGTTTAGAGAGTCCGGCCTAGTGTGCCCCTGCCTACCCCTGAAATGACCTAGTGTCCAAAAAAGTTTGCTGACCTGTGTTTTAGAGCAGCAGTGACTAATATGATGCCACACTACTATTTGGCTTCTTTCACATTAGCAGCAACATTTACAATGTACATGCACCAAACAGAAATTATAAAACATGTGATTTTAAAGCAGACATATTCTCCTCCTATTGTTCCTGTCTTTGCTGTAATGGTACTACCTAAGCTTGTATTTGTTTTGTTGGTAGTTATTTTTATATTTTACTTTATTGTATGTATTTTATCTGGTTTGTTAGACATACACAGACATTATCCTCATTCTCTCCTGCCCCCCTGTACTTTTTTTTTTAATAAAGAGAACACAGAAATTACAGGGTAATAAACTGGCAGTTTGAATGAACGATGTGAATGAACAGGGGTAATAATGTTTTGTTTTTTTCCTTGCTCCAAGGTTATTGGCTTGTGGTGTGGATTTCATTTTAATTAAATTATGAACCCCACTTCTAGCTCTGTTTGTTAAAGAGCAAAATTTAACCAGTCTGATTTAATGCATAATCATTATTATTAGGGAAATATTATTTGCCTTTCATAATTTACATGAACACAATTGTTTATGGTTGGTTGCGTCACAAATATAATTTACAATCATTTACATTTGTTTCATAGATCTGAAGGGTGACCTTTCCATCAATGCCGAAGGCTGCAGAACATTTTGACACTCCTTTAAACTTGATTACTCTGTGAAAGTCAGATTTAATTTTTATGTCTTGTTTTAACTTAATCTTGAATTATGCATTAGGACTGGCACCTATTTTATTAATAGTAACAAGGCCAGGAGGCATAGTTATAACCATGAATTAATGTGTTGAGTTTGTAGCATTCTCTTTAGACAGCATAGAGTTTAGGGCTTTGTGGAAGTGGTAACACCAAATCAAAAAAATACAGAAGTGATTATGACACCAGAGGTGTCGACCAATATGAGCTTGATTTTTTTTTTCCGTTTGTTTAACTTTATACTACTTTAAGTGATTATTGTTAAAGTAAAACATTTGTCTTATTAATTTGGTCCTAGAAATATAATAAAAAATTCACCCTTTTGTCTTGAATTGCATCCTTGAAGCAGTGCACTTTCTGGTATGTATAGGATGTTATGAGACACGTTCCAGGCTGACAATTCCGGGGTGATTCACCGCAGTAGAGCAGGTCCTGCTTATTTCCTCCAGTGGCAGTGCTTAAAGCAGCAGAGGAGATCTAGGGATTAATGAACTGACTTCTGCCTTGCGACTTGCAGCATTCTTGTTTCCCTTTACCTGTGTTTTATATCCCAGCATCCCCTGCACTGGGACGGTACAGTTGAAGGGGATTTGGAGCTGTGCTGCAGCTGATGAACAGAAAAGTTCCCGATCTCCAACCCACACTCCCATTGGCTGCTGGGTCATTATAACCTCTCTGCTCTCTGTGCTACCAGTGCCCGATGTAGCATTTAGCTAGCCTAATCCGTGCTGGAGTGTGTTTCATTTTATTTACTGTTGCTGACCATTGCCTGTTCCTGACCTTTCCACTGTACGCTGCCTAGACCAACCTTTTGCCTGTGACCCCGGCTCTGATTTGGGTACCTTATCTGATGAACTGATCACACATATATGACCTTGGCTTTATATTCTGGATTTGCCATTGTACAACCTTGTACTGCTTTATCTGTGGGCTCCTGGTCAACCAGCCTCAATCAGCCCATTGCGCATTAAGTCCTGGGGGCAACAGTGTGTTGGGAGATGCAACCAGTCTCCCGAGGCTGAGCGGGTGCTTGCTATAGGTGAAGAGTGCAGTTTTGGATTGGTGGACTGGTGTCCGGCGAGTGTGGCACCAGGGCCTTACAAAGACATTTTAGCATTCCTTGTATATATGCAGTGTAAGGTCTCAGGCACTACTACTGCTGCAATTAAGTGCTAATCTTACCAGATTTGAAGTAAACTGTGAAGATATCAATACTGTGATCCTCGTGGTTTTCCTTGCATGGGCAAAATTCCTGCCAAAATTTTGATACAGATACATAGTGAAGAATAAGGAATAGAAAATCAGTAACGAGGGTGACCACAAGCAATACTGATGACCAATTATTTTTTTATGCACGACTTTCAGCATTTGAAACTACCTGTCCCATAATTCCTTGACCTGTTTATCATGGATGTAGATGTTTAAACTTGTAGTATCTCTACAGCACTATAGGGTGGCTACAAATGAGGGCTTTTTAAACTGAGCATCAATTGTAGCCACAGCCCATAAGGATACTCAGCACACAGAGAAATGTTAGCATGCACTTGTGAATTGTAATGCACTTTATAATACAAGTTTCCACACATCATAATACAATTTATTGCATGCTAATGTGCATTAGGATGCATTTATGTGCATTCTAATGTATCAACTTGCAAACAATTTTTATTTGATACATGCTTGTCTAGGTATCTAAGTCCCTATGCATTTTTAAAAGGTTGCACTGAAAAAAACTGTCTACCTTGCCCTATATAACTAAATAATATTTAACTAAATATAACTAAATGTATTTTGCTCTTTCACAGTAACTTCAGTGGAGTGGAATTTGCTGCCTCCTGGTTAAAGAAGGACAATGAATGGTAATATACAGAAAATTGTAAAATAACTGGCATTTTTCAGAAAACATAACTAAATGAAGTGCTTTTCTCTTGCCTGTAATACTGGTATACAGTAATATTGCACTTAGTTGCAAATTAAATTATTTCTTGCATAGAGATTTAAAACAACTAATAGGAGCATTTTGCCTATGCAAGTGAAATGATAAAGGATTTCAAGATGTGAATTGCTCTGCAGCACATAAAAAGTAATTTCCAGAGATTAGATTGTAAGGCTGCTTACTGAATAAAATAGGCTGGCTGCTGCACAGCTACTTATAACCAGAGCTGATTGACTGTACCCAGAACTTACTAATACTGACTCAATGTCTTTCCTTAGGCTACTGCAAGATAAATATTGGAAATGTGACTTTCCTTGCAGTGTTACTGTGCACATTGATGAGGGTTGCATTAAAGGTTTGCATCTATCAATTCACCTTGCAGAAATACATTACAGTATAAACCAATGTTTACCAAATTTATTCTCCTTGTGGCATACTACTAGTCAGTACATACAACTTTTAATGTACTCTATGCATTTATAAAAATTTTCAGTGGCTCTTGGAAATGCATAAAATATAATGTATTTTGATTTTCACTGTACTATAATCACTGAAAATTATTATTTTATATACTGTATTGTATTCCAGTAACATGAATTTGATTATTCATACCACAAAACCTATATCTTTGCTGCTTAACAACTGTTTTTAGGACATTCACCCTATTTACATATTCTTTTAAATGGGTGACCTTGCAAACCTTTGATCTGCTCATAGCAGTTACTCAGCCAGATCAAATATTTTCTGCATTATATGCTTTTACCAAAGCCAACACAGATTGCCTAATTTGTTCACAAATATATTAAAATATATTTTAACAGAAAGTGTATTCTTTTATATGGTATCTTAAACTTGTTATATTTGGATATAGCTTGCACAATCTGACAAATGTTGGGACCAATGCAGGTCATAGGTAGTGTTGGTGTTCGATTTCGGTTTATCCTTATATTCGACCCAAATATGGCTGTTCGAATTCGGATAAACCCGACCCGAAAAACACGGGATTCGACTTTGCAAATTTGTGTGTAAAAAAATGTGTTAAAAAAAGATGCTTTAATGTTAAAGTAATTTATTGAATGTCTGTGATTTGTGTAACTAACTTTATTTTTTTTACAGGTTATCCCACAATGACAGGATGATTCCCACAGCTGCACAGCCATGGGAATCCTCCTGTCAGTGTGGGATCCCCGGGCACAAGAGGTTAAATGAGGACAAGTCTCCCCATTCATCACCTCTAGTGCTCATCTAGCATCATCAGGATTTTCCTTTCCCCAGTCAATCACCGAGCACTAGAGGTGAATGAGTGGGAAGACTTGTTCCTATTTAGTCTCTAGTGCCTGGGGATCCAGTGGGACTCCTGTGTTCTTGGATAGAGAATCTCTATCCAAGAACACATACTATAGTTATGCTGGGGCTGCAAGAGCTCAGGGGAGCGGAGCTGGCAGCCCTGCTCCCCTGATTGCTCTTGCAGTTCTACACAGTCCCGAAAAATAACCCAAATTTTCCTCCCATTGACTTTAATGGTGTTCAAATTTGACATTCAATGGCCCTATTCAATTGAATAGCTGTCAAATCGAAAAGTGAGATATTCGACCAACTCTAGACATAGGTTCACAGGGGACATTCAACTGCATCCCCAAAATTTTGCTATTGTACCAACTCAACAATTAGGTAATCTAACTAAAGTCTCCCTCATCCTCTATGCTAAATTCTCTTCTTCCCCCATTAATATTCTGCCAGCCACTATTTTGCTGCAGAGACAATAAGGCTACGTACACACGTTAGATTTTTGGTGTTGCAAAAGATCTTTCACAATCGTTTCCAATGACAAAAGACTGAAAGATGCATGAACGAGCATTGCTCTATGGAGAGGGGAAAACGATGGAGCGGCATCCCGCTGCACTCTCTCCCCTTCACTTGTATTACGGTCATTCGTGGACCTGCCAGGACGGATCCATGAAGGATGAACGGATCCATGATGGATCAGAGGAGAATCATTTTATTTAAACTGTCCATTTTCCAAAGTGATTTATCACCTTGCAAGGGATAAAGGGATTCACTTAGTTAAGGGAATGTGATAATAATTTACTTTACAAATACCACCCAATCATGTACAAGGAATTCTAAGGGAAACAAAATATTTTTCCTTGCACATGATTGGACGGTGAAAGTCAATGAAGCTTCTTTATTAATGTAAGAGAAATATCCTATGAGGGGATAAATCATTTGGCAATGGAAACAGCTTATATTTAGTAAATCAACCCCAATACATCTACCCCTTCATCTAGTACATTTTTAAAACCATTATTTAGCCTTTCAGTGCAGTAAATAGGAAATATTTAGCAACATTTTAAAATAATTTAAAAATTACTACATTACAAATGACAATGAATGCAACAGTCAAATGAAATGAACTCTGTGTAATAGTAATGATTGGTCAAATGCTATCCCGGCATCCCACAGTAGTGGATTTTCTCTAAGCAGTACTCCAGCAGTAAATGAATGACCGGGGAAGCAAGGAAATTATATATATATATATATATACTGTTGTATATACTGCTGAGGAGTGGGACTAAAGAAAAGCTCTTGCTTTGCTGTAAATGTATAAAACACATTTTTAACTACCACCATTAGTATTATCATTATCATTGTTTTAGCAGGTTGAGCTCCACACTCAGCACATCAGATACAGCTTGAAACATTAATAATGCAACTCACAAAATCACCCTCACTACATCAATATATCGAAAGATTTTCTTTCTTGAATCATTTACTTAAAGCAAATTAAATTTAGAATTAGGTTTCTCTGTGCTTCATAATGCCAGGCAATTTAACTAAGTGAAACTATATCTAAAATGATCTATTGCACTGGTACTGTATTCTGCCTTCCTATATACAGTATGAATGTATAAGAGCAATAAATAACAGATCACTTATTGAAAAAATACTGCGATGGACTTAAATGTGTACAGTACTGCGATATGAAGATTTATGTGCCTCTGTTCTAGGTTTGCATAGCAAATGCAATAAGCAAGCAAGTATGAAAACAATTCACCAATGTCTGAATTTATTGTTCACTACAGTAAAAGGTAAAAAGCATGATATTAAGGAGCTGCATTGTTTACAATGTAAAACAAAATAATTGGAGAAAAATTATAAAGGTTTAGGGGCACTTTTATTTTAGCTGCATTTTGCAGGTTTTTGAACCATTGTATACCTTTTTGTACAAAATCATTATAAAATATATAAATATAAATAATACAATATATAATCAAAATTCCTAGAACACTGTGGCTAATTATTACTTATGCTCACATACAAGTAGGGTATGCATGTAGATTATTATTAAATTGAGTAAAACTATTACAGAAGGCTACTATTTATAGAGCTTTATTTATAAAACAGGGAATCTAGCATTTCCTCATGGGAATCAATTACTGTCATTGAAACACATAAACCTGGAAGATTCCCACCAGAGAATGTCTAATTCACTGTTTTTTTAAATATGGCCCATAGTGTGTGATTAGAATGGACCTCCAATATCTACCCTGCCAGCTATAAACAAAGAAACATTATTAAACATCTTGGATTTAATCAGCAACCAGGTTTTTGGAAATATTATACTTACTTGGACATTAAAAAAGAGCAAACAAAGATAAAAACGAGCCCCTGGTCTGCAGTTTTTTTTCTTACATGTACTGTATTTATAGGGCCAAAAAGGGATTTTAAAAACAACGTTATAATTGCAAAAAAAATCTGCACCATTGCAATCTATGTTCCTTTTAGGTTTAAAAACTTGCCGATATTCTTTGGCACTCCCCATTTATGAGGTTCTGAGGCAGTTAAAAAGATACCGAGAAGTAACGGGATACATTCCTGCTGAAGCTTTCAAATTTAAAGGAATGTACTGCAATTGTATATTGGACTCACCATCTCTCTGTGAAGATATTATAAAATGAAATAGAAAGTGATATGCCATAAGTAAGTAGCTATAATACTTGATGATACAGAATCAGCAAAAACCTGCAGAACGGACCCTTTTACTCAAAGCAATTTCCATTCATCCGCAATATGTATTCAATTCATGTTAAATAGAATCCTCAAGCTCCCTAAATAATCTGATGTGTCAATGAAAAGTTGTGGCAATAAGCACAGAGTATGGTGCAGTCATTTTCTGAAATACAGTCATCTCCCCTAAGTAATAAAGCCAAGACCACAAATGTGTCCACAGGTCCCTTCCAGACCCCAAGCAATCTATCTACCTGCACTTGAAATCTTAGATTATCTGGAATTGCTGTGCTTGCTCTCTGCCAAGTATAATCAATTTAGCATAAGGATCACACTAGAATAACACAAGCACAAGGTAACGGTAATAAACTGACCCTTGGAGTATACTGAAACCATTAGCCCATTCTTGACCTGGTGAATTCACCTATAAGACTATTTATGAACATTATACAGATTTTATTCAACAGTTTTGCTCTGATCTGTGCTAACACGCAAGACGGTCAATGAGATGCAGAAAATTTGACTTTTATGCAAATAGCATGCAAATGGCACTAACTTGGAACTGAGACAAACAAACTACAACTCACAGATATTAATTGGCTTCAGTTGAAGTCGGTATAATTTTCATAAAATATGCATGCCATTTACATGAAAGTAGAATTTTCTTGTGTAGTTTTTGACCACCTCTTTTGACCACACAAAATTAGGCATTCCATGCTGTCAATTACACATGGGCACCTTTGCCTGGCTGTATAAATATAGAAAAATGCAAAGCTGGTAAAGTACTTTTTAAAAAACTTTTTAAAACTTCATGTACAACATTCATGTACAGTAATGGTTACATAAAAGCAAACTTTACAGTGTTTTCTTGTAATACAGACAGGATAATGTACGTAATTAACTTGCAAAAAAGCTCAGGTATGAAGTCTGATAGATAACAGCAAATGAAGGTAAATTTGCAGCCACAATTTTTCTCATGCTTTATCCCTCCACACCAATGTCCCTTTTACAATCTTTATACAAATCTTCTGCACATTTATTACTGCACAGAAGCAAAGTGTCTGCATTGTATATGCCACCGATTAGAAATAATTATAAAAAAACATTATATAGCCAAAGGGTTGGAATGTTCCTTCTTTTATACTGCAAGCACTTGTATTCTGGGAATAGTTGGTTGGAATAACTGTTAGTAAGTCTTGGCTTGAGATGCACATACATCAGGGATTTGCACCTTTATTTCCTGCTGGTGCTGTATAGTAGTAAGTTCAGCTTTTATTACATATATTTGTCTGGAGCAAATAAGGATTATTTTGTACCTGCCATGAGCTAAAGCCTTGTACTTTGTACAAATTAGAGCAGTTGGGAACATTCAATCATTTGCCTGTCAGATCAGACACAATTCAAGATGTTCCTGTCTTTGTACAAAAGAGCAGGAAAGCAAATGACATAAAATTATAAGAACATCACTGGTTATTTTTAAGTCAGTATTTAAATCTAATACAGATAAATGTAAAACTCCTATTGAAAGGATGAAACATTAACTGATAAGAGACATGTCTGATTTACTAACCCCTTATAAAATTTACCATATATGCATTTTTTTACTCTATGGGTTCTATTTATAAAACAGGGGTTTCAATTACTGCCGTAGAAACACATGGGCCTGGAAGATTCCGAAGAGGGAATGTTTGAACTAAAGTCTGATTCCCTGTTTTATAGTGGAGCCTAATATGTATAGATTATATAGATTCATTACTTCATGGGGTTTGCTTAGCTATGATATTATTCTAGATCAGGGGTGTCAAACTCAGGTCCGCAAGCCAAATCTGACCCACACTGTAATTTTATTATGCCCACGAGAAAATACCAAATGTTTACTAGAGCTGGCCGCCGGTAGACAGTGCATGTCCTGCTAATACTACAAATCCCAGAATGCTCTGCTGGCACATCAATCAGGCCCCCAAGCGCCTCCTCCTCTGATGACATTCATTAGCAACTTTCCTCAATTGTAGATATTTTTTTATTAAATATCAAGGTTGGCCGGCAACTTTGTATTTGAGTTTGAGATAGTTGCAAATGACCACCCAAAAAAAAAACGGAAAAGATTTGTGGTCATGCCCACTCTCCTTAAATAATCTTTTTATGGATTTATAAGACAGCCTTCCAATGCAGGTACAAAGTACTGTTCCTCCATAAAACTAGTGAAGAAGCCATTTACTAGGACACATCTAGGACGATGACTCTCCATGACGTCCTCTCGAAAAACCACCATGCATGTACAGAATTCTGTGGCCCATCAGGTTGGGACTAGAGCAGTCGTTGTTGGGGAGTCTGCTGGCTTACCTATAAAGTAAAGGGGGAATCTATGATTTGGGCAAGGGGGGAAGTTGGGGTATTTATGTAAATGCATTTTCCCCCTTAACGGTAACCAGAGCCTTTGCTTTAATCAGTGAATTTTGTAGAAATGACTTTCATATGTAAATATGCACCATAAGTTTTTACGACCAGCTTTATGATGTAGAAATGCCTCTATATTTTAGCCTTGCCCATGTTGTATGCCAAACCATCTGAATACATAGTTTGAAGGACTGAGGCATATAAATATTACTATTGTATCACCTACTTTCCTTTAAGACAAATTCTACCCTCCAACTAGATACTCCTCAAAAATTTGTATTATTCTTGTACTATTTCCTAAGCTATTTAACATTTATACCCAACTGTTGATTCTCACAAGTCTCTTCTTTGTCAAGTCTTACCATCATTGTACTGTGAGTGCCGGAAGATTCCTCCCTTTGGAGGAAGGTCCACTAACACTGTGTACCAGCAACATTGGATCATAGAATGGAGTCTGTGGGTCCAGAAGGTATTGTAATGAGAGCTCCATTTTTATGTTTACAATGTGTAGACTACCACTTGAAAATGGGCTTTAGGTGTTTTTGGATTTTTATATTTTTATGAAAGACATACTGTTATTTTACATCTGTCAACTTCAACTCTGGATTAACTGAATGATTTTGCAATCCATATTGTGAACAGATTATTAGATTGGTGTCAAAGCAGCGTTTTAAAGACATCGCTCTTCTCTTATACACAGAAAATCTTGCAATCCTATGAAATACAGTTCCTTTTACACTTGCTTGTATGTGATGCCTTCATACAATATGAATAATAATAAAACTGTACATAACAATTTGCCCCAGAGGATCCTATATCTGAAACCAAGAACAGAAAGGATATGTTTTCAGTTGTCATTTTTGCTGCTTTTTACATACTGCATTTTTGTCACCAAATACAACATTATTTTCTTCCATCCAAGTGGAAAATGATTGCTTGTTATGGACAAGCACATCATTCTCATATGAATAGGTGAAAACCTTCATTAATCGTTCCTGAGAATGTCAAATCATAAACTGGAAGATCTCTGCTAATGTGACAAGAGACTGCACTCACTTATCTTTATTTACCAAGCAATTAGCCCTCATTGAAGTAATTACTGCATACATAATTACAACCTATTTTTTAATCATATTTTACTTTAGTCACAATTAATTCCTTACATATCTTCCCCAATAAATATTCAAACTCTATCCACACAGTATAATAATTATATGAAAATAACAATTATTGTACACATTTCATTAAAGGCTTTTTCACTGTTGATTACATCTGCCGTATGGTATCTGTAAATAGCTGAATGTATTAGATCCAAGTCCTTTCGTCTTTGTCACTGTGCAAATGAGATAAATATGGGACATCTGGTATGTGCGGCTTTACTGCACAATGCCTGCAAACTGGTATAAAACTGTGCATATGCCATAGCAACCAAGAATGTTACATAGGGCAAATTTACAGTGTGGGGTGTTCCCTGCAGAACCGGAATGGTGTCTAATTATCAGATACAAACTCACTATGATACTGAAACAGTTAAAAAAAATGCATGTGATATTTATCACTGTAAAACATATGAAGAAATTGCTAGAATAGTGTGACAATTTAAACAAGTACAAGATCCAGTTACTAAGAGATGCACAAGCCACCTAAATAAGATTAAAAATACTCCCTACACCTCCCCTGACTATGACGAACCCTCATTCAGTTCTGCCTCACACACCCCTCAGGCACTGCAGCTCACAGTAGGAGCGTTATAGTAGCAGAGGCAGTGCTACCAGAGCTGATAGAATTGAGAAAAGCCTTTGGCAACATTGCTTCATCCAAATTTAGAGCAAGCAGGCATAGCCTTCATGACAGTGAAAAATCCGCTCTGAAAACAGGAGCAGTGCAGTATTGTTGCCACATAAACACAGGAAGCCGCATTCAATGATCTATATTGGCAGACTGAACAGGTATTTGGGGGAGTTTGCAAGAGAAATAGCAGAAAACTTATTAAGTATTGGTACAAATTACTAATACTTAATAAGTGCTGTAGGACGTTATTTTGTTTGATTAGCCTTGGTTTCTCTGTAGGGTGCAACACTACTGGTATCAAGTAATACAATGTTTGTAAAAAAAAAATGTAAATGGTACTCCGAATTACTCTAGATTAGTAATGGTCAACTTGCTTGACATAATAGATCTTAAGTGCATAGAGACTACTGTGCTTACAGCCCGATTACAAATCAATGGTCCCTTCTTTGTATTCCATGCAGCACTGTAACGTACAGACGTATGGATGCAGATATTGGGCCTCATTTATTAAAGCTCACCAAGGATACACTTTCATGAGTGAAGTTGGGTGAGCCAGCTAACGTGGAATAGATCTGGTCTGGGATTCCAAACATTTGCTAGGAAATCGCAAATAAATTTGCAGAAATCCATTCCAGGTTTGCTGGATAACCCAGTTTCATTGATGAGTGTATCCCCTCTAGCCTTGGAAAGCTTTAATAAAATAGGCCTATTGCCTGCACGTTACCTCTTATAACATTTACTTTAGATAAACTCCCCTTCTTCCTAAGAACCTTTGTGCCCCTAAAAGTCTCTTGCACCTTGGTACAGACTTGGACATCTGTACGTGAATGTAATTGTAACTCAAAACAGCTTGAAGATTTCAACTGCTAAGATAAACCAAGCAACTCCAAAGCAAGCCAAAGCCCATCAAAATAACCTAAAAAAATAACAGAAACTGACCTGCTTCTGAATGCTGAGCGCTATTTTAAATGCTAACTATCCTAGGTCCAACAAATTTGTAACTCCAAAGAAAAAATACTTTCCTCTGTTATTCAGAAGCTGTTTCTTTACTCAACTTTACCATCCTAACTTTAAGAATATGCATATACAACCAAAAATAATCACTTTCCAATTTTTGAGTGAGCAAAAATCCAGAAAAAGAGTAGACACCTTATCTAAGAGACGGTAAGCTGCAATAGATTACATTTTACTTTCAGAATTTCAATACGCTTTAAACATGATTTTGCTTTGTCACAGATTAATTAAGATTTTATCTAAAACTTTGGGCCCAAATCAAATAGTAAAGCCAGTGTTAATGGGCAGCACGCTGTCACTAGTAATTCACAGCCTGCACATTTTTACAGCTAATGGGAAGAAACAAGAACACTTACAGGACTAACCCAGTTTAAAAGCTCATTTTAGAAATTAGAGTGCCATCAAAACACTCTTAATGATTGCTTTTTACTATTGTAATGAGCAGCAAGGACAAGCAAACATCTTTTTATGTGCATATGTTTACTGTTTGTTTACTGGCCATATCACCGAGCACAGGGAAAGATTTCCCACTTGTATATACAAATTCACAGAAACATGAATAATAAATACCATGAAACAGCAGCATTACTCTAAAAACAATGCAAGATTTTTAGATTTAACTATCAAGAATGCATAATATAATTTATAAGCATAAAATTGAATGCAAAAAACAAAGGCTAGAATAAACTGTTCATAATTACTTAAAGTTGTTTGCTGTTGTAATATGATTTGCGTTTTATCATTTATGTAAACATTAGATCATAAATAATCAGCATTATCTAGTTCACAAGATGAAAAAATACATATTTTTGTACTAGGTTTTACATCATGTAATTTAGAACATTTCTTTTTTAATAAAATATTTAAATGTTGAGTAAAAAATTGTGTATTCAGGAACAAGAGAAAACAAACAAGAGAGCTGGGGTTTGAAGGCAAGTATAGTGATTTGTATTCTAGGTAAGTTATATTCACATTCATATAACATACGATAATACATATCAATAACATAAAAAGAAAACAAAATCAGTGTTAAAGTCCATCCCATAGAGTTCTGTTCCCTTTGTTGTGCTGTATGGGGGGAGGTTTTTTTTGGACTAACATTCTGGATTAGGATGATCTCTGGTTCTGAGATCTGAAATAAAACTCCACCTGTTTCTTACTACAAAGTACAATATATATGGACTTAACAAGTTATCCATTATTGTATGTTATATGAATGTGAATATAACTTACCTAGAATACAAATCACTATACTTGCCTTCAAACCCCAGATCTCTCGTTTGTTTTCTCTTGTTCCTGAATATGTTTTACATGGGGTAGGCAACAAATATACACTACCATAATTATTTAGGGATCAGGGGCCTCCAACCCACTCTCCTTTACTAAAAAAAAAAAGTGTAGCTGTTGCATATACACAATGGAAACGACAATCTTATTGAATAAATATGTTTAGTATTTCATGCAATCAAATCCATAGAAGGTACTGTCATATGAGACATGCCATGCTCTAAAAAAGAACTTAAAGCAAAAAAAATTAATTTGTTTGTTATTTGTGCAAATCCTCCCAGCTAGCAGTAGTAGCAATCCAAAGTGGAATTTAAGAATTAGGCAGTCTACATCTTGGAATTCTGCAGAGGGTTCTAAAGGAGATTGTTTGGTTTTAAACAGGAGGAATGAAAATGGGAAAATACATATATCTCTGATACAGGATGCATCTATGACATTGGTATCATAAAATATTGTGGTTTTTTTAGACTGCCTCAATCTTAATATGTAACCCTCTGAAGACAGCAGCTTTGGAGAGGGAAGTCACTCATTCAATTGAGTGTGTAAATTTAAATTTGAGCTACATAGCTCTGTAAACATCATAATTCGTTCAGCAAAGCAGCTAAAGCTACGTACACGTGTCCAACGGTTTTCGCCCGATAATCGGTACAGTGCCCATCGTCCATTGTCCGAACGACCATCCTGGCAGATCCACGGACGATGGACGACAAACGATCCTAATGCAAGGGAAGGGAGAGAGCACGCAGCAGGTTGTCGATCCGTCATTCTCCCCCTTCCCTCTCCATAGAGCAGAACAGTGATCTATGTACAGCACTCGTTCATGCATCGTGCAGTGCTTAGTCGTTGGAAAAGATTGTGAAAGATCCTTTCCAACGATAATAATTGCACGTGTGCATGCAGCTTAAGACGAGTCTGAAAATCTTGTAAAACTGGGACTAGGGCTGCTCACATTGGATGCAAATATAAATATGAAGTATGATTGAGCAACACATCCTATGTACCTTACTTCAAAATTAAAATAAAAAATATTATATTTTTTAATCCTAGATAAAATAGATAAGGTAAGTAAACATACACCATACTTTGTCTTTGAGCAGCCTCTTTATAAAATGACAAAACACTATTTATCTTATAATGTATAATTATAATACACAGTAATAAGTAATATATATACCTTTTACATTATTATATTTCAACAAAATAAAAAAAACCCAGTACACAATTCCCTAAAATTAAACCAGAGTTCCATGTCAACCAGGCCATATGTAAGTCGTGTTAATGACACTTTGAATGAACACAAGGGGCCTGATTTATTAAAGCTCTCCAAGGCTGGAGAGGATACATTTTTATCAGTGAAGCTGGGTGATCCAGCAAACCTGGATCTTACTATTTTATCTGAATATTTGTACTTCAGATAAGTATATGAACAAGTACAGAGCAGGGGGTCCTGCTACCATTTCCTAAGGTAACCTTATTGATGTAACCACTGGAACATTTCTGGTTAAAAAGGATCTATTCACATGAATGAGCGCACAGTAAAATATATTACTGTTTAAAATGGAACAGTATCTCTTTTTTGTTATGACATTGATGACAATAACATAAAATATGACATTGTCTCTAGCATCCAGTACTGTAAGTATTTTATATTATTAAAGACTGCGGAAAGTTTGTTGCTCTGAGTCGGACAAATGTTGTCTGCTAAACATGCAGTAGGAAGGAGTAAGGCAGCAATGCTAAACAAGAGGCCCATTTGGTATCTGAAATGACACACTTCTAACACATTTACAAACTATATATATATATATATATATATATATATATATATATATATATATATATAAACAAGGGTTACAATAAATTTAGGCCAGGATTAAAGTTATGTATTGTGATATCATTAATATTATTAACTTGTATGTATGTGGTGCCAACATATTACACAGCATTTGCAAAGTCCATAGTAGTACCACTATATGTATGTTGTAAGAACAATGTGGCGCAATTCAAACTTTTATTTCATTTTAGATTTTGAGTTAGAAAAGATTACCTATTAAAACTTTATTAGGGAGAGCTTTTGTCAGGACATATTGTAACAGCCCTGTACATTATCACATTATCATTATCCAATACAGTGGTACCTTGGTATAAGTCCTTAATCTGTTCCAGATCTTTGGACTTATACCAAACAGGACTTATACCAAACAAATGTTTCCCATAAGAAATAAAAGGAAAATGATTAATCTGTTCCCATGAAAAAAAAAATTCTATTGTTATTGGCATATTATACATTGATGGAACTGTATGAAATAATTTATACACTGCTTAATACTAAAATACATAAATACAAAAGCAATTAGATGAAATAAATGAAAATTCAACCTCACTTTGCTGAGAAGAGTCTATAAGAGTTATAGCGCGGGTTGTTCACTGAATGGTAGCAACTGGCGTACTGACACTTGTGGGCAGTCGTGGCTTTGTCTCAGGAGAGGTAAATAAGGGTAGCGCGTGGTGGTATGACTCATTTTGACCCATACAAGTTCTAGCACAAAGGTTGTATACCAAGCAAAATTTTTTGTGTCCAAACAGGACTTTTACCAAGTTGGACTTATTCCAAAGCAGGCTTATACTGAGGTACCACTGTTTTTTAAAGTGCCAACATATTACACAGTGCTTTACAAAGCCCAAAGTCATGTCACTAGCTGTCCCTCAAAGGGGCTCACAATATAATGTCCCTACCATAGTTGTATGTCTCTAATACAGTCTAAGGTCAACTTAGGGGGGAAGGCAGTTAACCTAACTGCATGTTTTTGGGATGAGGGAGGAAACCAGAGTACCCAGAGGAAACCCACGCAAACATGGGGAGAACCTGCAAACTCCATGCAGATAGTGTTCTGGCTGAGATTTGAACCTGGGACCCAGCGCTGCAAAGAGCTGAGTGCTGACCTCTGAGCCACCATGCTGCCAATCACATACAATGCAGGACCAGTGTATTTGAGTTCCTCAAGATCAGCTTCAATGTGATATTTGTTCAATGTGTTCAATTTGATTACATCAAATAGTTTACCTAATACAATGAACTCACTGTATGTAACTTCATTCACTTTTACTATTTGCAAGGTTTAAAAAAAATCCCTCATTTGCAGGCTTGTTCATATAAAAGTATGTGTTCATCAAGAAATAACTAATTTCTCACCCATGCACCCCACTATTACACATTTAAAAACACGTGTTTAACAGAAACTGCTCATTTTCTTACCTGTGCACCCCACTATTGCACATTATTAAGTGGCACGCTCCAAGCCGGTTACAAAGTTCTGAAGACACAGAAAGCAGTCCAACTCCTGAGGCGCTGCAAGCTGTGTAGGCACAGGCTGCTGTACGCTTGGAGTGAATAAAGGAATCTACAAGCCGGTACAGTTCATCCAAAGCATTTAATGGCCTCATCAGCTACAGAGAAGATTGAAAGGAAATGAAATAGAATTTAAGCACGTTTCACATGAAAGCACTTCAAAACTTCATTCAATGAGAAAATAATAAATAAAATACCACATCCAACAGAATGTATTTGCTGAACATACAATCATACAGCAATTGCTATGTATATTATGTATTACTATTCTGATTATTTCTCATATACTGATTTTCACTTGCTTCTGATTTAGTGACAAAATGTTTGGTAAAGCTATCACATTCTCCAAATGTACTCTGTATTTTAAATATTATTTTAAATGGTACCTTAAAGTTATTTTTCAAATAATGTTTTACTGCTGTAAACTATTTTTAGGCAATTTTCCATACAAATATACTAAATATTTGCTAGAGGAAACTTACAAGTTAAGCAATCTGGATGATTTTTAGTTTTACAGATCTCCATCAACTTTTTGTATGGCGATCAGTGTGTCAGCAAATGACAATCATGGCCAACATGTATATAGGTATATATATAAAAAAAATGCTAGAAAGAAAAACATTTTTTAATAGCCTTGTGAGTGGAAAAAGTCCAACATTGGTTTAGAAGAGGTATTGCCAGTTTACCAAAAAAATAACCTCTTTTTTGAAAAACTGTCCACCACTCTCCAACTTCTCAAACCAAAAATTTTGACCACTTTTCCATGCAAAATTACTTCAGGTGCAAGATATGTGAGTTTCAATACACTGCTAATTATAGATTCCTCTCCCACAACATTTTAATGGTATTCTGAATAGTTAAATCCACAACCTATAAAAAGAAATTAATCATTCCATTGTTTTAAGCCGGTTCTTGGTGGATTTGTGCTTTGTGCTTTGGATCATTATCACATTGAAAGACACATATTTGGTTCAGCGTAAACTTTTGGACAGATCACAGCTTCACATTCTCACCACGTGTTTGATACGATGCAGAAGCCATAGTTCACTTGATGACTGGAAACTGCTTTGAAGCAGCAGAGAAACTTCCAAATGAATTTTTTTTTTGCCATTTTTTGTGCCAAACATCTTCATTATATATATTGAAGATGTAATGGGGTGTACTTACATGGCTTCAAAAAAACTAAAATAATTAACACCTAGCTTTAAACAGAATCTGTTCTGTAGTTTTGTCTCTGTTGGATCTGGCCTAATTGAATTGTTGCGTTATTGTGAGTTCCTGCGTTATCGATATCATCCAGTTCCTGCACAGTAACCCCAATTACTATGCCTAAAGAGCTACCAGTTTCTGGAAGGTTGACCTCGAACATCGTGTCTTGAACCCCGAATGGACTGACAAATTATTCTTCATCCAACGTGGCAACAAAGCCCTGTGTGCAATGACAGCAACAGCACTTTCAAGAAGTTGAATCTCAATGGGCATTTTGATGCCAAGCACGCGCACACGTACAGAGACAACACCGCAGGTGAGTGGAAGACTGAGGCTGCTCGCTTGCAGTCACGGTTGGAAAAAACCTTTATTAGGACACCTTGTTTCTTCTGGATTAGTGTGCCGTTTTGACTTCCTGAAATGATCTAGTAGATGAAAAAGTTTGCCGACCACTGGTCTAAATGTTTGCTGTGTCTGTACAGCCACAAAGCCTACAGATGAAGTGGTCTGCCCCTCGGTCATACAGGTTCTCTTTAAACAGTATGGGTCACTTACCTTGTCAATGAAAGCAGCTTTAGATGTGGTATTTGGAGGTATGTTTGTCTTATCCAAGTAGAAAGCCCTGAGAAAGACACCAATGCATTAATGGTTATTATTAAAGGTTATACCAGTTCAAACACAATGCACAGTATATAAAAAACAAAGAATACAATAGAACATGAAATAAATATGGCATTTATCTAATTATCAGTGGCTTTATAAATAAAAATGAATTCCTAAGAAGTTCAAAAAGTGTTATCAGATGGAAAAATTATTCAGTAAATTCACCATCCACTTGCTGTGTACAATTTCATCAATCTAGGCGAGTCTATGCTCCCTATTCTTCATAGGAGTGTGGCTGATGGTGACGCTGTTGCACGGATGTTTAAAACACATGTTCCAGCCAAGTGCTTGTGGCTCCACTGCTTAATAAATCTTTGTAGTTAGCAGTGTTCTTATTTCCTGATGGTTTTCATGCATAACTTTACCAATAATACCACACAGACATTTAACCAAACACTAAACTCCTCATCTGTAACCGGAGTCATGAAACCACACTGATATCCATTCCCATACACAACTTCCCACTGACACATATTCCCACACAATATTGCACACTGACATCTTTACTGTCTAACAAAATGTCACACGAACAATTATATCTTCACCATATTACACACTTCTATCCATACCCCAATACACAACCTCAAAGTGACATCTACACTACACAAAATTACACACTGATGTCTACCCTCACGCCACATTTCTCACTGACAACCATATACTGAAAGCAAATTACCCATCCACATTCATACGCCAATACACCAACCCCTCAGTGACTACACATACTCTCACACAAAATTCCTGCTCTCATCCATACCTTGAGTAAAGACTTCTCGCATTAACACAAAATTACCCACTGGCATTCATATTCCAATGCAAAATTGCGCATTGACATCTATATTGTGACACACAATTCCTCATTGATATCCATGACTCTTTTTCTGAAACCCTCCCACTGTGAGCTGGGACAGGGAACATGTGAGACCCAAATGAAAGTGGATTCGGCTCAGCCAGGGAGGGTAAAGGATGTTTTTTGTTTACTTTTTGAGGTTTGTGCATCACATAGTAAATGGATTTGGGGATTGTTTAGATTGTCATAAGGGGACATTTAGACTTTACTTACTTTAGACTTACTTATATTTAACATATTTAATGTGTCTAAATTACAAACCATTTTGTTCACATTGTAATAGAATACATAAACAATATACCTAAATATGTTATTTACCATCCTTTTACTCAACTTTTAGTCATACTTTTGCAAGAGAAATAAGTTGGCCTCATTATCAAATTGAGACGTTTGATATCAGAATATAGAATATATACAGAATAGAAAATAAACAGAATAGAATATCTGTAAATAGAATAACTAATACATTCCATAACCATTGCCTAAATACAATTACTCTATTAGCCCCAGTCTGCATTGCTCAGAGACAAAATTCTTTTTCATGATTTCACAAGCTTACAAGCAACCTTGTATTTGGCCAAACAAAGGATTTGTTCAATTCATATTAGTATATAGCCTTGTTCTGCATACAGAACATCTTTAATATTGGTATTGTATGATTCTTTGCTTGTTTAATACCTAATCAAAGGGAAAATCTGTCCTTGCCATTTACAAGGTATTTCATACAACATCACTTCCTTTTTGATATCACAATTCCTGTACGTAACCTCTACTGGCAACCTTTCTCTTTCTATGAAATATACTTCCTTCCCGTTTATTGTTTGAATTCATTAAATCATAATCTTCTTCGGCCGTATTCCCTTTCCCTTTTCCTTGAAACTATAAATAAAATATGATCACTACCAAAGCACAGTTCATGGATCAAAAAGAAACATGAACTTGAATCACGGTGAAGCCTTTAAAATTCCCTCATCTAACACCAGTTTGAAACCTTCAGATCTTGCTTGTTTTCAACTTCATCATTTTAGGTCTTTTGAAAAGCTTGGAAAATTGTAAGGTTATATATTCAAATGCTGAACCAATGCTTGCATGATAAGGGTATTACATATTGTGATATTATTTAGTAAATTTGGCTTTTTGAATGATAGGAGCTGACCAGATGGGAAGAGTGTTTGCTGAACACAATACAACCATATACTGCAGCAAAGCTCCAACTGTCACATTTAGCGAAAAGTCATTTTTTACTTTACTTTTCTTAATGTTCATTATTTTGCTGATTGTATTTTGCATGCAGATTCCTAAATTCCCCTGGTTCTGGTAATGGTCACCAGTTTATCAGGGAATTTAATTACCATCTATTATTATAGTGTACACATTTTCCTAAATGAAGTGTACCAAACACGTGGCATTTGTGATGTGGTGCACTACAGTACCATCATCTGGCTTTTAAATGCTCATAGCACTTTTTTTGCTTTTGGCTACTGGTACCTCTGAAAACTGAAAAACTTAGCAAAATTAATTCAGCTATTCGTTTCTAATTGTAATATATATATATATATATATATATATATATATATACAATGTTAAATTTTTACAAATCTTTTCTAAATATTATTTTAATATATTGCTCTATTATTTAAAAAAAATCCTTTTAAACAAAACAATAAATGTTGGAGCCTAATTGATAATCAGATCAATTTCTAGCTATTTTCAACCACTGCATTGTTTTACTCCATCAGAACACAGCAAAAACTACTTGTTCCCATTTGCTTCAATGAGCCGGTCAATATTGGAACGAGGCCAGCATTTCCATTAGGTATTTCATAGAAAATTTGATTAAGCGAGAGCACAGAGTTTTTACAATTAAAGTAAGTGCAATAAAAGCGAATGTGTCCATGGCTCTCATGCTATGCAGTAGCAAGCATAGTGTAGAAGGGAAACACTTTAAATTCCACATGTCATCTACTTAAAATTCCATATGGGTACACCCTGCCTGGGAAAAAGAGTAGAGCGATCTTGTAGTTATTTTCTTTCTGTTTTCAATATTGGTCAGGACTAAAAAATACAATGAAAAAGTGTTGATATAGGTCTCCTGCAGGTTTACTAATCCCTTCCCATTCCTAAATTCTCCCACTTTCCCTCGCTCCCTTGTCATTGTATTAGCTATTGGTAAACAAGGAAACCTCCCCTAGTATCTGGCACAACAGTCTACATTTGTGAAATTTGAAGGACGATAGATTTTCCTCATTTAAGAGCCATGAAACCTGCTAATTAGTGAGTATTTTCTTAGCAATCTGCAGATGAATAGAGCAAACAAGGTAACACAGGAGAAATACAAGGTGTTGTTGTGGTGGGGATTAAAGATTTTGTCCAGAGATGAGCTAAAAAAGAAAATCTTTACTCTGCTAGCCAGACAGAGACTATTTATCTTGATTGCTCACCTTACCGTAAAGCAGCAGCATTCTCGTCCGGTCATCTATAAACGCTTACGCCTATACTAAGGTAAATACAATGTATAGCAGTAAGTATATGCGTGTGTTGATTCAGTGTGAATTTAGCTGGGGTATTTCAGTAAATGCCAAATGTTGGGCAGTGAAGTACATCCTTTGCCATAACATTGGCATTGATCATGTACTATTGGTATTATATCTTCTTCTAACAAGTTAATCTTATTGCCTGCCACCACCATTATAGATATTAACCTTCCCTGCCCTATTTGCCATTGGCCCTGATAGAAAGGTTGGGGAGGGGGCCTGAGAACATGAGTAGACAATGAAGTGGAGAGGGTTAGAGCCCTGCATATGCTTCATCACTGAGCTAGCATAGGACATCATACTCAGGATTCCAGCATACAAATATCTAAATGGTAGAATCATGGGATAAGCATCAGTAGAAAATGTGATTAAAAAGAACCTTTTATTTAGTTCAGAATAGGATAAATGAGGAGTTCCCCTTAGGTAACAAGTTTCTCCATGCACGGCCTTGTGTAAAATACCTAGACACTACAAGTAGAAATATATTTATATGCATGGGTCATTATAGGAAACCAAGCAGTATTGAGACAAATGTTTTCTAACATGCAACATTTTCTGCCACCAATGGAAAAAAAATAGTAAAACCAGTTGGTTGTACAAACAGATTTTTTTTTAATACAGTCAATAAAAAACAATAAATGAGTTGGGATAAGAACATGTCATGAGCATGAGATACTTAATAGAAATAGATTGGCAGGTTGGCATATCATTCATGGGACCTACTAAACTTTGAAAGCTTCTACCCCTAATTAGATACAATCCAGCACAAACTAAGCAGTTTTGCTTTTACTTTGGGGAAAAGGGACCTATCCTTTACCCTTTTAAAAGATTTTCCAGCATTTTCTAATAACCTTCAAGACAACAATGGCCGTTTCCGAATCCAAGAATGATTAACATCAATTAACTCTTATATTACCTAATTTTAACAAATACCTCTCAGCGAAGATCTTGACACAGGGGCCCTAAGCCAGTTCTATACAGGGCCCCACTGTTGGCTATGTCCGCAACTGGTGACACGTACATTCACCTACTAAACCACAGGTTATTTCTCTGATACAGAAGTTATAACTGTTTTATCAGAATAAATACATAAATATTCTCATCTATTGGCTTGTGTACTCTGTATTAGGAGAAACTGTTCACATGAACAAAATAATTTCATTATAAGTGCATTAGGGATTATTTTGTTCATAATGTAAATGATTTTTCTTCCAAGCAGGCTTTTCATTTAAACAATCATGTGTATTGTTCTTTACCAAGTCAGTGGATATTCATTTGTCCCAAGACCATTTAGCTAATCAAAAGAGCAACATCCTTGACATGCATTTAAAGAATCTCATGGGGGCTATCTGAAAGTAAAGGAAGCAGGCTTCACTTTCATGAGATCCTCAATCACAGGAGGACAGCTTAGCATGGAAAGCTTTGAATTTTTTGAGCCTAGCTAATGAAATGCATTGAACAGAAAGGCTGTCTGATTTTCATTATGCTCCTGAGTATAATAATTATTGTAAAGACGCTAAAGTCAGCAGGGCCCATAGGAGCATTTGGTCATGCATAGATCTCAGTTCCTTCCACAGAAAAAATATGATTTACCCAGTGAAACACAGAGGTGGCTTTCCTGGTATATCAATCAAATGCAACTCAAAAACAGCAGCACTAAAGAGTCTAGCCTATCGCTCAGTATTTCACTGTTGTACAGGCTCCTCTCCTATACTGAAATTGCTTTCATTAACATCACTGTTTTGCACAAAGTCACATAGAGCATGTCTCAATTTCAGCATCATCCACTCCTTTCCTCTCCAGCCGTACTGTCCCTGGCCCACCCATGCATTCAATGGATTTCAGTCCTTTCAGTTTTACCTGCTGAATATCACGCGTGGATATTGTATAGCATAGCTGACTCCTTCACCAGCCGTTATTTGCATGCACTACAGACAATGATGATGTCACTTTGTCATTAAATCAGTATTGTTTCATATTTGTACCTTTTTTATTTGAGATATTCTGCATAATAATTGTTAGGAGATGCTTATCTGTCCAACAATCCTGTGCTGTGCACCACTGCAGTACCAAATACTGTTTATTCTGTCTAGCACTGTCATTTGCAGCAGCCTCCGCTTCCCTTTAGCCGTGCAGCCTGATGTATTTTATTGACACCCCCAGCACACACTCTGAGGCTGTGCACAGCTGCAGGGGATTTAGAGGCAGATTAGTTGCTGATTATCTTGCACAGTCCCTGGCTGCTGGGACTTTATAACCTTTCTGTTCCTAGTCACCAAAGCCTGTTGTAGCATTTGGCTGGCTAACTTGCTACTGGTGTGTTATTTCTCTAATTTACTGTTGCTGAATTTGTCTTTTTCTGACCCTGTGAGTTTATGCTGCCTGGACCGGCTTTTCTACTGTGACCCCGACTCTGCTTGTTTTTCACCCTTGTGTACTTTGTCTGGTGGACAGATTATCTGTGTATGATCTCTTGCTCTGTATTCTGGACTTGCCTCTGTTGGAATCTTGGTACTGCTTTATCTGTGGGCTCCTGGTCCTCTGCCAGTCCTTCCCTATACACCATCCCTTGCAAGTCCTGGGGGCAACTGTGTGCTGGGAAACACAACCAGTCTCCGGTTGTGTTTTCCCAGGCTGAGCGGGGCTTGCTATAGGTAAAGAGTGCGGTGTTAGATTTGGAGACTGGTGTCTGGCGAGTACTGTTGCTGGACTAGGGCCTTACAAAAATATGCTGTCATTTTTGAGCCATTAGGTGGGACCAACATGTTGCTTACAAAACTCTAGGGTTGTCAAAAGTGTTGATGAGAACTTGCAGACTAACTGAGCTACAAAGCAATAACCAACCGGTGGCTGTATTGCATTTGCTACCTCATTGTTCTCTAGGAATCATTTGCCGGGTATAATATGTTTACAATAAATATATATATATATATATATATATATATATATATATATATATATATAAAATAAAACAAAATTAAAAGTTTTAGATTGCATTTAAAATGTAAATTAATGCATTTACCACTTAGTGCTGCTGCACTTAGTGCTTGGCAAACAGAAATAAACATCAAAATAATAAAAAGATGAGTCAATGTAAGTGACGAACATACCTTAGTTTCTGATTATACTGTTTAACTTTTTCAAGTGAAGCGGCATTAATCTGGGCTTGAAATTCCTCTATAGAAACATTATCCTTGTAATAATAGCCGTCCATGCTCTCCAGGGCTGAAATAGGAAGAGATATTACTTTCATTTTTTTCTGCCTTTGTAGCTTAAACCGCTCTGCTCTCTATAGCCTCACACTGTCCTGATTTTATCGTCTCAGTGTGATATAACAAACTATAGGTGAATGACTATGAAGTGCAGGGACCATTAGGAAAAAGTGACAGTAACAGAACAGAAATCGGATTACATGTAGCACAGGTTCTTGCTTCACAGACAGTTAGGATTTGAAAGTACACTAAAGCAAGGCATACACTGGCTGTCTACCAATATAGTAAAGGATGATTCCTATATAGAAATAAATATATGAATGTATACTGTGTGTATGTATGTATGTATATATGTGTCAAATCATGGTTTTCAATGCACAGCATGCGTGAAGTACAATAAAGGGTACAAGCAACCCTTTACTTTTCCCATAAGCTGTAATCAGAACAACCATTCTCTGGTGTTAACTCTCCCTGTTTTTTCACTGTTTATCAGTTCCCCTCTGCCACTGCTGACAGCACAATAAATCACAAGCCTCAGCTTCTCTGTAATGTCTGTGCTTGTGCAGGCATGTTAAGATAGGATTTATGACTCTGTAGTACCATGACTCACAGAACTTATTTGTGACTCCATGGCACAATGACAGCAGAATAGTTAACTTCAACATGGACAGGGGGATTTCTCAGCTAACATCACTGCTTCTCACACACTGTATCTGTACATATGTTTTCCTGGATGCACTACATTTGATGCAAACCACCAAAGAAAATGCCCACACATGAAGATAACTAACAGGAAAGCAATAAAGAAAAAAAAATATAGCCAATAGAAAATAGAGGGACAGATAGAAATGGCTGTGCTGAAAACCTTTGTAAACCTTCAGGCAGGAAGAAGGAATAGCATTAGATACTTGCTGCAGATTCTAATGCTTGTTGTTTGGAAGTTGAAGTGTACAGAGAAATGGGACTGATCTCTTTTAGCACAGAAGAGGGCTATTTACAAGTGCAATAAAAGAAAGGTGAGGCTGGGGGTCAGCTTTACCTGCTCAATACCTAACTTTATTTATTTATGTCTTTTACATCTGCCTACAGTTCAGCTTCAATTGTTTTAAAGAATGCACAGATGTTTTAAGTATAATTAATCAAAATTTTCTTTGTTAATTTCTACATTAGCGAGTTAGAAATATTTGTTAATTCAACATCCTGTAGATCATTGCCAATATTTATACAGTGGACACCCCCATAAGAAGGTTACAAAATCAATTTAACACTGTAGCAGCACCCATCAGATAATTAAAGGGACCTTGTTTATTAAGAAGCTGTGCATTACATGTACAATAATAGATTATATGTCTGCACTAAAACACTTTATCAGAAATAATGGGATTAAAACCTCAAATACAAAAAATGCAATTTGTTAAAATATTGCTACAAGGATATAGAAGGTCTTGGGAAATGACAATCCAGTACTCAGAAGAAAAGTACCCAATTTCTCTTTTCTTAAAATGTACAAAAAAAGTAATCACCTTGAGAAAATAGGACAGGGTGAATTTTGAATCCGCCTCCATTCTTCAGCCGTTGTGGTAAATGTTCAAAGTGATAATCGTCTATGTAGAAGTAAATTTTTAAGGCCTGGCGACTTCCCTCCGCCTGGTAGGTGATAGGGACATCTAAGGATGAAAATGGAGAGTTGTGTTAGCCTTTCATACTAATAATTACTATTAACAGATTTCATTTGCTGATCATAATAAATGGATGAAATGGCACAAAGGTAATAAATGCTGTTATTTCCTGTCCTGGTGTTACATAGCCCGTTTACACAGGTGGCTCTTTTTGCAGTTAGTGACCAGCTGGTTTGTCCCCAAAACTCTAGCTAGGGCTAATGGCAGGCACTCCCAAGTCCTGGCTAAACCTCTGAGTTAACTCCCCCCTATGAATAGATAAAAGTGCTACCTGGGGTTAAGGGGCACACCAGCTACTGCATCCGTGCCATGGAAGCTGTCTGTATGGAAGAGCTTAGACAAAAAGTGAAAGGATTATTTCCTAGTGAGGACAGCAGTCAGACTATGGCTATATCTTTTCCCACTCTTTTGCCACTTGTCATTAATGCTATGTTGTCTGGCTGATACTTTTTCTACATAACTTTTGGATTACTGACGTAAAACAAGTACTAATAAGGAATACCATTTTATTTTTAAATTCTGCATGCTGTTTTTGCCTGGGAATCATTAAAGTCAACTAGCCAGGCAACTACCATTTTCAGAATGAGGTCAGTCTATATATATATATATATATATATAAGAGCAGACATGTGGAGAACACTGAATCATGTTGCTTGCTGTGATAGTGACTATAGAGGAGCAAAGGACAGAGGATACAGATGTAACTGAAATCAGTAAAAAACAAATAAATCACCTTCATGAAAACTGTTTTTTGCATTACTGTCTCCAGTATCATAAAATCTCTGCAGAACTGACTGCAGAAAATACTTTATAGCTCTGCCACCCGTAAAATTTAAAGCTTCCCAAGTAAGGACCTGAGCCTGATTGCCCACAGAAGAGGCATTTCAAGCTGAGGGCAATTAGGATGGTGGACACAGCATGCGCACTGTGCTTAGTTTCTCCATCGCAAAAAATGATGAAAGCAAGACAAGTAATAAAAATAGATGGATTTTTTAGGATAGAAGAGCTGGAATAAATTTCCTCAATACTTTTTTTTTTAGCATTGTGCAAAACTGTTCTGATTATCTGGGTACAGTAATATTGCCCAAAAACATTGAATGTTATCACCGAAGTATTACACTGCATAAAGATTTGGATTTTCACAAGCACTTATTCATCAAATAAAGATCTTTGTGTGTTGCCCCAAAACTATTATCTATAGCACACTTCAGTTGTAAACTTTCATTTTTCCATTTTCATAGGAAGGACCTCTGGTATATGCTTGAGAACTAGAGCTGTATGAAATTTGGCCTCGTTCCCTGGTGAGCACCCATACATTTGAAAATTTATATATTGGACAATGTGTGCCTTTGGTTTTATATTGCCATTTTATGTGTATGTTTGTTTTAAGTTTGAACTATAGAATGCCATTTTTGTAAAAAGGTGTACTTTCTCAGAATCACTGAAGGTGTTTAACTCAAACCTATAGTGAACAGAATCAGGTGCATTCACTCATCATCTCTTCCCTGTATGGGTAATCTAAAGGCAGAAACTCTAAAGCTGCGTACACACTTCCAATTTTTATCGTTGGAAATGAACGACGAACGAACGACGAACGACCGATTGGCCAAAATTTGTTCGTAAAAAAAGTAACCAACAACGCCGACGAACGAGGATAGTCGTTGGAAATGAACGACCGGACCGGCGGATCGGATTGGACAACGATCGTTGACCATCAATCGTGTGTACGGTCGTTCAGTGATCGTCCATGGTCTGAGTATGCGCGGTGAACGAATGTTCGCTCACTTCCTGTGGTGCACATCACTTCCTGTATCGTTCAAACGACCGTATCTATCGTGTGTACAATATCTTTGAACGATCGTGTCGTTATCTGTATGTACAGGATCGGTGCTATACGATCGTTCGCAGATATCGTGCAGGATCGTTCGTCGTTCGTTTACCAACGATAAAAATTGGAAGTGTGTACGTAGCTTTAGTGACTTGTAATACAGGCGAGGTACACATATTTGTCAAAAGATAAATTGCAAAATGCTTAAAGGCTATAAACAGACTGTCTGGTCCACTTATATCAACTCCAACTGAGGCTGTTCCGGTTGGCCGTGTACATCTGTATCTTAATTCCATGACATTGAATACCAAAATTAGCCATATTGCACGCATTGCTGATAAATTGAGCTTTATTCATGTTTTAAACATACTGCTATTATTCTGAACACACAGAACAACAACAATGGTTTACGGCAGAGTTTCTGTAAGAGCCCTTAAAATAACTTTCAGGTCTTTGGAGAACCCCTACTATAATTATTATATCCTCATCTCACAATACATTAAGCTGGGTGGTCAGTGGGAAGAATGTCACCAAGATCATTGGTATGAGTTAAACTGACCTGAGAGGCACTGCTCATTGCTCAAGGAACCCCTAACAATCTCTGGAGGTTGTATTTTTCTCAGATTTTGTCCTTTTCAAAACATGGTGATAATGACACATTTGGCAATTAAGTGAGAAAAGCATCCAGATATAGAAAATAAATGCTGGAATTAAAAATATCAATCAGTAGATAGGCTAACAAATGTCAATATATATTTCACCAATCATTTCAGATCCTATTTCTGAGGATAGAAGTCTTGGGTAAATACTCACTTGCCACCTGCGGTCCTTGTTCGGCTTGTCTGAAGTAAAACATGACCTTTTCTAAATCTAACAAGGCAACCAGCGAGTCCTCCAGCATTGCTTGTTCATCTGTCTGTAGGAAATATCACGCTGGCAAATCAGGATTAAACAAGGATACACAATGCATTCATATCAATGTAACTGCATATAAATAATTAATATCATTTCAAGCAGGACTTCAATGGGTATAATGAAAGGCAGTGTCTGTAGAGAAGATTAGAAGAACCATTTTACATTATTATGGCTCTTTTCATTGGCAGTATAAAGTATTGTTGGACAATAATGAAATGCATGACAAATGATCCCATTAGGTTACAATTGGTGTATGTGCTTATCAAGCTCACTTGTGGTTTACACCACTATCAATCCATTTCTTTGTCACACCGTCATGGTAAAACAAGTATATAAGCCTTATAGTACTGATATCACACTGAACAAAACAGCCAGAGGGAAACATGGAGGTACAATTATAAATGTACAGCTGGGAGGCTATATCTCACTTAGCACATCTGCACCCTTTTACATGTACTTATGTTTATCATGTCATCACTTTCTATTTACTAGTCATATAGGATGCAGTTTTGACAACATTTTTTGTAAAATGATGGGCTCATCATTACACTTTACAAATCATACATCAGAAGGGAGGGCTCCAATGCAAAGATCACTAGTGGATCCTTCTTAGGATATGCACAGTGGCTTCATTTTCTAGACCCTGGGAAAATTGAAACCTTGTTGGATGGGTTGCACCAAACCTCTAAACCAATGGAAAAAAACCTGGATGAGATTGTCTACTGAGGGTTCCTGTAAGGGACACCTAAAATCGTAAACTATAGGAGTGATTATGAGAGAGAGAGAGAATATATATGGGTGAATATTTTTTCACTCACACCAGTAACTGGACCAGAAACTGTTCAAGGTTTCACACAATTGGTTTCCCTAAGCTCTTGCTTTTAGGATCTTTAGCAGCACATTTTGGGCACATAAACTCCATAACCCTGTGTAAGACGCCAGCATTTTTGTGCAGGACATAAGACTCTCCTTTCTTTATAGAAGTCTAGCAGAGGAAAGGTCTGCTAAGAAGACAACCTAATGAGTTGCCCCGCATAGGTAAACCAGAGATATAATTAAGTTATATCATCAGTCATTACTATTATTAGTATTATTATTAAAGAGGATTTATATAGTGCCAACATATTATGCAGCCCTGTACATTAAATAGGGGTTTCAAATGACAGACAAGTACAGGCAGTGGCACAGGAGGAGGAGCAGAGGACCCTGCCCCCAAGAGCTTACAATCTAGGACGTGGGTGAAGAATTACATTAAATTTGGGATCAGCACATACAATACAATACAATACTATGTAATATTATACAAAGTGTGTACTAAGATGAACCATGCATGCACAGCTGAGTATCAGCTTAGTAAGTGAGATAACAGAACCTATAAATAGCAGGGAGAATTGAACAGCAGTTTCATAAAGGGAGGTGAAAACATCACTGAATAATGTATGTCTTCCTAGAAAAGCATTGCATTACATGAAACTGGTAGGAAACGTTAGTACTGATGGATAACAGGAATTACCAGTCATGTGTGCCATGACACAAAAGATACCGTATTAGGCAGATTCCAGCAAAAATGCGTCAAAAGCAAATCCACAGTAACTATAGTGCTGGCTGAACAAACAAACAACACAGCTTTTCTATATACACCTAAAGGGAAGACTATAATGACTTTAAAAACACAGAAAAAAATATTTGTTTTCTAACTTTATGTTTTTAAATATTTTTTTTTTTTTTTACTATATATACTATAAAATCTATGTTTAACGACCCAATATTTAATAGATGCCAAAGCATTGCAACTGCAGATAACAACGCTTGATCCTGTTTGTATTTGCTTGATTGAAGTTTTACATTGAGTTCTCTAAAAAGGGATGAATCATTACGAAGAATGCTTTAATTCAATATGTAAATTTTAGCTTGAGCTTTGCAGCCTGTAAACCTTAAGTTCCTTTCAAAAGGCCTGAAATTTATTAGGATGAGCATCAAGCTCTGCCAGTTGGATGAGCAATAATTCATATTTGCCTCACTGATAAAATGTTTATTTTTTTTCTCTTTTTATCATTTATAAATAAATCAATATATTGTCTGGAAAAGTCTGAAAGATTCCAAATCTAAACTCTGAGATTACTGAACACAGAATACTATTCATGCTATTTACACTGGAATAACAATTATTAGTAATACATGTGAGATGTATTACTGAGTAATACTGAGATGTGCACAAGACAAATGAAACTAATAAAGGGCTGAAAAGATATATAATAGGTTTATAATAAAATACATTCATTCTATTCCCACGCTCTTCACATTATCGGCATGAATGCATGTGCTCCATACAATGAGAATAGTAAATGCATAAATGTGAGTAGTTCACACATTTCTCACATTCACCATAAAACAAAAAGCAAAAGGCAGAATTTAAAGCACAAATAAAGTCGTACACCTTTTTCTACAGTCCTGTATCCATCAATGTTATGATTCCATAATCTAGATGGCAAAAGACCCAGTACCTAGAGCTGATGAAAATGGTGGAGCCCAAGGCAGATCAATGACAGGTGAGCGCAAGGAAGAAATTGTGATCAGGCATGTAAATTATTTTTATTGCAGAAGCATTATCGCCTGTTGCTTCTGAAATGCAGGACTTGCCTGGGCTCAGTTTTTTTATTTTTTTCAATCACTGGATTAGTGGGGGTAGGAGGAGATTTAGTTGATGAAGGGTAATTAAGGGTAAGTTCTTGAAGCGCAGTATTTTTGACAGTATAGGTAAGTGGTGGGTAACCATTCTTCAATGTGGTGTCTCCTAAGTGTTGAGGTCAAAACAGTAGTGACCAAAGAATTATTATTATATATATATATTAATATATAAATTTTTCTGGTATAATTGATATTGTTCCCGAGGCAACAACCAACAATATCAATGTTATCACAAATTCCACGATGGTGTTGTGCAGTGGTCCCCAACCTTTTGGAGCTCATGGACCACTAATCTCACAGAAACTTCCCCCCAGAGTCACATCATAATGCCAGAACCTGCCCACTCTCTCATCGCAGGTCTGAGCTACGAGCCTGTGCTCCCTACTGGAGACATGGTCTATGTTTCTGGCCAGTGCCCCCCCCCCCCCAAGCGGGGTCCTTCTCCTGGCCCCACTAGGGGGTGCACCACCAAAGCCGCGGACCACCTGTTAGACGGCTTTTGGTATGGTATAAAAAAATTCCATTAAAATGATTTTATACTGTTCAAGTGTGTTTTTTTTAAATAAATAGCCATTTTGACCCATAATAATGTGTATCCTTTTGTTTAGGAAATATTGGGGTAAAAAGTACGTAAGACTGTGAACCTCTGAACTACTTTATTCATGCCAGGATTTCATTAATCAATGCTTTCTAAAAAAAAAAAGTACACAGGATCTAGGAAAAAGTTATCTCTGCACTGTCTATATTCTAAACAAATCCATCCTTACCAGATTTGGGGAAAGAAGGGATTGGAAGTGGAAGAGTACTCCAGCATTAGCAATCTGCTCCAACCATCTTCTGCTGGCCTCTTGGCTTTCTACTTCATACTCCCTGTTGCTGTCATACATATGATTTAATGCAGCCAAAAGTTGTTCGGAGAAGGAACAAACAGCAGCTACCAAGCTCTGGCAGAAGACCATATCCCTCCTAAGTTGAATTTCACTATCTGTAGGAAAAATGTGGAAAATATAAGCCCAGCTCTTCAACACCAGTTTGGAAAGGTAACATGGAGCTGAATGGTTTAGCACATACAAGAAATAGGTAAAGCATCTCAAAGGTAATGTAGCCTGCTGCAATTGGGCCACATTGTACATTGCTTTACATATTGGTACACATGGTTTTGCATGCACATTGTACTACTATATTATCACAGATCTATAGCTGTTATATGGCTGTAAATCAAAGCTATTAATAAAAAAAAACAAAAAAATAATTTACACTTTACAAATAGAGATTAAACATATAAACAGTTTGGTTGAGGGTTCAATTATAGTATAGTAATACAAACAATATAATTACCTGTATATTCAAGTAAAGCCAAAAGTATCCGAGTTTCAACCTCTTTAAAATACAAAGAAAAAAAGAAACAAAAAGTTATGTTATAATAACATGTTAAAAGTAAACTGCTAGTTTTAAACAACTAGTTAATCCTTATTTATTACCGCTGTTGGCTCTTGCTTAAAGTTATAGATATATATTCATTAGCCTGGTCTTAATATTGATCAAAATGAAGCGTACAGTGATTTTGATTTAAATGTGATCCAACCTTTGTTTCCCACTGCAGATTATAGAATAAAAGATAATATCAAACTGATGGACATGTGCCATGTATATGTCCCTTACTATAAATCTGAACTATTTTTATTATGTTTGTGTAAACGTTTGACTGCTGTTTGGTGATTTGGTGTTTGGTGATCACTTGGAGGACAAGCCAGTATTAGATAGAGATCTACTTATGTAGTGTTAGAATTGTTCTTCATCACCGTTGTGTTTTATATCTCCTTTTCACAACATTTTGTACTCTTGTCACTATAAACCTGTTAGAACAAGGTTGATTATTTATCAAGCTCTTCTGTTTTTCTACATCAGGTACATAAACTGATAACATTTCCTATGGTTGTGGTACATTTACTTTATCTGATTCTAGGTTTGTGATCAGTGTTCAGTGTGATGTCTGCCACAGAGAAGGCAAATCAAAAGAAACTTTTTGATGGTTTAAGGGCAGGGGTGCCCATACTTTTTTGGCTTGCAAGCTACTTTTAAAATGACCAAGTAAAAATAACCTAACAACATTAAAAATGATAAACATATATTAATATATATACCGAGTATGAAACAGAAGTGACTGAAGCTAATGAGACATTGAATGGCAGAACATTGCACAGACATTGCACTACAAGACTATAGTGACAGGAAAGCTACAGTTCACCTGTCATAGGAGAATGACGTGCTGCACAAGAAAAAGAACTGCTAATCTGTACAAAGGTATCTCAGTAATTGAACCCTAACCTCGATCCTGAACTGACTTGGCCACCCAGCACTGCTCACCTCAGACTGCCCTCCCATCCTCTCTGCCTCCCTCCCCACTTCCCACTGTTACACAGCCTTCTAACGCACTGAAAGACATCCCCAGCATTCCTATAGATGTGCAGCAGGGTTTCTGGTAAACAGCAGGAAGAGGTAAGGCAGGGCTCCGCGATCCACTTGCGTTGCCTTTGCGATCGATCAGTAGATCGACGTTTTGAGCACCCCTGGTTTAGGGCATCTCCTTCCAAACAGAAGATCTTAAACTGTGGAAAATAATTCTGTTTTAAAAGTCTGCTAAAAGCCAATACCCATTGCTTTATTCTCCTCTGGATCTCTGGAAAATAAACAAACTCATAAATCTTCCACGAACGTGTTGCCTAACTATCAAAATGCATTAGAGTAAGTGCTGACACTGCATCCTTTATGGATGTACTCACCACATGGATACGTTTTGCTCAGCACAATGAAATATTGTATTTAAATATGGCATGTACAGCTTGACACTAGAATAACAGGACACAGTCATACAATGGCAAGATTACTACAAAGGAAAAATAGCACCTATGGTGACCATACATAGTACAAGGAACTCCATCAATAGAGGTTGTGCCAGGCTAAAAAAACACGTTATTACACCTGGAATTAAAAGTCACTTTAATGAAAAAAAAAAAAAAAATTGCAGGTCACATGGAAGAAGAAAGGTGCATTTTCTATATTTTCTACAGAGCATTATACTGAATTTTTCTAAACAGTGCTAAATGAAAAATCAACACAAAAACACAAAATGAACAGGCTGAGTAAGATTTGGCTTAACAGTTGCATCGTGCAGCTCTTTGTGGTAATTCTATAGACAGCAATGTATTCTGCCACCCCACAATTCTGTCTTGTGTTGTAATGCATTATTGCCCGGTGCAGTGGGGTACTGAGAGCAGAGTAGCAGGTGTGACGAAGCCCAGGTGCCACTTCTGATTTTGCCACTGCCTTTTAGTCAGGAACTTATATGTTGAAAGATCTCTTGCCCAATGGTGCCATAAATACCACCGATCAACACATAAGTAGGCACCGAATCAACTAACTGAAGGGAGGTACTACATTGTCCACCAACTAAAAGAATAACATTACACAAACCACAAACCAAAAGGGACACCAGTTTGATCAAAATCTAAAGGAGAGATACTACATTGACTAATAACTAAGAGTGGCATAGTACACAGAAAAGAAACTAGAAAAAATACCTTCCAAATACAGAATATTACAACCAAACCCTTTAAGCATAAAACAAGACAAAAAAATCCATATACTTGTTCTAGGTCTGGTAGGTTCTAGGTCTCTAATGATCCAACTCCTTTTACAAATGTGCTTCATCAGAGGCTACAGGAAATTTAAGTATCAGACACTAGACGAAGAATGAATATAAATAACACAAGCATTAAAAACATATAATTATAAATACTTCTATCTTTTTATTTTTATGCTTCATCTAGTTGTCTGCAACCTAAATGTACTATAGCCCTAAAGAAGCACAGTTGTGAAACGAGTTGGGTTGAACAGTCAAGGATTGACTGTTGCTAAGAAATCAGTCTAACCTATGATAATCTTGCTTCTGGACTTTAACTGCAACTATTGATGCATTTTTAATATATATATATATACATATGTTTGATGTTTTTCATACTAACAACTAAAAAAAAACCCCACTCCTACCAGACCTAGCACAAATATATGGGTATTTTTGTTTTGTTTAGTACACAGAAATGCAACTATGGGGACATAAATTACCATCAACTAAAATAAGGAAAGCACACAGACCTAAAAAAGCGGGGTGGGGGGGGGGGGGCTTTACACTCACTAGAAACTAAAAGGATGGCAGGAAATTAGCCCAAACTAAAACAAGGCATTACACTGATCACTTCAATTATTCCAACAAATATTGTTGCAGATTCATACCTTTCTCTGTTCTAAAGAAATAGCTGTTGGTCTGGACAAAATGAATTTTTTGTAATGTCTAGTTTGTTCTAATCAACTGGTGCACCTTTTATTCTTTAATTGCGGAAAGTTGTGCTGTCTGCATCCCTTTCAAAGCATAAAACACCTTAGGGAGTTTTTAAGCAAAACTGAAATTCCTGTGTCAGGACAACGCCTAAATTTTGAATCTTAGACCAAAACTTTTGGAAAAATCAGCCAATCACACAACCTGGAAATGGCATTTTTGGAGTCACTCTGTATACCAACTATGTACAGATCACCACAGGTTACCATAAGAGACTGCAGTAGAACCTTTCAAGCCTTTTATTTTTTTTATTTTTTTTGGCACAATACAGGTAGTCCCGGGTTAAGGACATCCGACATACAGACGACTCTTAGATACGAATGGGCTTCCCTGCTCCTAGTGTGCAGGACGGAGGCTTGGAGGGGGGAGGAGGCAATTTGCATGACTTGCAGAAGAAATCTTTTGTCAAGCACAGCTGAGGTTGTGGGTAATTGAGCTGTAACTGTAACATCTTGTAACTCTTTAATGACCAAGGCAAATCTGCAGCTGTTTCTTTTTGCATATCAAGGCACAGCTTGCTCCAGAAGTTAATAAATGTCTAGGTTCTATAAAGTGTTTTTTTATTTGCTTTGTTTGTGATTACCTCAGTGAGGATTTTATACAGTAACTGCCACTACGCTGCCTAATAATATGTTGAGACAAACATCTGTCCTAATTGCATTTATTAAAAAAAAGTAACTGTTCCAACCCACATACAATTAAAGAACAAACCTAAAGTCCCTTTTTCGTATGTAACCCAGGAACTACCAGTAAATACAATACTAAAGAAATGTTTTGCTGTCATTTCTGCTGTCATCATTTCTTTGGAATCGAATTTGGTAATAAATGACATGGATAATATTAGATTTTATTTACCACCAAAGATTCCAGATTCTGGCCTACTCCAAAAAGGAAAATTCAGTTAGTGATGGTAAATGCAGTCCAAAAATTATATGGACCATCTGACCGTCTTTTAGCTATCCAGCAGCTGGCACACTTAAACCTGCAGAAAAAACACTGAATGACAGCGGCTGGCAATCACATGTACCAATCTTTTCACTGACACTCACACTTATTTCAGCTGTAATGCGTTTGATCAGACACATTCTCTTATTCTTGTGGGGGAAAAGTCTCCCAGAAAGAAAGTTAATGTTTTTATGCATTATTTGTAATCTCTGGAATTTTGAAATATTGTCAAGTGTAATGTATACATAAGCTCAAGGTCAATGTACAGTAAAACATGTTTTTTTTACAAAGTTATCTATGTATTCTCTTTTCAAAGATTTATTTGTCTGTTACTGGATATTTATATCTCACCTTCTACAAACTTCTTCATGTTCTGTGCAAGAATTCGGACACTACTTGGCAGATTCCAGGGGTCCTGCTTAATATGAAGTCGTAACCGCTTTGGACAACTTAACTTAGGCTCCATTTCCTGTTGAAATTCTATGGAGAACATGAAACAGAAAGAGTGACAACTTGAAAACTCACATCTGGATGTAAGCAATTTAACTGTGCTAAGATTATTCATCATCGTCCCTCCATAGCCCAGACACACGAAGAAAAAGTTGCTATTTGTAGTGTTTATATACATTTCTTTCACCTTCCATATTAGTTACAGCTGTGACATTAAACAAGCTAAGGAGAAACTAGAAATAATGATGAAAAAAAAAATGAGATAGATTTGTATGCCTCCAGGGAAACATAAAACTATATTTTAGTTTATTTAACAATGCTTGAAGAGGAAATGCAGCCATAGATCCTGTTCAGTGTTATGAATATCTATGTCAGCACCTCATCCAACAACATGGTTGTCTCCACATAGATAAGCTGGGTTCAGACTTTTTAAAACCTTTGGTTCTCCCAGGAAGTTAATCAATGAAAGATGGAATTCATTAACCAACCTACAAGAGATAGGCTGGGTTCATACTGGTGGTTTATGCAAGCAGTTTTGAGTTTTACCACTTGTATAAAATGGCTAACATTGTAACAAATGGGCTTGTTCATTATCCTTCATTTCAGGGGTCCCCAATCCCCGGTCTGCAGCCCACTAGTGAGAGCACCACAGGCTCAGGGTGGCGGTCAGGTTCTGACATCATGACGTCACTATTGGGGATGTTTCTTCAGATACATGCGGCTCCGTCTTCTGTACATTTAGTGGTCTGCGAGCCCCAAAAGGTTGGGGACCACTGCATTATTTGACACGGGGTAGGAGGTGGCAGCATTAATGTGCTTTTTTTTGGACACTGCCCCTGCTGTCCAAAGACTTAAAATGATACCACTTGCAGACACGTTGGAGTTGACCTACTGATAGAATACAGGCTGCTTATAGGTCTTGTGCAGACAATTTTCAATTTCAAGTTTTTTCAATACAAATAATAAAAAGCAGTGACCACCTGGTACCACTCTTGGGTGCCTAATGTTTGGTGGACAATAAGTGTCCAAGGATGGTAAAAATACCGCTCATCTGAACCAAGCTTAAGGAAAGTTTAAACTATAATTCCAGCAAAACACTGTTTTGTTGTGGTCAGAATAAAGATGGCTTTGCATTCCATTATATTTTTCTTTGTTACGATGTTGAATTGTTGTCTCCATTATGTGTCTGTTTGTTTACATATTGGTCTTTCTATTCTTTTTTTGTACTTTTGTATTATAAAAACTGTCAATAACAACACAATTATTTAAAAAGAATAAAGATGGCTTGGAAGCTCAGATACATTTTTTATACTATTTTAGTCCATGTTTGGGAAATCTTCCCTCACTACCCATCCTGATGTCCATGGTACAGGAAGTGAGAGGCCAGCACTTACCAGCACAGAAAGGCTTATTTCACTGGCCTAAAGTTTGGTGCTTTTTTTTTATTTTGGCTGATAAAACGTGAATACTCATGAGCTAATACAACTTTGAGATCCAGGTCTAGGTGCATTTCTGGATCATCTCATTCAATTTTGGTAATTTTGCTACTTCTATTGAGACAAAACATGTTTTAGACATTCTGAGAAGACTTTAAGAACCTGAGTGATGATCTAATTATAATTCTGTTCACTCACTCTATTCTTCAGACTGATAACTATATTAAAAGCATAGCAAAAATTACACATAGCATCTGTTGTGAAATATTTTCTGTCTTGTTGAAGATATTCTCTGTTCAAGCTTGATTTTTATAGAAGCCATACTAATTGAAAATTACCGAATAGCCATGGCAAGTGGTCTGTAGCAGAAAATGACAGTAAACAGCAATATAAAGTCTGAACAGTGTTATAAAGATTGTAAAGATGTATGTGTGTTCATACATGTTGCTCTGAAATACAGATTTCATTAGACTGTAAAGACCTTTGGTGAAGGGAGGGCATAGATAAGAACAGCACATTTGCTGTTTGTTGTTTTCTGCCATTAGGAGATACAGATTATGTCAGCATTTTATAAATAAGTAAAATAAAAAGAGTAAACATTCAAAAGAAATGTGAATAAAACAAAACAAAAGGAAACAGAATTTGATTTCTTGCAAAGGCAACATGTAGGTCCCTTTTGGTTGATGCTGTTAGCCTCTCCCCTCAATTACTATGCTGTTACCCATGGCATTTCACATGTAGAGGATGAGGTGCCAATGTGTGGCCAGAACCCATTTCCCCCTTTTAGGATCGGCACTGCAATGCATGGCAACCACAGCCACAAATGATTAGAAATTCTTGAAGAAAATGGTTCCTAACTTATCCCATTCGTTTGAATGGGAGCATTAGGGATCAAGGTTAAGCATGTAGTAGAATGCTGCAGTCGATTGAATGTCTGAAATTTTCTTTAGGGCAAGACTGACACAATTTGCCTTGCAATGCCCCCCAGATTTATTTTTATTTATCTAGAGGTTTTGAATGGGGAAATTACTATTTACATTTACCCTTCCCTATCTCACATATTTCACCTTAGTGCCTTCCCTTTTAGGCAAAACAAACATATAACCTTTGCCCTACTGCAAAGTTTTTTTTTACAGTTTTAACACATCTTTCAATTGAAAACCCTGAATTCTTACCTCCTATAAGCCACGCTTTGCAGTTTTGTGGAAAGCAACAAAGTACTTCCCAGGCAGCAAGTCATGCATCCACCAGATTTAAGGGTAGTTTAATTCCTATTTTTTTAAGATGCTTTTTATCGTTTTGTGAAAGAATGTGAAACTTCTACTGAATATATATTTTAATTATATATACATAGAATATAGAGACCATTGTGAGAAGTGTATTTATTTAGCATTAGTAATGAAACAGAATACAGGTATATTGTATATCACTAAATGTACCTTGCAGGCCTCGTCCCGGTGTAAAGTATTTTGTTTGCTCAAATGCCCTTGCAACAGCTGGTCCCCTTAGAAGATTAGTTATTGATTCCACCTGGCATAAAGCAAAATGTAAATGAATTCCTCATCATCATCTGAGTAAAGTATACAATGTAATATTTTACTAGATATAAATTATAAGAAAAGTATTTCAGTTTCCTGTGATATTTACTGTTTGACATTTTTGACATTTACTAGCATACTGCCCACATGGTGCACCTATACATAGTCATACCCAATTTTTGGTCTGTGCTAGGCTGTTAACCGAAATGTCTTTGTGACACATAGGGATTTATTAAAGCTCACCAAGGCTGGAGAAGATACACTTTTATCAATCAGTGAAGCTGGGTGATCCTGGCTCTGGTCCAGGATTAGAATCATTTGCTAACAAATAGCAAATGACTTATAAAAAACACATTCCAGGTTTGCAGTATCACCCAGGTTCACTGATGAAAGTGTATTTTCTCACCTTTGAAAGCAAATCAGGCCAGCAGATCCAATACCAGCAGATAATGATTAAAAAATCCATATTTTGCAGCCTAAATCTTTTACAATTCAACTTTTGGTTGTTGTATGCTAGTCTAAACAAGCTCCAAATCCAGTTATTATGTGATTCAAAAATCTCATAAAGCAAAAACTTATTTTATCTTCTGTAACTAAGTGCACCTTTGTGTTCCCCCTGTCAGACACTGCAACCAGACACTGTTGTACTTTACTCACCTGACTGAAAAGGTGTTCCAAGCAGCTGTGTAATTTGTCTTGTTTCTCATGGGAAATTCGGACACTTAATGGCAGCTCGTCCCCTGGGGTATAGAGGAATTAGACACAATAAAATAGCACTTAAATAGTAGCATTTACTTTCAGCACAGGACATGTCCTTTTGCCTTCTGTTTGGCATCAACTCCAAATTCTCCCCCACAATGCATTGGAAATGTCTCAAAAACAGATGGTGGTGATAAATGCAAAGTGCAGTAACCCACAGGAAACTCCTCAGTTTATGAAAGTCATATGCAATGCAATGGGTTACTGCATTTTACTCATTGATTTATTCTTATCATATAAACATAAGAGGGTTCTGTAAAGCGGACTAATGTTTGCAGCAGATCTCTACCCATACTACATGGAATATATTGTGGATACATAGTCAGTAAACAGTATGACCTTAGTTCAACTTGTGTTATTGTGAGTATAATAACTAAAAAGTTAAATACATTTTAACAACCATGATGTTTTATACTATTTTGAAGGGTGTCATGGCTCTGCCCCTGAGGAGGCATCATCATAGTGCCCTTATTTATTGGGCTGGCATCACATTAGTGGTGTTCTCATTATTTCTGAGGACTGATCTTGGCTTGAGAAGATCAGAAAAGAAAAACTAGCGTGGCTGACCGGCGGGCACTGCAAACATGCTAAGTAATGTCTAATAGTGCACACAAAATCATACACTTTTGTAAAAGCCATATTGGAGAAAGGGGTGCCACTTGTCACCCCAGCGCTTGGTGTCAAGGTTTTTATTGATAATAACACCAACTGTGATGTTTTTGTTCAATATTATACAATGTTCACCTTTTTTCCATCTAATTAGCTTCTTAGTATGGCTGTATTAGTTTTTTTCAGCCACATTCAGGAGTTCATACCAAGGTGACAAGGCAAGAGAACAAATGAGAGACAAGTGACAGAAATCATCAGGGAATAATTTTTTTTAAAGATGCAGATTTTACAAGTTTAAAACAACTTTTGAAATTACATTATTGTTACAGTGGACCTGATTCATTAAAGATCTCCAATACTCACTTTCATCAGTGAAGCTGGATGATCCACTGAACCTGAAACAGATCAGGCCCAGGATTTAAAACATTTGTTAACATATAGAAAATGACTTTGAAGAAATCCATTCCAGGTTTGCTGGATTACTCAGCTTTACTTTAGCCTTGGAGAGCTTGAATTAATCATACCCAGTGAGTGAATGGCTTTAGATGTGTAATCAAGACTTAGTATAACTGATATGTTTACTGATTTACAGTGAAGTCATACAGTTTGTGGAAATTTTCAACAAAACAAAAATAATCTTACCAGAGTCCATGTCGTCACTGTGCAAGTATGAACTACACTGGCTGCTGCACACACTAGTGAAGGAGGCAATGGAGTTCCTGTTGCTGTTACAGTCACTGTTCAATACATAAAGCATACAGTTACGGATGTTGGGGGACTACCCAGTCCTTACCTAACCATCAGCAGCAATTACTTACAGGTAGACACCACAGAATGTACGATACAGTCCTCACCTACTATGTTTACAGCATGGGTTGTTCAGAAAGATTGGATATTCACAACAAGATGGCGGGAATGATTCTATAACTCTCATCTTTGATCAAAAGAGGCAAAATATTTGAATGCTTCATTAAAGTCATTATAGTGGCTTCTTTAGATCCATTCTCCATGATGTGTTGGAATGAAAAACAAACTCCTCTAAGCCAGATGGAATTTAAATTAGGCTTGCAATAGGGGTTAATTATCTTTTAGCTAAAGAGAAGTCTAAATAGTACATAGGGAGAGATTTTAGAGATATTCTACAGTATATAGAGTGGGTGAGCTAATATGAAGGAGAAAGGTGGAGATTGATGTGGTTTTATTTTTCATAAAGTATAAAGCAAAGATAAGAGGCAGAAGCAAAGTGATTTTGCAGAACTGTAGAATCTGGAAATTGTTGCCCCCAATATATATTATGCACCATGAATAGATCACAAGCGTGTGAATTACATTACCCATTTATATGGCTGGCCAGTAAAAGTTCCTATAATCTGAATGATCTTCATCTGTGAGTTTTGTTGCATTGTGTTGTCATTGCACACTTTTAAACCAGCTTACATACCTGTGAAGACCACATTTAAAAGGTTCTTATCCTTTACAATAAAGATGTTCACCTGTAAGAATCTCGGTTGCTGATGGTATCATGACCTGAATCTTCCTGCTCATCCCCTGCAACATTGAAGCACACTCTCTTCCCATTCTTCTCTGCCCTCTCATTGTCACTGTCCATTGCTATTAATGTTTCTGTCTTACGGTCACATTTGGGAGAACAAGTTATTGAAGACAATAATCTGTAAAATAAATAAATATAAGAATCACCAACAAAAAATGTTTGCTGACCAACAAAGCCAACCAAAAGCAAAAGTAACAACTCACTGAGCTGTTAAATAACAGCATGAATTAACATTAATATTACATTTTTTTAGTTATAAAATTAACATTAATTTACATTTGCACATTTGTGTACAAGTAAAATGTACAGACAACCCTCCGATACATATTCAAATCCATTATAGTGCATACATTTACCCAAGTCGGCACTCCCTGTAAACACTACCAATCCCCCGCCTACTACTGGATAATGAGAGTGCCCCTCTCATGACTCAGGGGCCATGCTGGAGAATGCTTTGAATGGCAGCTAAGGTTAACTTTTGCACTATAATGCACCTGCAGGGAATCCAGATAGGAGTAATGCATATAACGCATCAGCACGCATCAGTGTATTTTACTCCTAAGGCTATGTACACACTTCAGATGATTCAGGGCCCATATCGGACGAGAATCTGACATGTGTACAGAGGCGGTCCGATGTTGTGCATGGATCCGTCTTGGTGGATCTATGAACCACAGAAGACAAAAGACCACAATGGAAGTTAAGGGAGGAGAGGGAAGCGGGGTCCTACTTGCTCGTTCTCTCCCCTCCCCTCTCCATAGAACAGAATGGTGCTATATGTACAGCGCTCGCTCATTTATCTGTCAGTCATTTGTCATTGGAAACAATCATGTCATGTGGTTTACTTAAATCTACCAACCACACAGAACTTTAAGAAGTGGACCTTCTCATTATGTGAACTAATATGTAGCTTTTTATAAAATAGAAACTGGTAGATATTGTATGGTATACCATACTGAAAAGTAAAAAAAAAAACATTAAACTAAAATCAAATCAATATAAGGTGACTTCGGGTTGCCTTTTACATACCACTGGCCTTTTGACTTACAAAAGCACTAAAAACATCAAAAAGAACAGACAAACTCCAATTAGCTATGACACTTTGATTACAAGGAAAATATTCTAAATATAATAAGAACATATAAAGTACAATGTTAAGAATATGCCTTGGTTTCTGAAATAACACATTTATGGGATTTACTGAACAAAAATCAAGATGCTCATTTATTTCTCTAGTGGTAAAGTTTTTGTTGGTGATTTCGTCACATTACCCCCCATGGGATCACAACATCTGGTACCCAAGAGAAACAAGCAACCAGAAGAAGTAAATGATTGGTTCCCCAGTGTTCTAATAGGCTTGTGCCGATAACCTGGCCTTGTCTGAATTCCCCTGTCAGATTACAGAGGATGCTTTATATCAAATATAATTGAACAAAGTGTTGGTAAGACTATGTCTTCACATATCCTTTGGTAAAGTTTAGTTTCACAATGACACAACATCCTGAATATATAACAACCAGAGCTTAAAAAAGCCATATAATAATCCCCTTCACAAGTTCCACAAGTTCATATTTAAAATGACTTTGGATTTGCTATTTCTTAAAACTGTGAACAATAAGTGCTAAATCAACACTTCACGCCTTGACTGCAGTAACCTCGATTTTCCTGTTTTCCCTGAGCAAATCCTTTAGCTAGATCCTTTGGGGAGTTTTCATTTCCTTAAAGCAATTTGCTCCAAACTAATGCTCAGAAGGGTATAACCTAAAATGAATCCAAAGTGTCATGTATTTAGAATGGACACTTACTAAAACTGTAACAGCTTTGGGTTAGTTTTTATTTTATTTTTATTATGTAGAAAGATTGTATTACTCTTAAAATTCCATAGTACAGTCTGCACATGCAAAAGGTTCTTATCCTATACAATAAAGTAGAATATGTAGATAGATTGTATCACTCTTTTAGAAAAAAAATAAATAAAATTACCATAGTACATTCTGCACATTTAATGAAAGGTGCAAAAGATAAAATGTTACTATATATATTTAATATTTATTTAGGTAAAACCTCAAAATGCCATTAGAACAAGAATTTTGGTTCATATTCAGGTCAAACTAGTAGTAAAGTGTGTAATAAACTTGCCATGTTGTAAAAAAACGCACACAATAGAGTTAATTATTTACAATAATTTTATTTCTATTGATTACTATTGTAAATGTTAGCAGTGGCAGTCTCATTGCGTGCACTAGGTTTATACTCGAGTTAAAGCATTTTTGGGGTAAATATATAATACCTACAATATTTTACTACCTTTATATATATTTGGACTGGTTTATATTTAAGCATATAATGTGCCAGTGATTACTATAGTAACTAAACATTGTTCTGATGTATCACTAACCAGTTTTTGATAAAAACAGGTTAAAATAGGGTTGCTGACTATTTTGTTATTAGTATCACATACCATTGGTACCCTTGAACTTCTGTGATAGTTATTATGCAACATATTGTACCTTACAACTAAACTTCTATTAGTACAATCATTTATATGGTAGCAGACAACTGAGAACAGGTAGATAAACGGATTACCATAAAATGTGGAAAATTTATTGCAGCTCAGCAGTATAATTACATTTTTATGTGGCAATTAGTTTCACTTGAGAAGGCAGGTGATGACGAAAATCACAAATTTATCAGACATGTGAATAGAATCAAGGCTGCACGGCTGCAGCAATAAACAAACCAAAAGAAAACACCAGGCAGGTTATTGATCCGGGTTGCAGCTACATGTATTCAGATAAATGGATGTAGATAGGAGTGAGGATAGAATGGTAAGAAAAGCTACTGAGAAACCAGAGTCAAATAAACATATAAAATTAAGTCATCACTAGGCATGATACTAACCAATAAAAAGGTTTTTACAGATGATGATAGTGGAGAAAATAACACACAAGAAGGTAAATGAACTAAGGTGGGTAGGTTGTTTATTATTTTTTAAATTTAGTTATTTTTTTTTACAATTACTGTAATGGGGTCTGTTTATAAAACACTGAAATTCACTGCCATTAAAACATACAGACCTGGACGATTCTCCACCAGGGGTTTGCGGTGAATATCAAACAAATAAATAGAGCACTATTTATTATGAATGGATGTTTTATTTCCAGCAGGAGACTACATGTGATTTACATACATGTGTGAATTGTTGACTGATACAGGTGATTTTTTAAGGGCCAGTGTTATAATGTTCACCCCAACTATATGCTAATTGATATCCACCAATGTAGTGTTGTCAGGCTGCAGCTGCACACCTGGCCTCAATCAATAGTGTTTAAATAAGAATTCACTCCAGATGAAAGGTGCATGTTTACTACATTTTTATCATTCATGATTTTGGATCTGTTTCCAATATCAGTTTTAGCTAATCTTAATTTATGTGTTTGCCTTTTTTAGCTTGTCCTTGGTAAAGTTTGAATCCTATAAACTCTGCCCTCGAACCTGTTCTAACTCCATTCTAACCATGCATTTTGTTGCAATCTTTAGTTCTCCTTGCAATGCTTGGTTGTCACCATTTGGGACTCCTCAGGGGCAACATTTTCATTTTCTAAGACACTTCTGAAACCTGACACATTATAATAAAACATCAGGGACAGCCATTTGCAACCTGTTAGATGGATCACTGCATTTTATGACATTATTCAACCGTTTAATTCATCTAGTCCTGTGCTTTAACCGGCAGCATTAACCATCAGACATTACATGAAGCCTACATGTTCAATAATAGTCCAGCCACTGAACATGCTTTTTCTGCAGGCAATTCTAGCATCATTACAAACAGTAATCCACAACACACTCAATCCACAACACACTCAATATTTACTACACATGCTCTAGATTAGTGTTTTTTTTCAGCATCAGTATGTTTCCAATGTAAAGTAAAGGACTAGAGGTCAAGTTCAAAAAATACCCAGGTAATCCTTGACTTCAGGGTTATTGCTAGAGTCAATGATTAGGGGCTATACATTAGCATAAATTAAGGATTTGGTTACAGGGCAAGAAAATTTTGGCAAATGTTTTCTGAAAATTTTGAGCATGAGGAGAGTTTTTTTTCCTATTGGTATATTATACTTATACCTATATCTATAATGATGGTAAATCATTACACACTGTGCTTACCGAGTACAGGAGAGGAGTAACGATAAATACTTACTCATCAATCTGAGACACACAGGTTTCCACTTCTGCCAAGGCCGACTGGAGTTTGCATAGTAACTTATGGTGTATATCCTGTGTTTCCAAATCTTCATCTTTGAGTAAATATCGCAAGCCATGGCCATCACGTTGACCAAGTGAATGTCCTGAAGGTGCAGCCATGGTGGTTACAGTATGTTGTATGTATACCATAGGATTGAGTTTACCTAGACAGCATCAGGGACAGTTTATTTTATAAAAAAAAATAATCAACATAACATGAACATGAAAATGATACTTGAGGTACTAAAATAGCATTTCTTTTATAAAACAACAAAATTCTATCTCAAAATATGATTTTATGTTTTGTAGTATATTCTGGATTTTTGGCCCATCTACCAAAAAATAGAAAAGCTAAAGCACTGAAAGTATGTGACTGCTAAAAGTTTCAGCATCTATAGAACATAAAATGAGAATAAATGTTCTAGGAGTAAGAAGGAGGATAGATGTTAAGGAAAGGTAAGGATGTTATATGAGTGAATGACAAAAATCACAAACTTATATGCAAATACACTAGCATGGTGTACAAGAAGGTATTATTAGACAAAGATTTGGGGTGAGGGGCAAAAGTACAAAGCAGTTGGGTCATGATTCTGTGAATGTAAGTAGTGGTGTGAAGAATGGCACCATTAGATAACAGGTGTCTGGTTTTTTTATTGGTTATCCCTCAAAAAAATCCCTAAAAAATCCCTATCCCTAAAAAAATTTTTTAATTGTAGTAGTATACTTCGGTGAACATCAATGAGGGGTTGTAAAATAAGAAAAGATATTGGGTGAGATAGATATATGTATAGAGTGTTGGGGAGGAGGGGTAAATCCTAATTCTATCAGTAAGAACACCAATAAAATAGATGTGAGTGACAGCCCCCTTTTAGTGGCAGGCTGTCTATCCCATTATATTCCCATTTGTTGCCATTGATCAAAAAGTTATCAAGGTTGCAGCATTATGGTATTAACTGAAAATAAGTTTGTGTAAAAAGTTATGTTTGAAATGTAAGCTTTGGGCGAACTACTTTTGGGAGGATGGGGAAGGGCTGGAACATCTAACAGCTTTTTGGTTGCTGTCTAAGTGTCTACTTTTCACTGTTAATATTTGTCCTGGTGACAGCTGTTACTGGGAAAACAAACAAGGGAAGTTTGAAATATGTAAAGCTGTCAGAACCGGAAGAGAGGGAAAAGCTCTCAATGGGAACATTGCATACACCAAGCTATCCAATCAATAGAGAGCACGTGCTTTGCTTAATGAAGAGCTATAGGTCTGACCCAGTGGAGGGGATCATACACCTCTGCAGAGAGACCACTACATTATTACAGTAGAATTGTTTTCTGTAGAATGCCGGCAGGGGACTAGCTCTTTTAATCAGGTTGTAGTTGCTTTCCAAAGATTTTCAACTGTAACTTTGAATACATTTTTTTCATTATTATATTTAGCTAATTTAAACTAAAAGTTCAATTGGACTAATTTACTTCAACAACATTCCTAGTGAGGCAGCCTTCCCACTGCAGGCTCTATGTCAGGTATGTGGGCTGCAACGACTATAGTTATGCCAATGTTTGGGGAAATTAGTTATATGACTACCTACTCCTGAGATCTTTATAGTGCAATTATATTCAACGTCACACAGAATTTTCAATGGTTCAGTCTCTGAGCCTACCACGCATGCAAAACATAGTCCCTAATAATTTGCAATACCCATTAATAGGAAGAAACATTCCCTCCTAAATGTTTAATTCTCAAAGACAAAGACCATTAAATAGTTATCACATGTACACAGAACTTACCTTGCTCTGTGATTTTATTTTCTTTGTCCTGGGAAGACTGTTTTCTATTGTCCAGCTGCACCCCAAATGCACTGCCAAGTGATGTCAGGGTTTTGGGGTATGAAACCTGCATGATGTTAAAATGGCAGTTTGTTGGGCAGAAGTCACTGCTATGGAGTGGTGAGATCTTTGACTTTGCTTGCTTGAATGTAGGCCAGGCTCTGTTTTTCAAAACCCTTGAAAACTGAAAGAAAAACATTTACACTGATTCAATATAAATATATGATAAAGGAACTCTTAACATTAGCTTAGATTGGCAGTGAGCTTGTGTGGTTACTACTTCCTCACAGCCATGAACTGTGAACATTTTATTTCTCAGGTATAATTAGTCCTTGCTCATCTATCTACTTAATGTTCATCTATCTATCTACCTTGCCCATCTATGTACTTAATGCTTTAATATGCATACCTCTTCTATGGAAACAGAGAACAATCCCAAAGGAACCAGTAGGATTGTGTACTAAACTGGGTATGATTAGGTGAACTTAAAGTGTAATCGTACCAATGGTATATCGCATGCTGTCCTGCTCCAACAATTTATACTTACCTGTCACTAATCCAGAAAAATATCAATAAATAGATCACACAGTTGTTCTATAGGAACACATGAGAATGAGATCTTAGAGTAAATGAGGAAGGAAAGTTTTTACAAGCAGCTATATAATGTAGTTATCATAAACTACACTACAGTTTAATATATCTGTAACAGGAGAGTCTGGGCACCGAGGATACCAGGGGTACACTTTATATCAGTGTTTCTCGACCTTTTTTTGAACATTTGAAATAACTTTCAAATCTTCAGGGAACCCCTATTATATTTACTATATCCACAGCTCACAGTACATTAGTGTGGTTGGTAGAATGACTCCTACATTGTTGGCCATTGGAAAAGCTGACACTCTTTCAGATAGCTAAAAAGATTATTGATGTCAGATAAACTGACCTGAGAGGTACAAATTGCTCATTGCTCAAGGAATTCCTAGCAACCTCTGGATAAGAAACACTGCTTTAAAGAGACCCTGTTGCTTACATACATTTGCAAAATTCCTTCTGATTCTTGTGTCACCAAACAATGTTCTATTGAAAAGAGACCACTGGGTGTATTTTTATTAGAAACAAACAAAAAGTATCTATCTTCACCATGGGTATTTGTTCCGGTCACTGTCCCCCCAATGTCACTATTGTGTCCTAATGATGTAAAACTGGTAGAAAGAATCCTTAAGTGAAGGTGGGGTTGGAGGGAGAGAAACAGCAGATTTACACATTTCTAGAAGTGGGTGTTTTTGAAAAAGTGTTCAATGGTGCAGGTAGCAAGAAAGGCATTTTCTTTTTTTGTGCAATTTTTTCTTTAATTATATATTAGTAGTATGGACCATGCAAATATAAACAAATATTTAGCTAACAAGAGGTTACAACAAATAACTTTTATTATATTTTGCTGTCATTTAGTTGCTTTTATTTAATTCATGACCTTAAATCATGTTTATTTAATAATTCAAAAAGTGAAAAAATGTGTTTTAAATATTTTAAAAGGCGTTTATTTTTGGTATGCTCATAATGTTCCAGGAATAGTAGATAAGATGTAAGTGGATAACAAGTATGTCGGATATATATTGTTGGCTTTGCTGACCCTAATTGGACTATTTGTTCATTATGCCATTAAAGGATAAGGACACACAGCTGGGGGAGACAAGGAAAAACATAATTTTTTAGCAACAGTTATGAATAAATGATCTGTTTTTATGTTCAAAGTAAAATTCAGGTCAGGGTAAAGAAATAATGTTTGAAAAGGCTGAGCATTTGTATTATTTGCAGTAATTGGATGGTTCAAGGGCAGTAAGTAAGGGATAATGAAAACTTATGATCAGAATTGCTTTTAATCTATTGTAGGGATTTTCAACAAGTTGCAAAATCTCACTGACCCCCACAAGACTGAAGCAAAGTACTGGTCCTTCCATCATGTATGTGGATCAACTGCTTGATCGGTCAAAGAGAAAAGCAGCAACAGACTTGGCAGAACAACACTATTAATAACAACTAGCAAATGTAGCCTGTTCATGAACAGATTATTTATGAATAATTTTAAATAAATAGATTTTGCCCACACTTGTTTCCACTGATGCCCAATCAGACAATATTTTATCTGGCCACATTGACCAACTGTGTCATCACAATGGCAATGATCAAGGGAGAAGTTGAAAATGGATTGGATGGTTCCAAGCAGACATAAAAGTAGTAATATATTTCTGTAAGAGCCATGTCACACTATCAACTGTAGCAGAGAAACATCTTTGGTTATGTTCTCTGGCAATTGTTAACTATAAAAAAAGGGTGGAAATGTTTTTCTTTGCCACCACAAATCATTAGCTAAAATGAATATAATGACAAACTACTCAAGCTGGTGATTCTGTTGTAAGTTTAAAGACCTACAGAAGTCTGTTGTGACAAAAAGTGCCTGTAAACCACCGTGGCTACAAATATGCTTAGGTGTTATGGCCCCCTAGGCAAGACTAGCTCATTTAGACTAAGCCACAGGCAATTAAATCTCATTCCTGCTGAAAAATCCAGCTATTGTTATCCAACAAACATGAGCTTTACCTGAAAGTGAAACTTTAGTTCCAAAGAAATATGCGATCAAGCAGGTTCATTATTGCAGAAGGAATAGGTGATGTCCCTTTTGCAATAAAACACACCTAATTGCCTGACTGTTATCTTTTTGGGTTCCCTGACATTCCCCGGGGCTGCTGGGACTGACTGAACTCTTGTGCGTGTTCATAGGAGTTATTTCAAAATGGCCCAGCCAGTCAAGATGGTTGAAGATTGGAACCAGGGAAAATGTAATACCTTTACCTGCCTAATCGCAATTTTATAAAGGACCTGCCTGATCGCAATTTTGAGGGGTAAGGGTTTAGCTCTAAATAAAAGCCCACCAAAAGGATTTTTTTATTTAATAGGGCCCTTTTATTGGACTGGGGTATAGCAGTTGATGGGACATGGAAGGCGTTTTTCGACCTAACAAAATATTAGCAGGCATTTTTGATGTCTGCTTCAATACAAATAAGAAAACCGAACCAAAACAGATGACAGGTTCACTTTAAGGGAGCTCTCATCAAAACAGTAACATCACATGCTACAAATAAATGTCTGGCCAGTAAGGGCACAAGCCGCAATGTTTTCCTCGAAATCAGATTGTTATTCAAATCTCCACAGTCCAAAGAGACCACATTCCGCAACCTAATTTAATCAGGTCAGATTGGAGAATTCGGGGGTTTTCAGTGATGACGAGGCAAACATCTGGGACTTTTCAAGTGATACTAAAGCTCTAGAAAGAGCATGATGTACAGATAAAATGTACTGTAAATATACTATATTTAGAACATAACTTTCTCACACAGAATGTTCAAGAATTCTATGTAATTTTGGTTCCTATAGTTACAGACTACCGCTCAACAAAAAGGACGTATGTGCACAGGGCCTGCAAACCACTCAACTAACAATCTATGGGTTATTGGGAATGAGATGTCAGGAACATTATCATACATGGTAAGGAAATACAGTTAACTCATAACAATCAGAATCCAAAATGGTGGATCTAATGGCAGGATATGAAAATATGATTGGTAACTTTATAATGTGAGGGCACCCACTATTTAGTAAGATTAATATATTGAACGGTAACTTGTAACCAGTAACGGTAACTTGTATAGCTAGCATAAAAATCCTGTATAGGATAAATATATCCTAAGCTGCAGTCACATTTGTGTTAGATATATTGTGTGTGCTCGTTTATCAACGGGTCTGATTAGGCAAAATGCATTTTCTTAGATGGTGCAGTGAATCTTGGATATTTTCATATTTTTAATTAGAGAAAAGTCAATGCTTTTATCGTCGCAGATGTAAGTGCCAAATGTGGCCACATAAAATATGCTGTTTGAAAATGAAAGAAGATTAAAGTAAACAGTCCAAAGTAGTTAGGTCAAAATTAAATTATAATGAGGGTTGGTTTGACAGGATAGATTCAAAAAGAAATGTGAAAGATCTAGTTCCAGGCAAAGCCACCTAGGTACATCCTGGTGGTCACACTGACACTTCTATGTAGCACAGATAGACATAGGCAGGGAAACAATAGTTTTCCAACTAAGGACTTCTAGTTTATTGAGGAACCTGTGCCTATAATAGCCTCAGGAAATCTTTCTTCTAAGAACTTCTCGTGGTGAAAACAGGCACAGAACAAGATCATTGAATTTCCAGGGGAATAAAAGAGTGTTCCATACACTGTTTGTTACTTTGAAAAAAAAAAGTTGGATATAGGAAATGTGCAGAAGTTTATGTAATGCAACTCTCTCTTCCATATTGTAGGCTGATAAACAACAGCAACAGTAATTAGTAAGGAAATTCTTGAATACAGCCTATGTATCACTTGCTAACCACTATCAGGTGTGGGTAGAGCAAGCACTAGCAGTTATGGGTAGAAATGGTCAAAGAGATGCAGATGTGAATTTTATGCAAATATAATGCAAATTGAACTGTGCAAAACTCCTCAAGTTTGATTGGTTACATTTCAATTTAATCAATTTGCAAAAAATCTGCATGTGGTTTGTATAAAATTTAAATTTTCTGCATTTCATTGACCATCTCTAGTTATGAGACTACAAATCATGAAACTATGTATTAATATCCTAAGAACAGACCACTTCAAGCATGTGTTATGTCCCATCTGTTTCACATGTGGATTTGTATGGTGAGTGGCTGACAAGACATTTACTCTGTGAACAGTAATGACTTTTACTAAACAAAAATGAACTGAAACAAGCCAATCCTATATTTAAATTCTAATGAATGATGCTATGCCAATTCCCATGTAACAGTGGTTTTGTTGCACATAAAAAATTGGTTTGACCCTTTTTTCTCCATACTGCAATCTCCATACTGAAGACCAATCTTTTCACTATGAAAGATGAGTGATATGGTGCCTGTGGCTGTGCAGATTTCTGTGGTAGATTTAGCCATGTGTGCATATTGTATAAATCATATCATCATTTGGTTCACAAACAACCACGAAGGATGTAAGCTCAATCTGGAAACAATATTTTTAGCTTGTTCCTGTGGTTTCCATCAACACAATCCCCACAATAAGGAAATATGTGAATAATGTGAACAAGAAATAAATAAAAGCCTACCCTAACTTATGTACTCTGACAGTACATTAGTCAATGCAAGTGGTTTATATCCAATCTTTGGCTGCCTGAAGTCTCCCAACAGCTGTGCAGCTACTTATCCCTGCCATTGCAAAACTGTGTCCCAGGTGTAGTACTTTCACACAAGCACATGGTCCATAGTTCGAACATTGCAGTCTGCTGTAGTCTGCAAAGAGTGTCATCTATTTTAGGCCTATGCAGTTAAAATAAATTAATAACTTCCTTCTGAAAATTCCAGCTGGTTGTCTGTCTGTGTTCTCATTACGTTTTAAACTACTGCTTTGGAACAAGCAACATTTTTGTACAAGTTGCAGGTCAGTGAGTTAGAAAGTATTAAAGATCTTTGGTTCAACAGCCAGAAAGAATGGATAATTGAAATGATTGTGACTTGGTTCTCTCAGCTACAATTAGAAGTATCTGAGCTAAGAACTGAAATCTAAAAAAACATGGCAATTTAGGACCAATACCAACATTCTTTACTTGCCATGCTTCCCACTAATTATTATTTATAATATATTTGTTATTATGACTCTTTAATACAATGTTTTGAAATAACTTTTAGGTCTTCAGGGAACCCCTGCTATAATTACTATATCCAGAGGTCATAGTACATTGGCTAGTGGACATTGGCAAGAATGTCTCCTATATTGTTGAGCATTGGGAAGGCTAAAAAAGATTTATCCATCCAAAAAAATCATTTCTGTCATTAACTGCTCATTTCTTAAGGAACCCCAAAAACCTCGGGAGGAACCCTGGTTGAGAAACACTGCATCCATACACTATATAAATCCTGTTTATTAATAGGAATATTAATACTATATAATATTATGTATGCATGGAAAAAACGAATTAACATAACCAGTACGTCTCTCCAATACTATGCACATTTCCTCTTACTTTACCTGTTTAAAAAAATACAGAAATATTGCCCTTTATTCCAGCCTCAGATCCAATGTTCTTCATTACTGTTTGAGCTGAAAACCCATTTCCCCTTTAGCACTAAAATCTCAAACAGCATTGCCAAACTTGCCTAGTTCATGTCTGTAGGCATTCTGTACTCAAAACATGATGACAACATAGCTCCTCCATAGAGTACACAGAAAGTGTTGTCACCCTAGGGCAGGAAGTGCGTAACTGGAAGAGTCACAAAGTGAGAATAAAGTAGTTTCTGATGAAAAATAAAACAAATCCAGATGTCCCACTGAAAATCTACTAACTTGAAACATGTTCAATATGTGTTTTTGGGTTTATATAAACTTTAGGGTAAATGACATACCTTTCTGTAACTAGCAATCCTCCTGTAAATATGTTCGATTTTCTCTCGACAGATAAGAGTGAATTTACTCTGAAGCTCTGGAGGAATGACTTCTTGTAAAGAATGCAGATTGCTGCAGTTTTGCACAAATTGTTCATCACTTTTAGCAAAAGCATCTAACACCTGTGTGGGACATCAGAAAAAAAGTAATTGCAGTGAATTTTTGGAATATAATTTATAATTTACAACAATCCTCTCTAGGTCATCTGTGTACATTGCATGGATTTTTTTTTAATTGTTATAATTGCAAATCATTCCATGCTCTTATTCTGTTATTAGGATATGAAATGTCACTGAACCTGCTGAACAATGGAACTAAAATGTAAAAACTTCTGCCAGAGGTGTGACAAGAAATATTGCCCAGATGACCCTAACCCTCCCTTCAGTCATCAAACATGATGACATTGCCATATACTCCATGATTCATATAAAAGTGTTCCGGTCAAAAACTAATTGGCTGCAAAATTCCTAATTTCTACTGTTTTCCTGAGACAAGCCGAGGTGGCACTGAGGATGTTAACTCATAACACATTTCATTCTAACATCTTCGTCTAAAATAAACCTATTCTAAAGTTCCTAAAAATGTTTATAAACCAAAAAAATAGAATACGTAGACTTTTTACAAACATAACAATTTATTCATATTTTAATTCAAATATCTCATTATAATGAATAAGATAAACAAAATACAGCAGCTGTAACAGTGAAACCCCTTATGAATGCATTTTAGTGATTTTTTCCATCAATGTATAATATGTAATTAAATATGTTTATGGGGATAGTCATATTATTCCTTTTAAATGCAGGCTCTCCCTTCAGCCATACACAGCCATTGTCATTTATTGCGTCTCCATACATTGCAAATTCAATAATCTGCATTCTCCTTCTGGTTAATATCCAATCCCAACAGATTGGGCCTGATTTATTAAAGCTCACCAAGACTTTGGAAAATAGATTATCATGGGTCAACCTGGATAATCCAGCAAACCAGGAATGGACTTGTAAAATTCCAAGATTGAAAGCATTTACCTAATAATAGCAACTGATTTTAGAAAATCAATTTCACGTTTGCTGGATCACCCCGGTTCATCTACAATAGTCTATCTTCTCTGGTCTTTAATAAACCATGTCCTTAATGTGAACCTTCCTCATAAAAAGTATGGGGCTTACTAACATGCTACTAAAATACTAGCATATTGGCTGATCTATTAACCAATAGGCATTCATGCAATAAGTCAATGACCCAAAACAGTCCTTATCTACATACCCATTCTGGGTTAGTGAATCAGAATATTTCTTAGTATGACAGCCTCTATAGAATATAATGGCAGCCTCTTTTAATTTAAGGAATGGTTTCCTTCCCCTGAGCAGGGTAACTGAGTATTTGTAATGAAATACAGCTCTCCCTCTAGTGGCTAATCTACAAACTCTATATTTAATAAAATAATAAAAATATGGAAAAGTTTACTATACACTATACTTTTATTTACATGAGGACAATAATAGGGCATTTAGCTATGCGTACAACTTTGACATACTTATCTATGACACTAAGGCACTAATGCTTTTGTGTTTCCAGAATTTAACAGGAATCTGTACAAAAAGCTCAAAATGCAACCACATAATTATTTTAGGTCAAAAAATGCATTTTGATTTGGAGAAACCTATGCACAAACAGTTTTGCTCCTGTTGATCAAAGCCCTGAATTTGAAAAAAAGTTCCGCTTAAAGTGAACATCTCTCACCTTGGCACTTAGGCTGAAGAAGCCCTTGGGTTCAACCATCTTCTCTACTACATGACACTTGATTCCTGCCGTGCTGTCATACTCATAAATAACACCATACTCTAAGTGAACGTTATCCACAGTGAGGCTCACATGATCCTTCTTTCCATCAATGATGGCCATGGTGCTGAATTTGTCAATAACCTCTATAGTGAAGAACACACATGAATAAGTAAAATATCTAATTGTAATTAATAACTAAGCAAAGACTTATACACTGCACAACAACGATTTTGCTACTGGGAATAACACATGTGATTTACATGATATCGAGTGTGCTGATTCCAAATCTTGCCTATCACATACAGATTTTAAGTTATAGGTATGCTAAAGCTGTTCAAATGGCCGGTAATTGGGTAATGTGTTTTTACATGGGATCATTATACCAGTTGCAGCTACCACTATGCCTGCTGCCACCTCAGCTGAATCACGCCCCCTGGTGGCATGCATTTTCCAGCAGCGGCTGGGCATGTCTGGGCAAGTCAGTGAGCTGATGTAAGGAATAGGTATATAAGGCGAGATGGACCAAGGGCTTGTCCATAGTGCAAACTCATCATAGTAAAGCTAGGCCATAGTGAGTCTGTTATGAGCTAAAGATGAGTAGACACAGCTGTGTTAATAAACTGGACAATTTGTGCTACATTTGTGGCAAACATACACGTGTGATCAATGCAAGAACCTAACCAATAGGGTGAGATTTACCTACAAGTATTACTTAAGATGTGAAATTGGAGATCAGGATAAAAGCTGGGCACCTCGTATCTGCTGTCAGGTGTGTTACTTTGGCCTAACACAATGGTTGAATGGGAAAAGCAATACAATGACTTTTGCTGTGCCTATGGTTTGGTATGAGCCAAAAGAACATCACTCGGACTGCTACTTCTTTATGGGTAAAATTGCTGGGTTTTCAAACAAGACTAAGTAAAGAATCGCCTATCCTGATTGTGAATCTGCTCTGAAGCCAGTGCCACATGATGCAGAGAATCCAGTGCCAGTCCCTCCTACATCTGTTGTTACTGACAGTGACATGTCAGATGAGGAACAGGAGGATGAGGTCGATGTTGATGACTGTTATGAACCCCAATTTGAAGAAGGTAAGCCACATTTTTATAAGCCAATCAGATTTAGATGATCTAGTAAGGGACCTGTCTTTGTCAAAAGAGAAGTCTGAACTGTTCGCCTCCAGATTAAAGGAGTGGAATTTGCTACAAAACGTAACAACAACTTCACAGTTTCGTGATCATCACACAAAGTGCACAGGTTATTACACGCTGGAAAAGGACATTTGCTTCAGTACCGACGTGAGTGGTCTGATGATGGAGTTAGGTTGCGAATACATACCAGAGCAATGGAGATTGTTCATAGACTCAGCAAAGCAAGTATGAAAGCTGTATTGTTGCATAAAGGTAACAAAAAACCTTCTGTTCCTCTTGCTCATGCCGAGGGAATGAAAGAGACATACGAATTCATGGAGGTCATTTTGAAATTGCTTAACTATTCAGAACACAAGTGGAATATTTGTGGTGACCTAAAGATGGCACTCCATCTTGGCCTGCAATTTGGATATACAAAATATATATATATATATATATATATATATATATATATATATATATATGTGCTTTCCGTGTCTGTGGAATCACATTACAAAGTGAGAGAATGGCCACCCAGACCAGAACACTGTTGACCAGTACAGCGTGAAGCATAAATCATTCATTGATCCACAGAACGTTTACCTTCCGCCACTTCATATTAAACTTGGATTAATGAAAAACGTCATTGCAATGGATCATGATGGTATGGAAAGATTGGAAAGATATAACAGATGCTAAACTGAAAGCAGGTATTTTTGTTGGTCCCCAAATCTGCAATTTGATGCATGATGCCACATTCAGAGACAAACTCAACCCACTTAAACTTGCTGCTTGGGATTCATTTGTGCTAGTTGCACAAAACTTTCCGGGCAACCAGCGAGCTGAAAACCATGCTGAACTCGTGAACAACATGCTAACAGCATACCATCAACCTGGCTGCCGAATGTCACTTAAAAGTCAGTGCTTACATTCCCATGTGGACTTCTTCCCACACAATTGGGGTGATGGGAGTGGTGAACAAGGGGAGAGATTACACCAGGACATTTCTGTCATGGAAACAAGATATCAAGGCCAGTGCAACCCCAACATGATGGGCGACTACTGCTGGTTTCTGCAATGGGAGACAGCAGAGAGCCACAAATGCAAAAGCAAGTGCCTGAAACACTTCTGAAGTGTACATGTTGTGTGTTTGTGTGTTGTGTGTTGAACAAGGACTCAGGTGAATTATGTGTAATTGTATATGTTGTTGCAACATAAAACTACATTTTTGTAATGTCATGGAACTATGAGGCAAAAGTTAGTTATGTATAGAGATTACATAGTGACTGCGGAATAAAAGAATGTAGCTAATCGCGTCTATACGCGTAATTAACTTAAGATCCTGACATCCTAGGCAGAATCAGACTTCAGATTTGGTTTCAGCGCACTTGATTTAGTTTAGGACACATGGATTAGACCAAGTAGCAGACAATATTTATTTTTTTATCATGCAGTGTAATTGATTCTACCTTCTACTTTGCAGTCAAATCCATCTCCTTCATTTTCTCCTAAGGGTCGAGGATGAGTAGGTTTCATGATATCTTCCTTGGCACTCTCATTGCTGTCATAGATCCACTGGATAGAATCTTGCTATTTACAGAAACAAACAATAAAACCACAACATATTTAATTTACTATATTATTTTACCTGAATCAGTTACACATATGCACCATTTGTATTATTTCAAATACTCATTGTCATCTTGTGTTATTGAAGGTTTTTTTTTCTATTAAGACATTTTTTGAGAGAAAACTAATACACTTTCTTAAATGCTGCAGACAGTAATGAAGTTGTACACATGAGAACAGAAGCTTTTGGCTGGTACTTGTCATTCCTGAATGGTCCGATAACAATTACAGAGGTATTGTATGAATTATCTGATAGTTCAGCAGTTTGGGGAAAACGTTGATCTATTCTGACCTGCAGCAGTGAACAAAGACTGCAAATTATCACTGTGCAAACAAAGCATTTGTGCCTTTCTATGTTAATCCTTTTTACTACAAGTACATGCATGCCATCTTTCCATGCCACCTGCCCAGAGTCTCTAGTGAGAATTGGCTGTTAAAAATAGAACACAAATATGCCTGCAGTCCTAGTTGCCAATTAAATCTCTGTACCTTTCATTAAACAGTTTGGTTCTACCACTTTCACCACTGGTACTTTATTAGACATCACCAGCCACAGGCCCATGGATTTAATAGCATCAGATATATTTAACCATATTAAAAACGTGCCTAATAATGTAAAAATGTAGTACCTACATGGATTATTAACGCTCCTAGTAATTTCCCTGACAATACCTTTATATGCTTGTATCTCTAGTAGTACAGTATCATTCTTGATCATGTATTATTGAGAGTAAACTTCTAAAACTGGAACTGTTCAGATATTAAATCCTGGAGCCTGCAAAATCCTTGGCTGTGTTCAGAATTGTTTCTGTAGCTTCTTTACAAAGCTACAATATTACAATCTGACTTTGATGAGGGCCATCTCATTGGAGTGGTTAGATTAGAGTGGAAAACAAATTGGAGGTGATCAAACGGAATTGAGGGAATGATGGAGCACCAATTCTGGGTAAACATGATGTTTAGAAGAGAAGAAATGATGGGGGACAGGTTGGTAGATAGGAAAGGCAGTAGGATCCAGAGGTGTCTTTAGGATCTGCAATTAAGAACATACTCAAACATGGAAGGGAAAAGATCTGTTGATAGAGAAAGATTGGGGAAGGCAGTTGGGAAGAAAGAGATAAAATAAGGGATAATTTAGGATGCTACAGGATCAAAGTAGTTGGAAGAGTAGTAGTAGTAAGAAGAGTAAATTTCAAAAGCAGCGTGCAGAGAGTAGATTGCAAAGTGAAGCTGTTTGTAAAAGTTCTCCGTTGGAATGGGGGTGGGGTGGGGGGGGGGGGGGGGGGTTATATGAACTTTGGGGTGGAGTAAGGAATTAAAAGAAAAGATCAGGATGGACAAGTAAGACTCTTTAGCTGTTGATAGGGCCTAATTAACATCATGTGGGGACTTTTTTATACTTTGGAAAATGCTTACAGGTATTATACCTACACCCACATCCTTTTGCCAACGGGGAGCACAGCTTTGATAGCTTAACCAGATTGTTGGAAGGGCGGAGAGCAGAACCATAGAACTAAGGGCAGAGGCAATTCTGTTATTCTGGTGAACAGCTGACCACTCAGGGTGGTAGAAGAAAGGCAAAGTGAGTAGGGGTTGCAGGGAGAGGTCACAGTATGTTCAATGTTTCTGTTTTGCGTGTCTACATCAGTGTTGTAGTTAAATAATAAAACCTCAGCAGAGTGAGAAAAAAAAGTTTGTGAAATCTGGTAAGGAACAGAAGCAAGGATGAGGTCCAACATGTTATCATTACTCAATCACACACATAGTTATCTTACAATATGGTCCTTATTACACAAATATTTGTACTAAATTATTCTTTTGTTAAAAAGTATCCAGCATCAGATGATTTAGGTGTTTACCTGCATTGGTCTTCGATACTTCCTACAGGCAGTCACATGAGCAATGACACTGGCATGGCTCTCCTTACTGACATTAATCCCATTCACTTTGATGATGCACTGCCCTGGGTGCAGACCAGCAACCGCAGCCACTGTCCCTGCAGGCCAACATATAAGAAAATGAGCAATTTCAATTAAAATGACAACCCTGCTACTGATTTACAATCCAGCTGCTGATGAAGTAGAATATCTGAGTTTTAAGATGAGAAAAGCAATTTAAAAAGATGACAAGCTGACGAGATATATCAATTTAAGTACTTTAAAAAATATTTTAAACCAGTGTACTATGGGTAAGGTCAGAAGTACTGCAATGGCTGTTTTGCAACCCAGATGACACTGAGTAATTGGTTCTTTTCACCAAAAGCAATCCTAATTTAGTTGTAACGGTCATCTGTGCAGGAGAAGAAATTCTTCAATTTATCATCTGTAGCAAAAAACTGTAGTACAGAAATTGTCAGGTCCTCAAAGACTGGTGCACGTACATGATCAGTACTAACACAGCATAACTGGATGGGTAATTAACATAATATGTACAATAAAGCATCACATATACAAAAACTTTTTGTATTCTCTACATAGAATAAAAATAATTTTCTGATTGTCTTGTACACAACTGTTGCTTCATTTCACATTGCCGCTAAAATAAAAAAAAGAATATTGTGTGGCAGAGATTTTGTCATATGCATGTTTGTTCTGTTCTGAAAAAATGACCTAATTCATGGGCTTGATATAAGTAAATGAGTGTACAGGTAATGTCTGAGAGTGATCAATGGTCAGGAACATATAGAATAATGTCTTGCCTCATCATCAAGGCTACTTTACCTACTTTAATATTACAGACCAGGAAGAAGCTTGACATTCCTAATAAACTTAATAAGGATGTAACTTTAACTAATAATAGAGCCAATATGGGCATTATTAATCATGTGATTGCTTTTATGTCTGTACAATTCACTCATTATTTCACATGCACACCTAAATTAATAAGGACATAAACTAACAAAAAAAAAATCTGACACATGAATACTGCATGACCCCCCATCAATAGCTCATATTTAATATGATTATTTTATGTACAATGCTATTGGATTGCAATACTTAGAATGTATTATCAAGCAATTCTTTTAGTGTTTTGAGGTTAGACATTACGAATAAAACTTAACTGTACCTCTACCCACAGCATGTACAACAGATGGCCCAAATCCTCGAATCTGGAATCCAAGTCCCTCTGGGGAATCTGGAATTTTAACTGTCCTGGTGAACAAAAAAAGTAAATTATCGAGTTGTCACTTAAATTAAAATCTAGTGTGTAACATAAATTAATACATGGCAAGGATTTAATGCATGGCATAGCTGAAAACCAAAGTAAATGTTGATAACACTTGCCAAGGATTTTTCAATATATTGAGTCTATTTCAGGTCTGCTGGTTCCAGAAATGACATCAGTTTCATTGAATTGGCTGTAGTTCTTGTGATACAGGAATCGGAATAGATGATTTTACCAACAACAAATGTTAACACAGCATATTAATATCAATCTTTATTTACACTGATGTTCTGCATTTTATATATTAAAAGTAGCATTATTTTCATGAAACGTTCATTTGCCTTCTTTTTATTCATACATTTTCTATTCATACATACATAAATATACAGAGTTCTTCAAGAAGAAGTTGTTAAAATGACCCTAATGTATTTTGCTATATTTCTGGTTAATATTCTCAGCAAAAACGAAGAAACATTACAGAATTTGTGAAACAAGCATATCTTGCATATTTTGGTACTAAACTGGGGGACCAAGATAAGTATTGTGCTCCCCATGGCATGGTGAGAGCCCAAAAATCATCATAATGATTGTTATTTTTGTGCTGTGAATGTAAAAGTTTTCAATCGTTACAAGAAAATCAAGTGGGAGTACCCTGATTTGGAATCAGCAAGACGACCTATGCCGCATGGTGCTGATATTCCCATACCAGTGTTCAGTACACTCCCTGATATTCCTGTATCCGACATGGAGGACATACAGGGTTTGGAGTGTAATCCAGGAGTTAGCAGTGGAAGTGAATATGAAGGAAGTGTTTCATCAAACCAGCAGTTCTCCCAAGAAGAGCCCAATGATTTAATATGTGACCAAAGTCTGTCAAAACAAGCATCTGAACTTTTAGCATCAAGGCTAAAAGAAAAGAACTGTCTGCAGAAGTTAAAAAAACGGATTATAGGACAAGGGGTGTGACACTCCTACCATATTTCAGTGAACAGACTTTGTGTACTGTTGTAACATCCCTGGACTACTAGCCCGTATGGGAGTACCAGAATACCGAACAGAAGACTGACGGCTTTTCACAGACAGTTCCACTCGAAGTTTAAAATCTGTTTTTCTGGATAATGGCAACTGCTATGCATCAATTCCAATTGGTCACTCAACAAAACTTAAGGAAGAATATGAAAATATCAAAATGGTCTTATAAAAGCTTTGCCCTCATGAACACCAATGGTCCATATGTGTTGATTTAAAAATGGTGAACTTCTTACTTGGACAGCAAAGTGGATACCCAAAGTACCCATGTTTCATCTGCTTGTGGGATAGTAGAGTGATATGGCCTCCAAGGGAAAACATGAAAAAAGCATTAACGAGCCAATGGTTGACAAAGAAAAAATCTTTCTCCCTCCACTTCACATAAAGTTCGGATTTAATGAAGCAATTAGTTAGAGCTCTGAACAAGGACGGTGATTGCTTCAAATACATTTGTAGATTCTTCCCTGGATTCAGTTCTGAAAAATTAAAAGCTGGAATCTTTGGTGGACCCCAGATTCAGAAACTGATAAATGATTCAAATTTCACAAGTTACATGACTGAAACTGAAGCTTCTGCCTGGCACAGCTATGTCATGGTTGTCAAGAACTTCTTGGGTAACCATAAAGCACAAAATTATGAATAACTGGTACAAAACTTGCTCTTAAACTATAAAAATTTGGTTGCTACTATGAGCATAAAGCTACTCTATCTCCATAGCCTTTTGCAAAAATTCCAGAAAACCTTGGTGATTTCAGTGAGGAACAAGGGGAGAGGTTCCATCAAGATATAAAGATGGTGGAAGAAAGGTATCAGGGCAGATGAGATGGCAGACTACTGCTGGAGGCTTTAAATGTCATTGTCCTGATCATCAGCATAAAAGGAAATCATACAAACTGAGTTTTTAAATGACTTCTTTGTGATTAGTTCTGTAAATATACTGAATATAGAATATATTGACATTAAGTATTTCAAAAATTTAATTTTGTATACGTAGGCATATCTAGTTAATTTTGCTTAATTTTCATGTTTCATTAGTTTTCTATGAGGTTAATATTGAGGTCATTATTTCAAAAACTAGAGCCAATCTAGGAAAACTAATACTAATAAAAGTATTTATATTGGCCAAAGATTAACTATCAATTCCCAGCTATTATATAAAGGAAGCAAAAACGGGTCAGAATGCAGGTCAAATGGATAGAAGTGGTTTTAGATAATGTATCTTGCAAGCAAGAATAGGACTATGGCTTGCAGACAAACTAATTAAATACATGATGATATAATACATAATCCCCACACATTTTTTAGATGAACATTTCTGTGCTGAGCAATTCAATCAGGTATCAGGTATTCAGGTATCTATGACATGCAGATAGTATTCATGACAGGTTAATACTAACAGCATCAGATATCAATAGCATGTAGATAATACAGACCAACAGATATGATTAACATGCACAGATTATATATAACAATATTGCTAATGACAGCCAGTTATCAGTGACAAGTAGATTTTACCGACATGTAGTGACCTGCGACAAGCAGATATGAACATTTTCACTAATACACAGGTACCCCACTGACAGGCAGGTTTAAGTGACAGACAAATTAAATGACTGTCAGATTATAGTGATGAGCAAGTTATAGAGACAATCAAATAAGTGACAGGCAGTAAGTGGCAAGCAGGTAAAGGTAGACAGTAAGTAAAGGCTAGATAAGGGACAAGCAGTGATTGGTAGGTAGATAATTAACTGGCAAGTAAGTGACAGCCTATAATTGGCCAGTAGTGGTCAGAGACTGTGCCTAGCCAGTGTAATTGAAATGATAAAATACTTGTATTTAAATAATTCAAATTTATATATATATATATATATATATATATATATATATATATATATATATATATACAGTATTGGCATATCAGGAATATATTTGTGAAGGCCCAATTCAATTAATAAACCATTTATTGTCCTAAATGCTCCACTACCGCATGTATGGTACATTTGCTTTGGTTTTACTTTAACCAATTTCAATAAGAATTAGCGCTCTCTGTAAAAAATATCCCACCTCATCTGATGAAAAAACAACACTGCTTCAAAGCAACTTTTTTTTTTCTATTATTGTAATCATTGGAAAAATTTTGAGTAATTCCCTAAAGGAAATGACTGTGACTTTACAGGTGGTAATAGAATTAGAAAAAGCTACTGCAGAAACAATTAGCTATGGGAGCCAGAGTCCGTGGCCAATGGAAAATACAAGTCTGTACTTAGAACTGCAGGATATAAAAGAACAACATGGACTTAGTTGGAAAATACATTTAATTAAGTCAAGCTCCGGAAGAAAGATACTTGACTGGAGAGCAAAGGTTTTTCCACTTTTCAGGTCATTAGTTACTTCAACCCATCATTCCCTTTTTTGTTAAAAGATTTTTAAAAGGATGTATAATTAATTCTTTTTTTATTTTCTTTTACAACAAAAGGCAGGGCAACACAGGATGGAAAGAAAAATGTCAAAATTGGTTTGGGTTTATGGAAGTTATTTTAGGCTGATGAAAACACGTTCCTTACAGAGTTCTGAAGAAGAAAACAGAAAACTAAAATGCTTGGTACAGAGTTTTGAGGCTGATTGTGAGATTAGGTATGCAACTTATACATTTACCAACTAACACTCTCTACCTAGAATGCCTGATTTTATTGAAAACTCTAAACTGGCTGCTGGACCACCGTACAATCACCATAAACCTTCTTGAACAGGAAAAAACACTAAATTACTCAGATGGACCACCAATTGGCTAGTGATAGAGCACTTGATTGTTATGTGCCAAATTCACTCTTTCGAATTCAGACTCTTGTCATATGAACATGTAAAGAGAACATGTAAACATGTAAAAAGAACATTTGCCAGGGTTTGGCATGTGGTGGACCGAGTGGACAAACTACTGGGAGGGGCTCGACAGGACCCAGCTGTCTTGGTTCATGTTGGAACCAATGACAATATGGATGGAAGATGGAGGATCCTTTAAAATCAGTTTGGGGAACTAGGTTTCAAGCCGAAGAAAAGGACCTCCAAGGCTATATTCTCTGGAATATTGCCTGTGCCATGCGCAACACAGGAAAGGTAGAGGGAGCTTAGGCAGCTAAAAGTATGACTTAAGTCCTGGTGTAGAAGGGAAGGGTTTGGGTTCATAGAGCACTAGGCTGACTTTTCAGTGGGGTACAACCTGTATGCCAGAGATGGTTTGCACCTATTTAAACTAGGACAGAGGGGGGTGGAACAATCGAATAAGGTGGCAGAAAGGTTAGTCAGGGGTCAGACGCTAGTGGAGGGTGAATTGGGGATAGTTGGGGAGAGGACTATGGATAAGTGTAAGGAGCTTCCCATGTTACAAACATTGGATTGAGTAGTACTAGTTGTACTGAAAAACAAAATGATTTGGCAAACAATGATGGTAAAAGCAGCAATGGTTTAAAGACCCTGTTCACCAATGCTAGAAGTCCAGCAAACAGGATAGGGGAGTTGGAAGCCTTAATGAGTGAGGAGAATTATGACTTAGTTGGTATTGCTGAATCCTGGCTTTGTTCTTCGCATGACTGGGCTGTCAATATCCCTGGGTATACTCCTTCGTAAAGACAGAGTCAAACGAAAGGGTAGTGGTGTCTGTCTGTATGTGAGAAGTGATCTAAAAGTGAATGTGAAAGACGAAATTGTGGATGGAACAAGCGATGAGGTTAGGGCATTATGGGTGGAGTCTGCTATGGGCCCCCCAGTGCCATGAAAGAAATAGAAAATCAACTACCAGCACAGATAGAAAAAGCAGCAAAAAGTGTAGGGGTTTTAATCATGGGAGATTTCAACTACCCTGACACTGACTGGAGTAACGGCACTACAGGAAAAGCAAAATGGAGGAAAGTTGTGAATTTATTACAAGATAATGTTATGTTACAGTTTATAGAAGCCCCAACTAGAAATGATACTCTGCTGGACCTAGTTCTTTCTAACAAAGCAGAGCTTATAACAAATATGCATATAAAATAGAATCCGGGTAGCAGTGACCATAATATGATTTCATTTAATGTATACTGTAAACAGGAAGAAAAAACAGGAAAGATAAAAACATTTATTTTAAAGAGTGACTTGGACTGGGAGACAATATTGTCCTTAAAGAACAAAGAACAGAAATGGGAATGTTTCAAGTCTGTTCTACAAAAGCAAACTGAAAAATATGTTCCAATGGGTAATAAGTTTAAGAGGCTAAAATTAAAACCTATGTGGCTTACAGCTGATGTTACAAAAGCCATAAGAAACAAGAAAAGGGCATTCCAAAAATAAAAGAAAGGAAGGATCACCTTCATCATTTGAAACCTATAGAAGAATATAACAAAAGATGTAAAAAGGAGATAAAATGTGCAAAACTTCAAAATGAAAGACAGATTGCAAAAGAAAGTAAGGCAAACCCCCCAAATTTTTCAAATATATTATTAGCAAAAAGATCAGATCTGAGCATGTAGGCCCCTTAAAGAATGTTGCTAGGTTGGTAACTGGGGATAAAGAGAAGGCAGATTTACTAAACACTTTTTTTAGTTTTGTGAACACAAAGGAAAATGGCAGAGCTCAAGTCCAAATTCATAATAGCAATGTCACTGCCTTAAATGAGTCACAGTGGCTCAGAATTGACATGATTGAGAAACAGCTGGGAAAAATTAAGGTTGACAAAGCACCAAGACCTGATGGATTACATCCATGTTTCCTCAAAGAGCTGAGCTATTTTTGTTTCAAAGCCATTATTTCTATGTGCCAATGTGGTTCCTATCTTCAAAAAGGGAGCAAAGTCATTACCAGGTAACTACAGACCCGTTAGTTTAACATCCATAGTTGGAAAGGTCTTAGAAAGTTTGATAAAGAACCGCATAGAGGAGTTTCTGCAGAAGTTGTCAAACAAATTTACTCTCTTTTTATGAGGAAGTAAGTAAACAGTTAGACAGTGGAGTAGCAGTTGATATAGTGTACTTGGACGTTGCTAAAGCATTTTACACTGTACCCCACAGGCGGGTAATATGCAAGTTAGGGTCGATAGGTTTAGAAAAGTCAATCTGTAAATGGATAGAGAACTGGCTTAAAGATCGCACCCGGAGAGTTGTAATTAATGATTCATACTCTGAATGGTCTAGGGTTATTAGTGGTGTACCCCAGGGTTCAGTGTTGGGACCTTTACTGTTTAACATCTTTTTAAATGATATAGAGTTTGGGATTAAAAGTACCATTTCTGTGTTTGCAGATGACACCAAACTATGTAATGGAATTAAGTCCATACAGGATGTCTATAATCTACAAGCAGACCTGGATGTACTGTTTGATTGGGCAGCCAAGTGGCAAATGACATTTAATATAGATAAATGTAAAGTTATGCACTTGGGAGCTAACAACATGCATGCTTCATACTGTCTAGGGGGAATACATTTGGGGGAGTCAGAAAAGGATCCTGGGGTTCTGGTAGATCATAGACTTAATACCAGCATGCAATGCCAAGCTGCAATATCTAAAGCTAGTAAAGTACTTTCTTGTATTAAAAGAGGAATAGACTGCAGAAATTGAGACCTAATCCTGCCCCTGTACAAAGCATTGGTCAGACCACATCTGGAATATGCAGTCCAGTTTTGGGCACCAGTTCACAAAAAGGACATTGTTGAATTGGAGAGATGCAGAGAAGGGCAACTAAACTAATAAAAGGAATGGAGGAGCTCAGCTATGAGGAGAGATTAGCTGAACTGAATCTATTCTCCCTTTAGAAGAGACGTTTAAGGGGGGAAATGATCACCCTGTATAAATATATAAACGCTCCATATAGTGAACTCTCTTACCCATTATTCACTTAGAGAATATTACAAAGAACTAGGGGGCACTATTTGCGTCTGGAGGAAAAGAAGTTTAATCTCCAGATAAGGAAGGGATTCTTCTCTGTAAGGTCTGTGAAAATGTGGAATCAGCTCCCCCAGGAAGAAGTTTCAGCAACTACTATAGATTGCTTTAAGAAAAAGCTGGATGTTTTTATAGAAGCACAGAATATACCTTTGTATTAAGGCTTTAAAGTAAAAATAACAGTGACTGTTGATCCAGGGAAGATCCGATTGCCTCATGGAATCAGGAAGGAATTTTTTCCCCTGTTGAAGCAAATTGTACCAGGGTTTTTTTTGCCTTCCTCAACTATGGACCAACTATGTCTACAGGGTTTTATATCTGGGATATGTTTATTTCCCTAGTGGTTGAACTTGGTGGACATTTTTCAACCTAACCTACTATGTAACTATGTAAAGACTCTTCAACTGCCCTGGAAGAATCTGGTCATGGGTCACAGTACAATCTGAAGCAGGGAGCAATACTATTACACCCTTGTTCACTATGAGCAACAAGTGATTTCTCTGCTGCTGTCTTACACATTTCCAGGTCACTCAGAACTAAAGTTTTCTAATTAGCAGATCTCTTGCTCCCTACTTATTGCATTCCCTGCTAAGTCTTGAACTTTACTTCCAAACAGAGAGCAAATCTCTTTCTTTACAGAATGTTTAAAGGACAGGAAAACCAACTTAAAATGTGAACACTTTTGTTCTGATGCACATAGAATATATACAGCATTAAAGTTTTTATGCTCTGCTTTCAGTCTTGATGGAGTGGCAATAAACACAAAATCCAGCTAATGCCAAGTTTTGCAGTGAGGAATTGAATCATCCATGTTTATTGTCATACTATCCATTCTGGCACACTTTCAGTTTACTTTGTAATGCAATAACATAGGTTTCTACAGCATCCAAATTCCCTTTAGGCTACTAACACCAATATTTGTGTTAAGACTGAGCTGATGTTATATTTGATATTGACTTCTACAAAAGGTTCCTTATGCTCTAAAATGGGGAAGCACGTCTCCAAATGGCAGTGTGCAAACTGATCACGGTAAGTGAAAATTCTAGCCTAACTAGTAATAATGCAAAATCTTTGGCACCCCTTTTTCTACCCCTTTACCCTAACTCTTATCTTGTATTCGTTGATAGTTGAATTGGTGTCACACCTCAAGAGCACTCCTCTCATCTTATCACCATTGGAACCACCAGGCCACATCCCCACCTTTAGGTTTCTAATAAAACCTTGATCTCAGTACTGCAAGTTTGTGTGTGCTTTAGTGATTACGGGACTTTTTTTTTTTACTATGCATGCAATTTACAAGCTAAATAAAAAATACTTCTTTTGGCATAAACAGCTAATTTTTATTGTAATTTTTATTGCTAATTTTTATTGCCCATTGTATACTGATTATATAGCTGTATTATTTCCTTTGCATTAGACTTCCATCTGTCCAACACAATTCTCTGAAGTTTGAAAACACAGTGTTCAATTATGATTCACTGTGGGAAGCAGCATCTGACCTTCTATATAGCAGCTTTTCTATTGCTTAGACTAAAAACTAAACAAAATAATTAAGCATATTCTACACTATAGCATTGTTCACTTGCCAATAAACTGTTTATGAAACTTTAAAAATGAACTGTGCTATTTTAAACAATTACACAATCCAAGTAAATTGCCTGTTGCTTGATCTGTTAAACACATGTATTGTATTGCCAAAGTTCTATGGTTCTGAAGCAACACATGCAGACTTGCCAGTAACGCTTGCCAGGGTAGCTGCAATAATCATGGCACCCCAGTCTATGTGACAGCAAACTCAGGATTTTTGACGAAATGCATGTTTGATATGCTATAAAGGTAATTATATCTCAGCCACCCTGCACAAACACCATTTAAAAAATGTATGTTTTTCAGATACATTAAACCACTCTTTATTATTGTTTATAAAAATGTAAAAAAAATGTTTTCAGTACATCTCAGTAGAAGCATTCACATTTTTCTGTGATTATTCCCTAAAAGCCCCTGCTAGTACAGACCAATACCTGAATTGCAAGAGATGCACTCAGTTCTTACGTCCTATTGACAATGATCAGGCTATGATTCTGTAGCCTGATCTTTTCTTGTGGCCCATTTATGCCTTAAAGTGGAACTGATTTGACTAATGTGGGTGAAATGGGGGTCAACATTTGCTATAATAAAAAAGAAAGGATACTAGCAAATCCTAGTGGACTTACAAGGTTGCCGTCCCTCTCCATCCAAGCCTGTCACTTCTCCAGCAACATGGTAATGTTCAGCCACTAGGTAGTAATTGATTATGTAACTATTTAGCATGAAAGTTGGAGTTACATTTGTCCTGGCACCCAGCTCTATCCTTTTCATCTTAATGCCATGAGTGTATATCACCTTGAACATGTTCCATAGGCAGTGTGTAAGCAAAAGACATTGCTGGGAGAAAGGTGAAGGTTTTTTTTGGAAGGGGAAGGCAATACAAACATTTCTTGTACAAGTGTCAAACAAAACAATAAACTTTTGGGTAAAGATACATCAATGTAACAGGCTCCAAACCATACATTTTTAAATCAGTTCTGCTCATAAATATATTTACATTCAGTTGTTTTTGTATGCACCTGATTAATATCCTTGTTAGTCAGTTAGTGAGCTGGAAAGTTTTTCATTAATGAATGTGTTATCCACCCTAACCTCATGATAAGGAAGGATCTGTTTCTTCCAATGATTAGCTATTGTTTGTTTAGCCACCATTAGGATATAGGTGTACAGTTTAAATTGTGTATTAGTGAGAATTGAGGGCTTGAAGTGTAGCAAGAGCCAGCTGGGGATCCTTAGGTATTTGTACTCAGATAACTTTCTTTAATGAATTGGCAGGTCCACCACACATGCATTTCAGTACCCTGTTCCCCACAACCTCTAAAAAAGTCTGGTGTTGTGTTGGGAGAAACGTTTCAAGGTAGTTGGTACCATGGATACCATGAATCATGATCTTGAATGCTGATTCTAGCGTGGTGATGTTGGAGGAACATAATGCCATCCTGAACCACATACAAAACCACTCCACACTGGATATTGAGCCCTTCAGATCTTTTTTTCTATTGAACTGTATAGGAATGTCCCCTGGCCCTGTTGGTTTTTCTTTGGTTTTGTATATATAGTATTATTTTAGAAGCCAGGGGAGTCCTTAAACACGTGTGCTTCAGAACTTACAGTTTTGTCTAGACACTTCCATTGCGAAATAAGGATGTGATCCAGTGTCTGTGCTGTAAATAGCAAAAATATTCCTTACCAGGGGCTTTGCCAGTTGAGTGAATCTCTTCCCATGAAAGGGGAAGGATTTTTTGGAAGAACAGACAAAAGAACTCTAGCTTCCAGCAATCCTCACTCAATAGGATCATGGAGTGTTGCTATTGTTGCTTTTGGAGACAAGGATTGGTATGGTAGCCGTGGAGTCTGGATCTTTAAAAGCTAGTCAACAATGAAAGCTTTCAAATAATTATCCTTGACTAATAATCACTAAATTCATTTTAATAACTTTACATAACTCTAGTGATAGCCACTGTTTATAACTCAGTATAAATATTTCTTCTGGACTGATAGGACAAAAAAGATCATACCTTATATGTTTTGGTAATTCCCTAAGTCAATTCTTTTAAATTGTAGGTCTAACAAATAGCATGCTGGGACTTTTTAAAGTTTTTCTGCAGTAAATGTGCTCACACCAGCTTTAATGATTTACCTTCTTAATAACAAAGAGGTTCATCTACATTTACAGTAAAATAACCCTTCAATGCTACATCAAGGTGTGTCTGGCCTGTGTCCTAACATAGAAATGATGGCAGCTGACTTACTCTCTGGGTTTTGTGCTCATGAGAATCCTTAAAGGTTTTCTGCTGTTCAAGCAAGTTCTCAGAAAACAATCCACTTCATGGAACGGCCTCAAGAAAACAAGGTCACCATTCACAGCGTAGATTTTTTTACCGATTGCCATTCCTGACAACTAGAAGCAAAAAGGACAAAATATTTTTTTTAACAAGAGCAAATCTCTTCACAATGAATTCAAAAGGGTTCAATGTGTTACAACAACAAAATACCGCAGCTGTGAATTCCCTGCGACATTAAGCAAGATAATTGCTGTTACACTTCAAGATTTTTCTCTTCTTGAACAGAGCAATACATTTTAACTGATGAGCTGGATGAGATAAAATATTTAGCTTGCTTCTGGAGAATGGGGAAATATATACCATTCCGAAATAGGCAAATCTAATTCTGATTTATATGTTAAGAGGATGTAAATTATTTTGATATATATGGTAGACAAATTTTCTTAAACCAGTTTCTTGGGACAAAAGCAGCACCGTACAAGAGCACTGCAACACCTATGACCCTGTATTTGTTGTCTATTGATTTTTACAGCAACAACAAATCAATAGACAATAAAGACTTTTACAATATTATTTAGCTAGCTGTTTTAACTGAACTGTTTTAATTGAAGTAAATTATATGGAATTATGAAACATTTGGTTTACTAGGTTCTGCAATAATAATCTTTTTGTAGCTGAAATAGAAGGAGCTTTCTCTTTCTGCATTATTGCAATTAAAAAACATATATTACAACATAGGTAAACATACAAAGACTGCATCTTTTGGTTTATAATGTTCTTATAATAATCCTATATATGCACCGGGCCCAGCCAGTCAATGCCAGTCTTATTCTTAAGGTGAAGTTTTATTTTTTTACCCTGTAGAGAACCCAAAGGAACATTTGACATGTGACATCTCCTCCTCCTGCTGCAGAATGAGTAACAAATATTGGAGATGGATATTAGAGAGCCACAAAGTCAAGTGTGGGAATCACACGGCTGGAGTTAAGTTAAATAATAGTGAGTAGTCAAATATCTAACTTTGACAAAATATTGGCACATTAGGAAACATCCTTGATTATGAAAATAATAATAAATGCATTGGTTACTACATTGGTTATTGTTTTTAGCTTCCTGCCTTCAACACCAGTTCTCATTTAAAAATTAAAGTTGAAATAACACATGAACAACATTTACCAATTAAGTAACTAAACATTCTATAGAAACTGAAAATATTATGATACCATGTTACCTCAGCATTAGATCCTCGTTCAATGTATTTCACTATAGGTACTTTATTTTTATCTTCCAGACCAAAGCCATAGCTTCCATCACTGGGCTTTATCTGCAAAACCACATATACTGTTGTTTCAATAGCAATACAGACAGGCAGCATTATCACACTATCTTCAGAAGAAATCGCACACATCCAGTCAGAGTATGTATATGATCATAGGCATAAGTAAAAATGTGATAATGTTATTGGAAATTATGCTATTAAATATGAGAACTACTATATATGTTTAAAGCAATTTATTTTTGGTATTGTAGGTCTCTATATTCCTGATGAAGTGGCCTATGTTCCGTGAAACGCGTACACTGCTATTGAAGACCATAAGCAAATTGGATATGTAACTTCAATTTGAAATTGTTTTATATAGGTTTATTTGTTACAAATAAAGTGCATTCATATAATTTTACTACAGAATGGTCAATTGTTAGGATATTAGGATTAATACTTGCCGGTAAAATCCCATAAGCTTCCTTTTGCAAAATATAATGTTAATTTAGGAATGTGGCATTGTTTAATCGTACATGAAAGATAACTATACCAGTACGTGTATATGTTCACATTGGCACAAATTCTAGGCTCTTATGGCAATATTAACAACAAAGGACATTAAAAATGTTGTGATATGTCTTTTCTGCCAAAAAAACTCTATCCTACTTCTCCCAGCAGTTTTATTTTTTTTTGAGTGTGCACCTCCTGTATCACATATAATGTAGGAGAAGTTGTAGGAAGCCAAGAATTGTGTTGGGTAACCCCAGCACATGTACAGCAGTGACATCATTGGCTTTCCCCTTGTCTAAAGAGAAAAAAGCTAGTCTGGTGGTGGAGGGGAAGATAGATATTGCAGCATTGCGTACCAATTAGCACAAGAGATGGGCAAATCCAGATAAAGGGCTTCATAATGTGCACATATGTTATTGCACTATCATTTCTATAAATCCAGAATCTAAGAATACTTATACCCAAAAGTGAATATTTGCAAAATAAGAATACAATATCTCAGACCTATATGTGCTCTTAAATTGACCCAACTAGGACAAGTTAACTCAGTTGTTAGCACGTAGGCAGCACAGTGGCTCAGTGGTTAGCACTCCAGCCTTTGCAGCGCTGGGTCCCAGGTTCGAATCTCTGCCAGGACTCTATCTGCATGGAGTTTGCAGGTTCTCCCCGTGTTTGTGTGGGTTCCCTTTAGTTACTCTGGTTTCCGCCCACATTCCAAAAACATGCGCTTAGGTTAATTGTCTCCACCCCCAAACAAAAAAAAATTGACCTTCGACTGTATTACTGACATATAACTGAGGTAGGGACATTAGATTGTGAGCCCCTTTGAGGGACAGTTAGTGATATAACTATGGACTATGTAAAGCGATACATATTATGTCGGCGCTATATAAATACTGTGTAATATTATTAACAATTAGCTCCATCATGGAATGCATCCAGATTTGTAATATAAATACTTACCAAAAGAGATTTAGCAATAACATTCTCAACAATCTTTAGGTCATGTTTCATGAGTCTATGTTTCATATTGGAACCCTCCATTTCCTCATCAGAGAAGAATCGAAACAAGAGAGGCTCATCCTTGAACTCACTCTTCTCCAATACTGAACATGTGGATATCAAGAACATAAAAAACATAATGATAACAGTGTACATAGCTGTAGACTTTACATAACATAAATGTAAAAAACACTGGAGTATCATTAAAATAAAAATGTTTAGCGGACATTGACCTAATTTAAAAACAAGAACCACTCATGAAAAAAATGTAATGGAACCTTTCTAATACTTCCTTTTAATTCCTCTGGGAAGCCATCCTAATAATGTCAAATATGAACTTCTTTCACACTGATATTTCTGGAATGTTTCAAAAAAGAATGAATTTGGGGCCTCCCTATCCTGGGAATTTAATTCAAGACTAATTCATTTAGGGTTACTAACATAAAGCGTATAATGGAAATCACATCCTACCATCCATCTTTTAGGGTAGTTTATTTTATAAAGCACATATTCTTTTATTGTCCCTAACAAGGTTTTTGATCCAATGTGCAGTTAGGCTTACCTAAGATTCCAAAACAGATTGGAAATCAAATAAAAGTAGTCCAGGCCTTATGTATCGTTAAACAATATTGCCTCTCTTCTTTTCTATATTGCATGTAGAGTAGGGAAGTAGCTATCATAGGTTTGGTGAGGATTTGAGTACCATCAAATTTAGATTGAAGTCTAGGACCATTGTCTTTAGCAGTAAACTGAATTTTTGAATGTACATTCAGTGGAATGTCATAGCTGCTATGCATTGTATACGTTACAACTAAAATAAAAGAGAATAAATCCACTGTCATACCATGATGCATGAATCCATTGTCACATAGTGCCACACCAAGAATGATGGCTTCCTCTCTTGTCCGGCAGTCTCCCTGCAATATTTTTTACATTGTAACAGCAACTCATATTTAGTGTGCAACTACATAAACATATAGGAATCAAATGTCATTTTATATCACAAGAGTCATATCTCAAATAATATTAGATGCAGCAAAACAAAGGCATGCCTATAATCACACTTTTGTGACAAGTACAACAAAACACATCCATTATAATTGCCTTGATGTGTTAAAAACTTAAAGGGAACCTCAGCAAAACCTTTATATTATTGGAGACGGTAAAAAATGGCTCAATCGTTTGTTTTTTTATTGCTGTTGGTATCAATATAGGACAAACAACACAGGAAATAAAGGGATTTTTTTTTAAGGATAAGGACAGAAACAAAGCATATCTAAGCTTAAAACTAAAGATGTAATATATTGCAGTTCATAGATGTGGTAGCTCAATTATTTTTTATTTCTTAGACTAAGAATATGTTCAACAGGGACAGAAAAAATGTTTATTGAACCAGAAATGCCAGGTACTTTTTGTGAGTGGTAAAAAGCACAAACAATCCTATATCACAGTTGTAAACTAGTACTTTCATGAATTCACCATGTAATAGAGACAAACATAGGTAGATATGTTTAAGGTTACACTGTGTGATCACCACAGCTCCCTCCACAAATTTAGAATAGGAGAGAGTATAGCCACCCAAGGACAATTTGTCATTTGTAGGATCACCAAGTGAAAAGAAAAGGGCAAACGCTGGAATAAAGGAACTAAGGAAACCACTATATCCAAGGAATGGCAAGCTGCAATACATGACACTGTATTTGGATTTTGATGCATAAAGTTTAAAGCTTTACAGTAGTTCTGACCCTTCGTAACACTATTGTATTAACGTCTGTGCTATCCTCCTGTACTAGTAAGAGAGTAAAGTAAATGTCAAATAAATTAATTGTCAAAGGAACATGATGTAGAGTCTAACCCAAATGTGTTCTATGCAAAACTATTCTATATTAAAACTCTCTTTTAAACAGGAGTTGTCAGCCTATACTGTTACACTGCCTTAATACAAATGTCATACTGTAGAAAAGAAAACTCTTGTACTGAATCATTTTTAAGGTCATTTGTTAGATTATATATTTAATAACATAGTGAAGAAGAATAATATTCAGTAACCCATTGTAACAAAAATTCTGCTTTGTAATTGAAACTAAGTTTTGTTTGGTTTCTGTGTTTTACTGCCTTTTAATTTGTACAAATAAATATATAAACTCCTCTTACCTGAGCTATAAGCCAATCTATCAGCTTATTTGCCATAACCACTGATTTATAGGTTCGCAGATGGTAGTCTTTATCCCTAAAAGAGAAATACATTTTTAGGTATTGTTATGCCATTGTTTAAATTAATGTTTTAAGAGATATATTTTTTGTAATAGTACAAACATCATGAACATTTTTGGGATAGTCTAACAAAAACATTTACTAATGACACACTTGGTAATGTTTTAAAGCATAAATCCATATTTTTGGAATGACCCGTTGGGTCTACAAGGACCACATGGACATTTGTTAATTTTACAGAAAAGCCTGCAGACTTGTTGATGTTGAGTGTTATTATTATCAATAATATCATCGATAATAAACTATTTATAAAGCACCAACATATTATACAGGTCTGTACATTAAATAGGGGTTGCAAATGACAGACAGATGCAAACAACGACAAGAGGATGTTATATTCTGTGGCCAATGTAGATGCAAGCTCGGCAAAAGCCTTTGTTATTTTACGTGGCCTCAAAGGTTTGAATATTGCTTTAAATAGTATCAGTGGTTTTTGGAAGTTTGTGGTAAATATAAAAAATTGTAAAACTTTATAAACCAGAGAAGCACAGCCACCAAATACAAATAACAATCCTGAAGAAACTGCAGAGCAGGCTACTTTGCAGAACTACAAGAATGCTTGAGGATTCATAAGTTATTGTCTGACGCTCAGCAGTTGAGAAACAGATTTTGAATGCTGGATAGCTAATCTATGCTAGCAATCAAATATGTACAATTGTGTATTGTCAGAGAAACCCTAGGTCACTCTTTAGAGAACCATTACTTTGCATTTCCAAGTGCAGTCGCCCGAGTCATTACATTGGCTTGACATAATGTTTGGCATGAGAACACTGCTGCTAGCAAAATAAAATAGATCTGTATTGCTTACTGGCTGTGTGTAAAACATAACAGACATCTTTTTCAGAAGGAACATGCGGCATTCATTTCTCCAAGAGCACACACTGGTAATCTCTCCCGTACTTTTATTCTTGGCACGTTTGCTGCCTCATCCAAGTTATACAGTCTCACAAGTGTACTCCGTTCTCTCTCAAGGGTATCTTATAGGCAGCTCGGTCTCTGTGCCTTCAGCCAAACTGAATGAAGCTTTCTTTTATACATTTTATAGGCTCTGCCAAACTGAATGCTATTTTCCCCATCTTTTGTGTTATTAAAGCAAATTTGCATTGAAACAGCATCTCCAAGTTCATAGTATATAGCACCTATAAAGGTAAGGTAGGTAGCTATTGTACTTGGATGCTACGGTACTTAACGGTTTAATGTCAAAGGTTTTAAGCTCCTACAACTCAAACTAAACACAACCTTCCCACAGCACTCCAACAATAGAAAGCTGCTTTGTAGTTCGGAATTAGATTTGATGCTATTGTACTGCTTTGTTGGCATCACACTGGGATGGAAGGATGGGTTCATTACAGTACTGCAAAGTCAGTATCTGTCAAATCTGTCTATTTAATTCAAGGTATGGGAATTTGGTATGGGAAGTTTTAGGTCCATTTTTATTCTCTTAAGTTTTGTGCTCTTGATCAGCTTTAACACCATTATGTTATAGGTTGGAGAGCTAGAAGATATATACACAGCTAATCAACATAATTACATCTGAGCAGGACCTGTTTAATGCATTACTTTAATTTCCTCATAGGGTCACCTTAATACATAGCTATGCATGGCTATTCACAGTTTGTTTTGTAACAAGTGAAATCTTGAAGTGCAAACTCGGCCACAATGCTTTTTCTACTCTTGTATTAAGTGGAACGGGATTAAAACATCAGTCAGGCTTCTATTGCTGTCTTTTCTTAATGCACTGTTCGTCCCATGGACCATATTCACTGGAAGAAAGGTGATTAAAAACAGTGATATTTGTTCCAGTGATGATTTTCAGACATGGTTTTTCACCTAATGACGCCTTTGAAGGATAAATGATGTGAAGTGAAATCCCTTTCATGGGGGCATAGATAGTAAACCTGCCAGGATCATAACGTTTTCCCATTACATGCAAACTTACCAATATCTTTTATTTGAATGTACTAGGGAGCATATTTAGAAATGTTTTCAACCAGAATTCACATTTTTTTCTAATTGGATTAAAATGGAAAATTTTGTCAGTCTTTGGAGAAAGTTGTGTGAATCTTGGGTAAAAACAATTATAAGCAAACATCTAAACGTTTTGGTACAAGTGCTTTCAGTTGAAGATTTATGACAATAAAACAGCTTTATTAGCACATGCATAAAATTTGTTTCTTGACCTTTTTTTACATAGGGGAACCCCTTGAAATAACTTTCATATCTACAAGGAACCTCTGCTATTACTACTATATCCACAACTCCCAGTATATTAGTGTGGTAGTCAGTGGGAAAAATGCTTCTTACACTGTTGCCTATTTGTAAGAATGCCATAACAGAATGGTCTCGGTGGTAACTGACCTGAAAGGTTCCTCTAGAGGACCCTTGGGTTCCCCAGGACCATGGTTGAGAAACACTGCATAGAACAGAACAAGTTGGCTAGACATTTACCAAAGTTCACCATCTCTATTAGGTCAAACTCCTTGACATATTCCCAGTGGAAATTGCATTTCCTGAGAACACTCAACCCCTTCTCTACACTATCTTTACCTTTTTAACTAGAGGGAGCCCATGAAATACATTTCAGATTTCAGAGAACCTGTGTAAATAACAATATCCACAATTTACAATACATTGGCCTGGTCAGTGGGAAGAATGCCTCTCACATTGTTGTCAATTGGGGAGAATGCAGCCATTACAGACTGGTTTCAGTGGTAACTGACCTGAATGATTCAAACTGCTCACTGCCCAAGAAACCCCTAGCAACCACTGGATGAAACCTGGTTGAGAAACACTGCTCTAGATTATCTAAAAATTAATATTTACCTCTATACTTCCCCATACCTATGTTACCATAGCACATATGACAGTAAAAAGTCAGAATTATTACCATAGCTGATTAAATACTCGAAAGGTTGTTAACCACTATGGGGACTTTTAGTGGCATATACAATTTTGAGTCAAAATTTATTATTTTAAGAACATAATAATGTTTTACTGTCCCTAACAAGGTTTTTGATCCAATGTGCAGTTAAAGAAATACAAAAAAGTAAAGCTTCTATATAGCCCCTCAGTGGTTGTCAACAGTTAAAGTTTTTATATTATATGATTAATGGTTAAGGGATGGCCATACTGCTGTTTTAGCACTTGTTTTCTACATTATTATTGACATAGGTGGACAAAAACAGCATGTAAAAACTATAGACCATATTGTTTCATGTCCCTAAGGCTTATAGATATACAGCCACCTATGAAGGAAAAGCTGGACATGCGGTAATTCATTATTTAGACATAAGGTTTAATTTATATAGCTAACACACCAGGATAAGGATCCTTATTTTCCTAACTCCTATAATATGTGAAAATTACAGTCATATGTCTAAAACAAAGATCATTATCCTTATGTTAAAGTTTTGTAAATTGAGACTAAACCGTGTTTTGCTGAGTCTGCCATGTTAAACAATTCCTTGTTTTGTGCAGGAGCAGAGCAGGGGTTTATATAAAGGACACCCAATCCATTCATTTTTCACTGTTGATTGCTGGACAATTGCAGAATGAATGTAATAGGTAAAAGCAGCTTCAGACATAACTGTCTGCTATACAACACTTATCCGGCTTCATATTAGACATTTTCAATTTTTGTTAAGCATAGGCTAAATCCTTGTTGATAATCTTCTAATCAGCATACCTAGATATCATCTATATTAAATACTGCCCTTAGCCCATTGTCAGGGATAATGATGAGCTATACATAGAACAATGAGGTGAGAAATCATCTAAAGCTAACAGTCACAGTAATGCAATAGGAAGAGGATTCTCTGCACTGTGCTCTTCATAATTCAACAGAATTGTTCCACACAATGACATGCCAATGGGAACATTAGGCTGCCTGTACAAACCTCCTGCTAATTCACTGAGTTGCCATTTGTATCTGACCCAATTCAGAAGTCATGAGGGATTTTCTTTTCTTCCTTTTACCTGCTCTAAACCGAAACCCTAGCAAGTTTCATTTTTTAAGAGTACCAGTCAAAATGGGTACAAGAATCTGAATATTCACCCTCAATTTATTGGTGTGACCTTATTTTTACTTGCACCCTTATTAGGCCTGATATACTTTGTCTAAGCCTGACACTTGCTGTTACTTTGTACCCCTGGTGCTTAAGATGAAAATTTAAAAATTAAAATTTGTTGCCTTGTCATACTGTCCAGTGCCTGACCTTTCATACTCTACGATGCCTGACCGCACATGCTGTCCAATGTCTGACTATACCTACTGTCTAGTGTCTAACCTCATCTACTAATGCCTATCCATACATGCAGTTCAATGCCTAACCACACATACTATCCAATGCCCGGCTGTACATAGTGTCTAATCCCTGAACTCACACACTGTCTAATGCTTGAATACACACTGTCTAATGCAGTGTTTCCCAACCAGGATACAGAGCTTGCTGGAGGATCCTTGAGCAATGAGCAATTTGTGCCTCTCAAGTCAGATTAATTGACACCAATGATCTTTCTGGATACATGTTCCAGCATAGTAAGGGATGTAATGGACATTCTTCCCAAAGACCATGGTAATGTACTTTGAGCTGTGGATATAGTAATTATAGTAGGAGTTCCCTGAATACCTGAATATTATTTATAGGGTTCCACCATGTTAAATAGGTCAAAAAAGACTCCAATGCCTGGCCACACACATCACCTTTTATTACTGGAGTGCTTAGTGCTGTAGCTGTGTGCTTTCTATTTGCATGCTTTTAGTTTTGCAGTGATGCACTCTCAGGAGCTGGGAGAGAGAATATAAAGTCTAACAGTGGACATGACAGCAGCTATCAGACTTCGGATGACTACTTACCAGTGAAGGGTTGAGCTCAAACAAAACATGCAAGATAAATGGGTAAAGAATACAAATATTAAAAAGTCACACTTATTACACTGGGAGCCGGGGTAGTGACTTACCCAGCTTTATCTAATACCTTTCACATTTTTCTCACCCCATTACATGCTTATTACTGATACAGCTAACAATGCCTGAAAAAGAGAATCTTTATTGGCATTTTAGGAGTATAATTTTTTTTCTTTGAACTGACCTGTTCAGAGATGACTTGCCTTTGAAAAGAAAAATTCTACATACAAGAACAAAAATCAAACATTTACCACAGCTTACAAATTAGAAAGAGATAAAGAAAAAAATTAAATACCTTATTACTGGAGTGAAGAGGCTATGAAGACGGCAGTATAGTCTAACGCCCTAGAAGAGATAAACAATGGCCATTTACACATAATTATAAATAATAATTATTAATTCTGAACTTCTAAAGGCACTGGTTGTCTGATTGCCTTACTGATCATCTGCCTATGGGAAATCACTGTCCTGGATGAAGTGTGCAGTTGTTGAAATTGAATATGTATTGAAATATGGATATGTATTGTTATGTTCAGAAACTCACTAAGGAGTTTATTATAAACATTCAGTTGAATAGTTTATTTTTATTCTTTGTGTGTATTTTGTTTAAAGATTTGGGGGGATCCCAATCCAGCATTAAGAACAGTGTGGGAACCATAAAGTTCCTCTAGAATCCTCCAAACGAGTTAAAGTGGTACAAAGAATCGCAACTGGGATTTATTAAACTGTTGATGGAAACAACACATGAAACATGAGATTTCTGATGCTTAAAAGTAGACTTTGAAGGAGGAAAGGTAAGTTCTCTCCCCCATTAATCCTCTCTAAACACATCAGATTTAAGTAAAAAAGCAACAAACACCCACAGATTTTGTAGATCACATATATGTCCACATATTTAGGGTAAATATTTAGCTAGGAGGATCTGTTTCCCCATCTTTACTCCAAACATATGTCAATGGATTCTCACTGCAAGGCAGATTTTGATTGATAGCCTTGATGTATTTGTTGCAATCATTATTAATTTAATAAATAATACATTTCAAAAACAACACATTTTTTTTTCTTTACCAACGAAAGCAACAATCAAATAGGCAGCATTGAGTTGTGTTTGAAGCCTGTTGCTGATAATTACCTTTGATATTAAATCCTGCATTTCATTTCTTGGGTAGTAGGTGCCATCATCATACCGAAACCGATATAACATCTGTTCTGATTTAAACTGGTGCTTATCTGTAACTGAATGAGGAATAAGGAAATAGGCATGAGATTTTGATTTTTAATAGGAGCCATTTGTATGTACTGCGGTTATTCCATAAATCTAACAACCATTAAGGTTGAGGGAATTATAAGCTATAAATATTAACATTAAACTATTTGCAAACAGTTGTGTGGTTAGCGATAATTGGGTGCCCCATATGAACCCAGGAGCTATTTTGTTGTGCTGTTGTCTGCAGTTGAGGTTGCTATGCAGTTCCTTCTCTGGAGGAGGTAAAGCAATCACATAGCCAGAAGCATTACTTGCTTCCAGGAACCTGAAAGCACCGCAAACATGTGCAAATGCTTGTGCAAAGCTGTCCATGAAGTTGAGCATGCAGTAAAAAAACGTTGGCTTATTGCAAGTCTGAAAGGGGCATTAATCTAGTGAAATGTACTGCACAAATTTTAGGCAGAAACAAGCTTACAGAAAAAAGGTTACAGGTAAAATTTGTAGTATCAATATGGCAGAAAAAATATTTATACACTACTGCTCTTGGGATACTACTTTATAAACTTAATCTTCAATACCTTAAAGGAAAATGCTTACAAAAAAATAAAAAAAATAAAACATGATTAAAAAGATCACTGCTAAACTATTTATGTCACTTTTGTCAATCCACAAATAATACCTTATTACAGTATATAGTGAATAAACCTAATTTCTGCCATTCCATTTAAACGATTCAGATAAGTATAGTAGACATACCATGAGGTATAAACGATCTATATGTAGAGTACATAAGTAAATACAAAAGAATACGTTATGACAATTTACATTCGATATGTGAAACTTAGTACTGTCATATTTTGGGGAACAGAGTGTGTTCATGGCAGAGTTTCTTACATGTAGAATAGGTTTAGCAGGACCTTATTTGTCAAATATTGTAAAAACTCAAGTATAAACCTAGACTTTTTGACCTTAAACTGCCATTGGAAAAATAATCTTGGTTTATATTCAGTTCACACTACTAGCTTGCACTGTATCTTCATGCAGATTATAACAAACTATTGCCTTTTGAAACATTATTAGCTTGTTACATACTTTACACAGTGCCATCCACTGGTAACCAACAATCATGAATAAAAGATAATTTAAGAGCAAATGACCAATCCTAACCAACTCAGGTACGAAATACTTAAACCTGTAAAAAGGAAAAAAAAATAAATAGACTTATTGACATTTCTACTGATTATTGTAATGAACACTAGCATTCATGGCCACATTTTTTGCCCTAGGTTTATACTCGACTCAATGCCTACTAAATATCTCACTAGAGCTTGGCTCACACTTTAGGTGCACATACCATGTGTGTTGATATATATTTACATATGTGGTAATTCTATTCCAACAGTCATTATACAAACATTTTAGGGTGCATCCTATTATTTGAATAGGCAACTGACACATATGTCAATATAGTAAATTGTGTGCCTGACCTTTCAATGCACCAAGATGTATGGCGTTAAAGTCCAAAGTTAGCCAAAAATGGGGCAAGTTTGATTTAAGGACGCACAGGAAAATGGTTGGTAAAACAATGCAACAAGTGTAAAAAATCTCCCTTAAAATGTGCAAGCTTTGGGTGAGCCACTGGAGGCTCTAGATCAGGGGTCGCCAAAGTTTTATGGCCACTAGACCATTTATGGGATGGGCGGGAGCACACTAGGCCGGACCCACCCTATTGGCTCCGCCAACCACCAGGGGACACCCCCTGAAGTGAAATCCCTCTCCTCCCTATGCATTGCGGAGGAGAGGGATTTACCTTCAGGCAGGTTTCCCTATTTACCACGGTGGCGGAAGTATCGCCGGCCATGGTAAATAGGGGAGCAACTGTAAGGGGGCGGCACCGGAGCTCCGGCAATTCCGGGAGTTCCTAACGCCCCCTGGCTGGCTGGCTTTAGGCGGGATCGGCCAGGGGGCGTTAGGCCAGAACGAACTACTGGCTAGGCTGTATCTGGCCTAAAGACCGGAGTTTACCGACCCCTGCTCCAGAGTACCTGATCTACAACATAGTCAAACCAGATCTATCTGTTACACTTCCTGAATTCTTACTGATAATAGATAATGAAATCCTAAATTGTGGACTCTACTAAAGCAGTGCACAGTAGCTATTTGGTATTGGCTCCAGTATGGTAAGGCTCCTTTATAATGCATAGAAACATTACCAGAACTCCCCTTGTGACAGTTTTCAGATAAAAAGTGTCCCCGCTGGGAGATTATCTTTCAATTCTGTGGCACTTACTATAAAAGAAAGTGTGTCTGTTAACTTAAGGAATGATTTCTGACTGGTTAATGCAAGGTATTAGTCCATATCACTGTTGTTCTCTGCTCTCCCAAATAATTTGCATTGACTTAAATGAAATGTCTACAAAATTTACATCCCTGACTTCCCATCCTGGACTAAAATGACCAAGAAATACTGGAAAAATGCTGACCTACAGTGACAATTTCATATTGACAAGATAAGTTTTCCTTCCAGATTTGGCAATATATATAATTTAGGTGTAACAAGGTTTTCAGCACTGAGACTGATAATTATTTACTGAATGCTGGAATTTTGCAAAAATATGAACTCATGTAACTCAGAGGAAATCCAGAATAATATAACCACTGTATCATGCTACCAAAAATGTATTTGGCTAGAAACAGATGGTTTATGTTGATGTGTTTCACAAATTCTATTTTCAGTACAGACAGCTGCAGATACTCATTAATGAAACAACTGTTTTGCCTATGCACCGACTCTCATGGAATTACTGCTACTTTATGAGTTCATTTAATCATTCTGTTCTGGAAATCCATAGTAATGAATCTATAAAACAATTACACATCAGCATTTACAGGCTGCCAGCCTGTGATGAATTGTAAATGACAATGCAGATATGTGAAATGCTTTTCATATTTGATAGGAAAAACAATCATGTGTTGTCCTCTAATTCACTGGACAAAAAGCTGTCAAATTAAGGGGAACCCTTAACAAAAAAATGGGAGTTGTAATTTGCAGATCAATTTGTGGCTACGTGCTGGGGGCCCCAAGTCACTTCTGCACAGGGGGCCACTGTTAGCTACATCCACTACTGACTAGGTGGGCAGTATTCAGGCAAGGCAAAGGTCTCTGTAACTCATGCACCATTATAGTCTTAATGCTGATGTCCCCTGCGGTCCGATTGGCATTCAGTCAGAAGAGGTTCTCAGGGCACAACCTGGTCATACAATTACTGGCAACGAGAACACACCATGGCTAAGGATAAAGTGATGAGAGTTTGTATGACATGGTGCCATCAATTGCCCAGGGCAGCAAATGCAAATGTTTAACTATATGCCTGCCACATACTGTATGTGCCTGCAATTATGTCATTCCAAACATTGTGCCTGATCTAATAAAGGTCCCCAAGACTGGAAAAAAAAAACACTATCATGGGAAAACCTGGGTGATCCACCAAACCTGAAGTGGACCTGGTCCAGGATTGAGGGGACCCCTTTTCCTTGACCAACACAGTCACTAGGAGACGGTCTGCATATTCTAACCTCTTTGGTTCACTGTATTTACCTACCAGGACTAGTCCCCAGACCTAAATACTCTCTCTTCTTTTTCTTTCTCCCATCCTTGGCTCCATTTAATCACGCATATTCCATTTCATATTTCCGTATAGATACAGCTAAGACCTTAACCTTAACCCCCATTCCTCAGAACCTTCTATTCAGTCTCCACTCACACCCGAGGAAGCCATATGGTGAAACGCGTCGGGTGCAGAGACACCTCTATGCATTGAATATCTTCTGAGATGACTATAAAACCATAACTGCTATTGTACATTGTGCTATCTCTCTATATGTGCTGATGATTAACTCAGTTGAGCCTAGACTGCTATATATTTGCAATAAGTAAACTACTTTTGTTGCCACAAAAAGACGGCTTTTCTCCTCTTTTCCTCTTTTTATGAAAAACATTTTGGCCAGACTTTTGCCATGATTTTGGCAGCAGGTAGTCCATTCTTGTACGTACATGGTGAAACATGTCAGCATACAAATTCCAAGCTAACTTGAAAGTTTTTTACGACTTTCCACTTTGGGCTTTTTCTGCATTTCTCAAATCTGTTACTTTCTGCCTAAAGTTTAAAAGCTGAAAGGCAAATAAAGGTTTTAACAGCACATACTTTACCCAAGTCTTTAGCTTAACAAGTATCTATGACAAATTATTATTTTGTAACTAAAACCTAAAGATTTAAGAACACATTAATAACAGCTTAATTTTTGTTCTGTCATGCAAGATTGTTCAGTGACATTATAGGATGAAGAATAGACTGGAGCTCAGAAGAACTGTCACTGGGAACAACAGCATTAATTACAATTTGTGAGATGAAACAAAAGTGCTATTAGCTCCACTTCAGTGCATCAAGCTAGACACAAACAATTTCATTACATGATAGATGTACAAGGTTCATGAAAACATCACTGTGCTAAATAACTGTGTATATTAAGTCATATTTACATTGTTCAAACAAATGTAACCCAAAGCCAAGCATATACAAATCACAAAATACAATGGACTTATTGCTAAAATAGGAAACCTTACATAGTATACTGTGAAAATTTGGCTGAAGCCTTGATGACCAATATAACAAGAGTAAAAAAAGGAAAAGCTAGGCACCATCAATCTTACTTTTACTTTAGATATGTGCATAAATATGTACAGCAGACTTTTACTACCCATCATCCAACTTTCTGATGGTTTCATCCATCTGTTTGAAGGACGCACTTATGGGAAAGTGCACTGGATTTCTATCTACTCTTGCCTATGTTCATCCTCAGTAATGCTGAATTCAGCAGTTTATAAGGGACAGCGAGGGTTACTGGAATGTACTGTAGACACTATGAAGGTTTCAAGCTATAAACAGATTAGTAATAGTAAAGCAATATTTCTTCAACGTGAAAGGACAAAAAAAAAATATATCTTTACTTATGATGTACAAACTACAACAACCCATAATAATCAATGAAAAAAATCATTTGTTATGTGATCGAACAAAATTGATGAGATATCTAACTGATGATTTACAAAATCAGTGGGGAATTACAAAGTAATTCTACAGTTAGCTAAAATATGAAGGATAATATAAAATGCTAAACTTTGCACTTCATGATTACTTTTCATACTGACTTCTACAAACCCAGGCCGAATGTGTTAGATATAACAAAGATGGATATTTTTTGAATGCTAAACCTTAAACATCACGAATACTCTTTGTACTGGCTTGCTACAGACTCAGGCTTCAAATTTTATTATAAGAGAGGAAAATCCAGGATTGGAAATAAATATTTACCGTGATGAATGATTCCATTCTCCAGTAAAGCTTGGCCAAGATTCACACCCTCTTCTGATCTCTGAATTTCACCAATTTCAAGTAACCACTCTACAAATTCACTGCAAAATATCAGAAACATGTCAATTTCATAAACAATTATTCAACATAAAGCTTTTCTGTCTTGTATAACTTGATAGGGAGTGAGGGAGCCACAGGTTACCTACATTTTGTGAACAAAAATAAAAAGAATCTGTCTGCTCTGATCCAACTTTCTTGGCCAGCTGGGATCAGCCTTGTACCATTGCTTAAATAAAACCTTTAGCGCTTTTTGAGCGATGTTATTTTTTTATATTAGTACTGAGTTTGTAAAAATTGTTTGGCAGGCATGCACAGGTAAAACAGTTTTACATATAATAATAATATAAGCCAAAAAACAAATACTGAGAAGTCCAGACATAAAACATAATCCTGCTGGTGGCGATGGTTTAGAGTTAGATGTTAAAGCAACATCATCCTTATTATTACCCTCCCATTTACTTAGCTGTTTGCTAGGAGTTTAATTTTAAAGAAAATATATGTAAAAATATAACTTGATATGTAGTCTAACATACAGTAAAATAAAAACAAAACATTTATCTAACAAATCATTCTTATTTAAAACAAACACAATTAAAAACAGTTGCAGTATAAAAGCCTGATTAAGATGGACACAAAGGCCAGTTTAGCTATTAGTTTCATAATATACTTGATATATATTACTTTTGGATATTTTTAATTATAAACCCTTCTCTTAACATCTATTGATAAAGCTATAAAACCCATCTACTGTACCTTCCAAGGAAACATTTTGGAAATGTTGTCAGCTTCTTCTTTCGGTCTTTGATTAGATTTCCATGTTTGCACATCATTTTATAGAGCCGTTCACCCTGTTCTGATATCATCATCCAAGTGTCCTGCTCCATCCCCAATGTCAAACCTAGAGAGCAAATAAAACATTTAAAGGTCATATTGTCCATTTAAAGTACAAAAAATGTTACAGCTTATCAGTCATTAGATGTGGTACTTGCAATAGTTGTCCTTTTTAGGTTTTTTTCCCCCATTTTTTACTGGTCATCCTGGCGGTAACACATTTTCTATTCTTGGTGACAACACTTACTGTACGGTATTTATGGAGAAGCATTGTTGTTACCATAGTACAAGACGTGAGCAAGGGCTACAAGAACACCGTCCATTAGACATGCAGGGGTGATACCTATACCTGACAACATTGTCTCATCTCCAGATGATCCACCATGTTAAATACGGATCAAAGAACATATGCTGTGTGATGTATACAAATGCTCAAGAAGATCCAAATGAGATTCCATTCACCTTCTAAGGACTGAATATCGTACATAGCAATTATCTAACAAAGAACACAACATTCTTTTCACTTTTGGACCAAAAAGGAACAAATACATTTCATTTTCATGTAATAAACTTTGACAAAATTCAATGCTTTTTTTTTAATTTGATACAGTAGCAGTGTCTTTCCTTTTTACATAAACAGGTTTGTACTGAATGGCACATTGTTGGTGATGGAATCATTGATCATTTTAGACCAATGCACAGATTTACCCCATGTGTGTCTCTGTTTTACACATTTCTTTCTTTGCAAACTACTTGCTTCAATCTCTATAATTCAGGTAACTTTGACTTCACCACGCTTCAAGATGGTCTCCTGCTGTGATGCCACCTGTCTAAATTGGATTTATTCTGCATATTTTACTGCAGAATACTACACAACTCACTGCTTCAATAAAAAAACAGGCAATTTTTTTCTTTATAAAAAGAAACATAAATATGCAATTTAAAAAAAAATCCCATCTGCTTCCTGAAACTATTTTAGGATTTTTATGTGTTAGTTAATAAATGTTATTTTAGCTCAAACAACACTAAATGTATTTTTTTATTAACTTTAGCAAAACTGTATTTTTGTTATCCAAAGTAAATGGATTTTATTTCCAGAGTAAACAGATTTCTGCTGGCATAAAACATTCACCCACCATTTTAGGAAAATCATTAAAAAATATGTGTCCAATTTTGTATTTCTTCAAATGATTGGACAAAACTAAAACACACTCTTATTTGGTTACATGGACTGACCAGGATTACAAAATACTCTATAAATTTAGTATTCTTTTTAATTTACCAATGTGCACTCAGTCTGCATCATTATAACATATTTGGTTTGGGCAATCGCAAACCAAAGTATCTTGGCAATGGGTCTGTGTCCTGTTCTCCATGGAAGTTTATGGAATATCACCTCCATTGTTCCTAAGAGTTGTTATGCAGATTGTTTACAGGCCACTGTGCACATGACTAAGGATTAACAATGTAGAATGTGCTAAGTAAAATAGTCTGGTGTTGCATGAAACATAGCTAATCTAAGGAGATGGTTTACAGCTGTTATTCTATTTACAAGTGGCTTTTTTAGCAGTGAGTCACTGTGCATCCTGTACAGAACGAGACGCATTAAAAACAGCCAAAAATAGAGATTACAGAAACGTGGCAGAATCATACCTTACAAGGGTACCTACAGAATAAAGAGGACAGTCACACATGCATTCACCAGAAAATGGCATCGTACTCCAAGTTTGATTGGTTGGTTGGTTGAACATTTATCAATGCAATGGAGAGAGGAGGGAAAAAGGAGAGATGAGCTGACAATTTATCACAGGAAGAAGGGCAATTTTTGGCAAAGGGGGTATAGGCTCATCACTAGGTCCCTCCTGGGCCTGAGGGCCTTCACTACATTGCGGTCAAGGGATGGGTAGAGATAGAGTACACACAACGCTCTCTAAAGCCTCCTCTTGCCCACCCCTAATGTCAGCTCACCGTGCTGGGAAGGGGAGCAGGTGAGTAAGTTTTAGAGAGCAAGAAATACCTTCCACTGCTTTGACTGTGCAATTACGAGTACCCTCTAAATCTGGACCCTAGATGACCATGCACCCAGCCACTAGGGCTGTCTTTTTGGCTCAGGATTGGGGGATGTTGAGCTTGTTAACGGCAGAAGTTTACTTGCTTGAAGCAAATAACCACAAATGGCCCTGGCATAATGGGACAAATAGACATGATGCAACTTTCCTAAAGGAGATCTAAACCCTAACTATACTTGGAATTTATTGAAATTGATATGATGAGTTGATCACCTGCTTAGTTCAACATTTATATATATATATATATATATATATATATATATATATATATATATATATATAAATATGGCATTGAGTTTGCTAAAGCATGTTGTATCGTAAAAAAATTGCCATGTGTTTCCAAAAAATAACTTTTTTGTATCTTCTTGCTACTGATATCCTCCAGCCTATTTTAGTAATCTCCTGTCTTCATGCACTGACACCATTGTTGACTTGACATTGTTACTGTAAACAGGCTTCCTGATAGTGACAGCAGTGGAACATGCCTGAACAATGTATGTTAACCTGGACAATTCAGTGTCCATTAGGGGTGTATGCAAAAGGGGAATAATGCAGGAGCACAACTGCAAGATTGGGTTTGTATCCACTCTAACCTAAGCCAGCTGTTCCTTCCTTGCTAGGTTGGCCAGCAATCATGAAGAAGGGATATAAGTCAGCTCCTATCACTACAAAGGTTTGCTTCACTCAAAGTCAAAATGCTAAATAATTGGGCCATAAACAAATTTTTTTTTTATAAGAAAGCTTGTATATTTAGGAATATAAAGGCACTAATTTTGCAAAAACCCAATAACCAACGATTTTCTTTTAAGTAGTAGTCTTGGTTGTGTTGTCTGAATAGCAAATTCTCATTCCTAAAATCAGAAACAGAAAAATTCTTTATATGTTTTTCTGTAGGGAGTATTTAAATCTTTCCCCTTCTGATTCGGCTGACATGCTTCCATATTTTATGCCCACCTCCACCCAGATTTACTTCTAAACATTTCATGTATATTAAAATGTAATGTATTGACTTTTTCTAGTCTCAGATGGGATTCATCCAGATTTGCCCAGATGCCAATTTACTCAACATTTGTTAAACAATACCAACGTGTTTGCCTGTACTATTCATCCTATTTAGAAAATTAGGAAATGTGTTTTTACTTTTAATTGAACTTATACTTCATCTACCCCTTACGTTAACTAATGTTAATTGATTTCTCTTACACAGAATAAAAATTATTCTGTGATTTCACATGGTGAATCGGCTGAATCTGCCCCCTGAAATGTGAATACCAGTTACTAGCAACATACCCCCTAGCTTGTTATTTAAAGTATTATTGTATTTTCAGTGTTGCCCTATAAAGGACCTTCTCCTTGCTGAATGGTATTTTACAAGCTTTTTTACGCTGGTACTTGTTCCTTATGGCAGTACCCAGTTTACAGGCATTTTAACAGTTTTTTTCCTCATTCCTTCCGTAGACCATAATGGAGGTCATCAGTAAACATTGCACTACACAGAACAGAGAAACCACTGATGTTGACAAGATTCACCCAGAGAAGGTTTGACTTCAAATAGGGAGCTGAGCTGTGTGGATGAATCTTTTGGATGAACCTGCCTATTTTCTCCTTCTCATATCACTGTTTTATAAATTTGCGCCAGTAGTATTTAGAGAATATATTACTTTGTAATGTGAAGATATGCAAAGTGTTTTTATATAGTTGTCAGTATTTTCTGCTAAGTAATATTTCTGAGAAAACATTAACCTAATCCTACTGACACTTATGAACAGTAATGTTGCCAAAAATATTCTCTAAACCACAATTTCCCATATTTGTAGGCTACTGAACCTGGTTTAGCACAATACTTACTGTGTCCATACTCAAATCCATTTCATTGTAACTTGACAATTTTAATTTGCTGTGAAACAATTTTTAGCAAATCTTATAAAAGCACAAATTAAAAATGATGTTTAATCTGCTAATATTTTGCCATCTGCAAAATGCACATAAAATTAGTAAATTAAACCTTTCTGTTTTGATTACATTTCTGGTTTTAGATGCAGTGACATCCTTACTGTTTCATCAAGTCTCTGCAGATCATGGCTACTTGGAGAGACTGGCAGGGTTCTGTACACGGCTTACTGAAAACAGGAAGTAATAATGTAATAATGTTCACATGTGATGCTAAGTCTCCATGAATAAAGTAATTGAATTCCAATGAAAGGGTAGGCAAGGGACGGTTCAGCTGGGGAGGAAAGGGCTAGATGATGCTGAATGGAGTCCATGACCCAGGGAATGAGGCAAGCTTTATCTGGCTTGCTGCAGCTTCCAATGAACGTTGTGAAAAGCTGACCATGTAAAGTGGAATCAGTTTGGTGCGGAAGCAATTTTAGTACAGAAGCTTGTACAACTATGCAAGACCGAAGGTAAGGGTAAAATTTGGTTTTGGGTAACAATTGCAGATTTGTTCAGGGGTTCATTGCATTATGTGGTTATTGGAGACGGGCAATCGTACCCAAGTTCCGTTACCAGAATTTTTGGAAAATGTTCTTTGCATCAACATTCTTTGGACAAACATTCTTTGAAGTTCAAAGAACCTGATCAAATGTCTTTAGGGAATTTCCCCCCCAATGGATTTGTATTTTTTATTACCTATTCAGACACTCTATGAACACTTAATACCTTAAGAGGAAGATCCCCCCCCCCCATATACTTCCAAAACCTTTGAAGCCAATTAAATGCTATAAACCACCATACACAACCTAAATTTTGTTTTTAACCAACACTTCAGAAACTTTAAATTTCCCCAATTTTTTAATCTATCTCTCCTAATCTAAATTAAATGTAAACTCACACTTTCTCCTCTCCCTTTCTTTTAAAATAGCTTCCAGCCATTCCTGCTTCTCCTCGGCCGTCTTCGCCATGCACACAAACCACTTGTTCTTGGCAGTGTTATGTATCTTCCAGCCGTTTATAACTGTATTACCGCTGCTGTGAAAGTCCGCTGCAAAAAACAAAAATCACATAAATCTCTTTAAAAAAAATTAAAACATCCCATTGAGCAGTAAATGACAGATTAGGGAAGATGTGCTTCAATTAAGTTAAAGTGCAAAAACTGCACTTTTTTACAAAGCAATATTTAATTTTAAGTACATCTAAACCTGAGAATAAAACTGTAATATATTGCATCTTATTAGACTTTAGATGTGGCAGCATTAGTTTTATTGTTTTTCAGGCTAAGCAGATTTCCTGCAGTTACCGACACAAACCTGTTGATCTTGCTAGAAAGAAAGTGTAATTGTAACTTCTTGTGAACTTTTATCAAGCAATTTAAACTGCCATACTTCTGCCATCTTCTTTGAACTACAAAACAACCCCTTTCCCTGTAATGCGCAAGAGAAGACAATGGTGTCCCAATCAGAAGAGCAGCCTAGTGTGACAATGGTGTTGCTCCAAAGATACAGTACAATGAGTGAGCGTTCACACTCTAGGACAGAAAGTGTGTTACAGGCAAAATAAAAAAGTCACTTGAAGTAATTTTGCGGCAGGCCAGAAGTTGGTCAGATAGAGATCACAATCATATCTAAAAGATCCTAAACCAAATCTCAAACTAATTTAACATACAAAGTCAATGAACTTGAAAGAAAAGCATATTTGCTTAATAACTCAAGCCTTAATTCGACTTTTCTTAGAATACAAAGTCATTTCAAGTGCCTTCCATATCTTTAAATCCTAAATACTTTTTAATAAATTGTTCCCAAAACATTGGAAAAATAACAGACAAAATGTGCAAAGTTTTTCCCATTTTCCAGTAACGCAGAAGTCGAGAAAAAAAATGAAAACCCATCAATCCAATGAAAAACTTCCATTTGATGATGAAACATGTCTCAGCCAGTAAACTGCTGTATAATTTATAAAGCCAAAGACATCATTAGAATGGTCACTACATCATAATACAATGGTCGTCGTTTTTTTTCCACCTCTATACCATTTACAATCTGACATATGATCCTTCCTCTCAACATCTTATTTTAGGAGAACCTTTTTATTCATACTATTTATAAGCTGTAAGAAGAAGGGACATAACAAAAAGGAAATGTTTCAACAGGTTAGAACATTTTGTAAATTCTGGAGCTGTTGCAATGTACTGTGTGACCAGGTCTGGATTTATACTTTCTGCACCACTTTGGCAGCATTTGCCTTTTCTAATCACAGATTCAAACACCAGCGTTAGGGGCCAATTACAAAAAATGTTTTTTTTTGGTTGAAATGATCAGGCATGTGCCAGTATGTGCACAGTACACTATATCACTTAATATTGTGATTAATAAGGGTTTATAGAATGCACCATATGTATTTATGGCTTGGAGCCACCCCTGGAATCCTCCTGCCCTGGGCCTGGCCTACAATAACCATGCAAAAATCCAGCCCTGAACACTACCCAAACTTTGGGACAATAAATAAACCACTGATCCGTATTGACACACAATAATGTTTTGCTGCCCAATGTTTATGCTGCGTTTTTTAAAACAAGTCTTGTTTTTTAAAACAATGTAGCTTATTAGAAATAAAAAAGGTGTGTGATCGGTTTTTGTCCATTTATATACATTACTGCATGTCAATGCACTTTACTTTGTTTCCTCAGGTAGCATCACATATTTTTTATTACTTTTATTCTTATTAATATTATAAGAAAAAATTCGGAATATGTGTTGACAATAAAAGCTTAGATGTACAGACAGAGTGAACCTCAGAGAGAAAAAGGCCATTGTGAAAATAATGCTAATTAAAACGGTTCATAGTAAGGGCCTGAGAACAGGGAAGGCAACATTTTTTGTAGAGAGCATTCATTATATTTAGCAGACATTCTAATTAGCTAATAGGCTAGTCTACTGAGACAAAATGCTAAGATCAGAAAAAGCAGACAATAATTTACAGCCTATTCAGGAATTTGCTGGACTTTGCAATCCTGCATTAAAGAGAGAAGAGATTATAATGAATTTTAATAAGAGGCACATTTCTAGTATTCAGTCTACTGCATTATCTAGACCTTCTTGGTCAGTTTAACAGACATCAATATTCTTTTTGGCTATCTGTAAGCGTGACATTCTTCCCTATTGCCAGCAATGTAAGAGGCATTTTTCCCACTGGCCCACTAATGTACTGTGGTCTATGGATAAATTCATTATACAAGGGGTTCCCAGAGGACATGAAAGTTATTTCAAGGGTTCTCCCATGTAAAGTAGATTGAGAAAGGCTGCAATGCATTGACAAATACCTTCCCAATGCAGGAGCATGCAAGATGGTTTCGGCATGGTAGTGGGTTGCATGATCACTGCCCTCTTGCTACTGACATTGCAAGCCTGGTGCGGTGGTATGGTAGTGCATGGCAAGACTACCCTCCAGACTGACCACTGTCAAAAACAAAAGTTCAGCACTATGGAGAGCACAGACATTACATTCAAGCAGCCGCCATACTTGAAAACATCAGCCATGTTCGCAACATTCATCAAATTAAAAATGGCGTGATTGTCAGAGAATGTGTGAAAAAATCTAGGCCTATATTCACCAGCTCCTTATATAAACCCCAATGCCTTCATCTTCCATGTGTTTGCGCAGACAAGTCCGAATGTAGCCAAGTATTGTACACACAAGCTGGGAAATGTCAGCTTCCCCTTCCCTACAATTTATTATTAAGTCCATCAGGAAGCGGATTATTAAATATTCCATCTTCATGGTGCTTGTCTGTTCCCAGGCAGATGTGTGTTTGTGTGTTTCCAGGGAGAAAAATGCACAATTGTGTGCTCTATTGTGTAACCACATTCCAGAACCCAGAGGCACAATGATTGCCATCACAGCTACGACTCTGGCTGTTATGATATACTATAATGATAGGAAACAGCATGCAAACTCAATGTCAGATCTTCTCTTTACAATACGGACACATGAAAATGTAAACACAATGTAATGGCATGCTTTATTTTATTGTGCGGAAGCACAATATGATCTGTGGTCTGGCCTGTGCACATTATAGATCTCCAGATAGCAGTCACCACTTTGAAAGTGATGTAGACTATATTTTGCAGCTGTTCAGAGCTTTATAAAGTGGAGAAAAGTTACTCCATTCAAGTGATAAGCACTTTAGAGGTATCGTGGTAGTTCTGGTAGTTCTCCATTTTCAAAAAGTTTGATCGCCAGGGTACACTTTAATAAATATCGCATTGAAAAAGTGTCCATGTTCTTTATTTTGTAAAAAAAATTCCTCAGTGTGTTCCTGTTGGGATGGCTGCCAATGAGTAGTTAAATCTCTGAGCAGCAAGGAGATTACATGAAAAGTGTAACCCTGTGTAAAAGTGTAACTACTGTTCATACCTCACAATGCACAAATATCTTCATTATTTTCCTGCTTTATATTTGTGGTAACAACTTGTGTTGGTCGAACAGCTGAGTGTTCGATTCGGCAGCATTTCGAACAAATAGCCCAATATTTTTTGGGTGATCGAAAGCCGAATTTGAACACCATTAAAGTCTATATGGGGGGGGGGATTGGGTTTTTTTTCCGGACTGTGTAGAACTGCAAAAGCAATCATGGGAAGCGGAGTTGACAGCTCCGCTTCCCTGATTGCTTTTGCAGCCCTAGCGTAACTGTAGTAGGTGTTCTTGGATAGAGGTTCTCTCTGACTTATCAGCCAGGTACTTATCAGCCCGGTAACTGTGGGAAGTGAACTGCAGATGAACTCTCAATGAAGAAACTCCATTGAGAGTTCATCTGCAGTCACAGCTGATTGAAAGCACTCGCGTGCCTCCTATCAGCTGTGACCGCAAGTTCCCACACTCCCCGGGCTGCTAATTAATTGACCTCTAGTGCCCGGGGATCGCAGTGGAACTGCAGATGAACTCTCAATAGAGTTTCTCCATTAAGAGTTCATCTGCAGTCAACGCTGATTGAAAGCACTCTGTGCCTCTCATCAGCTGTGACCTCCTATCAATGATAAGTACAGCCCGGTGACCGTGGGAACTGAACTCAGATGAACTCTCAATAGAGAAACTCCATTGAGTTCATCTGGAGTTCCTCTTTTTTTTCTGCCCAAATTCGAACCGCCATTTTCGGGTCGAATATAGGGACAACTCGAATTCGAACACCAACACTAGTAACAACACAGGAGTTTAAAAGTTTACGGGACATAAACAGGAATGTTTATTATGTTCATCATCAAACAAGTACATTGATACTTATAAAATAACTAAAGCTCCTTTATGGCAGTCTAAGCAAGTCCTAGATCCAATTAGTAGGTGATGCACAAAAAACATCCTTTACTTTTATATTTTTATCCTACTGAGCAACCAGGCACCACCAATATGAGAGTGGCAACTCTGCCTTGAATTCAGGAGCAGTGCAGCATTGTTGCAACCCCATGACAGCAAGATCCCCTGGTATTTATGGGACTTTGCAGGGGGGAATTTGTAAATGCAAATGCACTAGCAGAAGGTATAGTCCTACTTTAAATTCAGATGCACTCAGCCAATGTAGATGCACATGGGGACTCCAAAAACAGAAATTTACTAAAGGTCATCTGCAAACTTTTTAGTGACCCAAGTAGAAAAAAAGACAGATTCCAGTACCAATGAAATATTTTTATTATTATTATTTGAAAGTTGATTTTCATTGATGGGAACACATTTTGGTCATGTGAGTAAGCCAACTCATGACTGCATTTGAATCAGGATATGGCATCAGGATGGGGTACCTGGGTGTGCTAAAGCAAGCACCCCATCAGTAACTACCATTGAATGCTCCCATCACATTATTAAAAGACATTCATTATTAATTACACTGGTCTCCACAAGGTGGAAGAGCTTAACATAGCAGATTCACAGTGGGGGAATCCTGCATTGTCCCGCCGCTTTCCGACAATCTATCCATCTCTCAGGGTTGTCACTGACTGATATTACATACACAGAGCTTCTTCTAACTTTACTACTACTTTTTTATTCAGCAGCAGCTGTGGATCAGTGAAGGCCAGGCCACCTGATAAGCAATTGGCTTACGGAGCACCATAAACTGACAGTTTTTAATAATTATTGCTTGTTTAAAGAAGAGCATAGTGTAAAACCTTTAAATAATTGATGTCATGATTATACAATCATTTACTTTTTTTATATAAGCAAGCCAATTTATATCATTAACTGGCAGTTCATGGTGCTCAGTGTAGCCTTTGCTTAGCTTATCAAGTGACCCGACCTTCACTGTACCACAGCTGCTGACTAAAACAATGCTTAGACTTATTCTTGTTTTATTCTATATAGCCAAATGTGTTATTTCTATCACTTTCACTGCAAGGAGTAAATAGGAACGAAATACTGCCTAATGCTTCACTATAAATACAACAAGCAGTCAGTACATTACATTTTTTATATATTATGTGAAAGCCATGTCACCTAATGTGTCTCCTACATAGTTTTCATGAGGTCCAACCTTACATTATAATCATTATAATTTATATCTTTATTTGCACTGTGTCCAGGTGGTTTCTGACTATATTACATATAGCATTGTGAATGGTACTGTACCACTCGCTGACGCCGCCATTCATCCACTATGGGGCTGCCATGGTTGGACGAAGCTAATTGTGGCATCTCCCCGAAAGCAGGGGTTCATTGGCATGAGGATACAGTAACCCACTGCAACTAGTCTGAACATTGCCTTATTATAAAGTGAAATTCAGGACTGATAATGCCCCAATTTTTACTCTCATCTCTTTCTGTGGAGCTACCCAATAAAAGATCTATGCATTAAAGAGGGTCACATTCATTTAAAAACATTTTTGCACAGTAACATCAATAACCTTACCAATGTTTAGCACTGTTTTGGTAGGTAAGCTCGATAATAACTGCATTATAAAATACCGATGATTATTGCACCAATGGATAATTGCACCAATGTATATACTGCAATTTATTGTACTGGACTGATGCCTTATTCAAGTAAAGTCTTATTATGCAATAAACAAGTAAATCATTTGTTGTCTGGATTATCTAAACTTTTATAATGAGAAATTAAATTATGATGAGGGTTACAATACCTCAAGTTAGAAAGCAGGGCACATGCTGCCCATCTGCTCATTTCAAAGTATCAATTTGTACTGTAGGTGCCTTTTGCTGAAGCAATTAAAATCCAATAAATTAACATTAAAGTTATATTTCTGACTTATAACATCAGCGCACTCAGTGGTTCAAAATAAAGATGTTGTTTCTCAATAAACTAAAACTTAAGTAAACTTCAGTCAATGACCCTGATTTAATAAAGCTCTCCTACTGGAGAGAATACACTTTCAACAGTGAAGCTGGGTGATCCAACAAACCTGGAATGGATTTCCTAAAAGTAATTTGCTTTTTGTTAGCAAATGTTTTTAATCCTGGACCAGATCCATTCAGTTTGCTGGATTACCCAGCTTCACTAATGAAAGTGTATCTTCTCTAGTCTTGGAGAGCTTTAATAAATCAGGCCCAATGCACTACGTTCCATGTTTGAATAGTGTATAAGTGTATAATGTCAAATTGTTTGTGTGTATATAAATACAGTATATAGAAATATATATATATATATATATATATATATAGGATTTCAATGTAAGCCAAAGAACTATCCAATAGTACAGAGTTATGCAATGTATATACCTAAATAAGTAAAATTTGTGAATATTTAAACACTAGATCCATCATTCACACACTAGATCCAAAGTATACATAGAATGTAATGCTCTCCACTACTAAGACTGGTCTTCCACCTCCCAGGTAAATTGCTGTTGATGGCCCAAACATAACTTGGCCTTTCTACAAAATTATATTTGGTATAATTTCTTTAAATGTTTTTTTTTTCATTCTAAAAGCATACTGTCTAAGTGTATTCTGATTAAATATATCATATTGCGTGATTGGGTTGTCAGAATATTAGATTGTAATCCTCTTTAAGGCTTTGAAAGATGTTTTTTAGTACAGTACTGTAAATAAAATAAGCACACCACAGTACAATATAAAATTCACACACTTGATATTACAATCTAATATTAGTACAATATAAAACAAATGTATTAGAAAAAAAATAAGCTATAGGAAAGAAAAGAAATGTTTGCTTTCCTTTAAATTTAAAAGGAGTAAGATTTTGAAAGAACACTGGCTGATTTATTTTATATTTGTATAAATATTTTATATATTTACTTTGACTCTGCCCTTTAAACAGCATTTCTGGACCATCTCCGACATTGAGCTGCTGTGATTGATGAAATGGCATGTGTTAGACTTGCTCACTTGCCAGCTCGCACAGTAGGAAACCTTTAATTGCTCAGAAATGACCATCAGTTTGTTGATAATACTTGTGTACACACCTGTTCCATCATCAACATTCTCAACCTCCATCACTTCTGTGTTAATCCGGCCTCGGAAGAGATAGCGGTGCCCATCTGTGGATGCCTTGCTATTTTTCAAACGCCTATAAATGAAGTGATATTAAGTTAATTACTATAACAAGAAATTCAGCCATGGTCCTCACTTAATATATCTTATGTTAAATATACTATTTAAAAAACTGATCATACTTGGGAGCTAAAGAGCCACTTATATGCCTAATAGGAGAAAACAAAGGAGATTGGCTTTCAATTATAATTTAAAAAATGCATCATTCAGATTTATTTTAAAAGTGTTATTACATATAAACTGAAAAAAATGTGCAATGAGGAAAGTTCAGAAAATTGTACAAGACTGGAAGCCAAGAAAAAATATAACAATGTAGCACTTTCCAAAGATATGCACAGAAAAACTTTCTGATAAAATTTCCCTCTAAAAATGTAAATTTGATTCTTCAAGCATGTAACTTCATGTCTGTAGAGTAGGGAAAGTAGAATTATCTAATGCAAAATAAACAATGATTGGGCAAGATAAAGAATCTAGCGTGACCCTTCCTCTGGCTGGGAAATAAAATATAGCCAATCAATTCTACCCCTGGCTGGGATACCAAACCCAGCCAATCAGTTGGCTTGGTTTATTTTCCCAGCTAGGGGTAGAATTGAGTGGCTATGTTTGATTTCCCAGCCAATCAATTCTACCCCTGACTGGGCAATCAAGCCAAGCCAATCAGTTCTAACCCTGACTTAGTAGTGAAATCCAGCCAACTCGCTTTTCTTTGGAGAATAGTAATACCAGCGATACGTTTAAAAGCTCATCTATCTTTTTATGGATATGTGATCATCTTCTGATCCAGCACAAATCAGTTTACATCTGGGCACCTTGAAATCCAATCCTAAATAAAGACTGGTCTAGGACGCCAAATCTATGTCTTTGGTGGTTTCAGTTACATATGAACTTTTTATGACATATAGCAGAGCACAATTTACAACTGTTTCTCATATTAGCATTGCATTATTTTAATGAATGCAGTCTGCCCAGTTAATGTGTAAGTAAAAGCTGGAAAGCAATACATTACACATTTTCTTCATACTACCAGTATAATAAATACAGTCTAGCTAATTAGATTTTTGCAGCAGACAGTCTGATATATGTCATGCTAGTGTTACAAAGTTCAGCTTAGATCTCCTGTCACATTTATTTTAAACCAAGAGTTACAAGTCTTTGATGTAACTTGGAGGATGAACCAGTATAGTAGTACATTTAGAGCAGGATTCACCATTGTTGTAGAAATAATTAGCTATTGAGTTATGAGTCCAATCTGATGTTTCTAAAATACTAGAAAACGGAGATTAAAAAACAAACAACTACTATATTTGAGTGCCAAGATGTGTTATTATTCTTATGTTTTAGGCTAAGGAATGTGATAATGTGCATTAAAATTCAATAATTACATTTAAATGAATACAAAAAACACTTATTTGGAGACTATTTCTTAATTAGTGTAAATCCTATTATATTATGAGCTTTTGCTGAAGAGGAAGTGCGGTGAAGATTTGGAAGTATTTTTTTTAAATGAAACTATTGTAAGTATTAATGTAAACCTGGCAGGGGAATGGGCAGTACTAGGGGTCCGTCAGAGCCAAGCAAAGAACAGAATAAAATAAGGATATAGCTGAACGGGGCAGGAGAAGAGATGGGTTTATTACTATGAACTAAAGTTCTAAACACAAGTTTCTGGTAGTTTTAGTTACTATGAACTAAAGTTCTAAACTCAAGTTTCTGGTAGAGGATGGACCATGGTGTAGTGCTTAATGGGTATATAAACCCTAGCACCTTATTTGATACCTTTTGGTCTGTTATAACCACCAATAAAAGTGTTTTTTTTATATCTGATTAGTGTCAGAAATTGTGTTAGCTGATCACTTTGTGTCCTTCTTGCCTGTGATGTTTCTCAGCTATCCTGGACTGTCATCTCACAAGACTCAGGGTACTAAGCATCCCCCGGAATCTTGCCAAAAGCATGGCAACTTTATTTTGCTTTGACGGCAAAGGTGGAAGCCAGAGTTAAGGTAAGTTATCAACTTTTGTCCCTGCAGTTTTTTTTAATACTTTTCTGCAGTTTTTTTTTAGAATGGAGCGAAAGGTCTGAAGAAGTAAACTTTAAAGTGGAAGGTTGATTTATTATGTTATGTATGTTTGGTCCTTTTATGCTATTTAAAGAACTGTCAAAGTTATATTGTTATTTTATTTATGTGTTTGTGTAGTGATGGGAGTGTTTGAGACACACTTTCTTCTGTACTACATGTCAGTAATGATTGTATTTACAGCCAGAGTGGGGACTTCATGTTTGATATTGTTTGAACACTGCTGTCAGCAAGTTTTTTGACTATCAATATCCCATTTCCCAGAGGAAATACAAGAATGTAAGAGATTATTTATCTAAAGAGTAGTGGAGGGCCAAATGCACAAATGCAAACAATTTACATAACTTTAAGAGACTTCCACAAGACTTCCTCAAACCTCTCTGGAAAGACACCATATTTAGAATTATAGCTTCTAACAAAATGAAAATGACCAACAAAGAATGTGTAGTCTAAACAAGGCCTGCATCTTAAATATGGGGCGCAGAATTGATTATTTTGGTCAGACAATATACACCGATGCCTAGAATTACCAGGAATTGTGGTAAGACAACACAGAACATTTAGAAGAATGACAGACAGCAGACTGACTTTGTGGAACTGTCCATAAAACTATCACTGAAAAGAATTAAGGTAATGTTTTCCACTATCACTTCAACCACTGCCAAGTCCTGCACCTTTGCCAACAAAAATCTACCTCTGAACACATAACAAAGAGGACAGTTGGAGGAACCACTGTGTATTGGGGGATCACAGAAGATTATTACTCCCGCAAGTGCTAGGTTCTCAACAGACATCAGAGGATTATTTCTTTATAATAGTTCAGTGTTCAGCAGCTCAAGCAGCTATTCACTCTCTTTTTAGGACTTGGCAGTTTTTCGGGCATTTTTTACCTAGGAGAGGAAGCAATATTAGGAACTTTTACCAAATAGTTTCTTATGAGCAGCAAAGACCTGTGCAGCCACAAAAACTGGTGGTTATAGTAGAAAGGCCTAAAAATAGAGTATAGGAGGAAACCCATTTTTAAAGCTGTTTGTGATATGCACAGTAACACTCTTTTAATGTTAAAAGTCACTACTTTTTATATATAAGGATCCAGCAGAGAAGCTAAAATATAAAGGTTTCTAAATGGCCCATTTGGACATAGATCAGGCCCTAGGCTCCTATTAAAGGTTGTCTACTGGGTAACCTAGCTTTGAAAACCAAAGATTTGCATGTAAGGGTAAATATCTGGAAAACGTGCAATTTACAACCTCATGCACACATGGCAACCATCAGAAACAGCAGGGGAGATCAACGGCCTACCAGCCAACCATTTTCAAACATCTGATAAGCTTTTTGTCCAGATGTAGGAGTCCATGAGTGCGTGCCATCAATACCCATGCCAGAACTGCAGGTACTCAATGATAGGCATTTACAGCACCTGTACAGCAAAGCTATCATTTGAGTTATTGTTGTAAGGCTCTCTCTTATTTTTCTTTTTTTTATGTTTTTTTTTCCACTTCCCTGCTGTGCCATACTTTTGCAATCATAATAAATTCTTGCAACCATAACAATTTTTTTCTCTAGTGTCTATCTGTAAAAGACCACAGAATGTTTATTCGTTTGGTAAGTAAAGTAAAGCCATAGTCTCTTTGAAACCCTATTTTACACAGACAAATTAAAAACCTAATAGGACTGTGTCTTGCACCTGATAGGGTCATAAAAGTGAACATGGATTTACTTTGCTAAGTAAACATTCTCTACTCCTATATTAACATGCTCTAATCCTAAATTCAAAAGCAAGGAGTATAATATTTAGTAACAGGCTAGCAATACATTAAACGAATGTGGTCTATTTATAAAGCAGTGAATTTGACGTTCGCTGAATGGAGAATCAGTCACTGCAATTGAAATACATGGTCCTGGATGAACCTTCACCAGGGAATATTTCAGGATAGAAAAATGTTAGGAAATCCATTCCAGGTTTGATGGATCACCCAGGTTCACTGATTAAAGTGTATCTTCTCCAGCCTTGCAGTGCTTTAATAAAGCTCTTTAAGACTGTAGAAGATAGACTATTATGGGAGAAACTGGGGGATCCAACAAACCTGGAATGTATTTCCTATTAAACATTTGGTATTATTTGGTAATTTTTTTCAATCCTGGACCAGATCTATTTCTGGTTTGTTGGATCACCTAGGTTCTCCCATAAAAGTCTACCTTCTCCAGTCTTAGAGAGCTTTAATAAATCAGGCCCAATATGCCAACATTCTCAACATATAACAAAGTATATTCAACTGTTGAGGATATTATACACAGTCATTGTGTCGAATTGACTTGTTTTATTTATGTATTGTGCACATATTCTTTCTTTATTATACAATTACATAGCATAAAAAGTAAAAAAAATCAAGTTCATAAAAGTTCAATTTCCTTTTACAGATATTCCTAAATATAATCTCTCGGACTCTTACCGATGTTTTCTTTTGCAGTATACTAGAAGGTTATCAAAGAGGAAGAAGATCCGCTCTTGGACATTCCCAGAGGAAATCTTTTGAAGAACACCATGCATTAACATCTCACTGCAAGTGTCTGTTATGCTGGATCCCTAACAAAGCAAATACAAGTAAGAAAAATAGACAACACATCAAATATGTAAATTTGTAACTTGTTTTATCTATCAAAAAATATTTGAATATCAGTCCCAAAAGAAAGAAAGAAAGAAAAAAAGGAACAATATAGACGCTTTTTCATTTCTATGCATTATCTGTTAATACTTGATGTGCTCAAAAGACTTAGATCACTGCCATTTATTTGAATAATATTACCAAAAAGATAGTTGATAATAAAACAACGGCAAAAAAAGATAAAAAATGCATAACAATACATTAGTGAAATGAGTTCAAAACATATCATTTCAGTACAAAAACACCTTTGTCTGAATAAAAAACGATAAATGGTATGACTAATAAATTCCTATTGAAAAGCTACAATTTCAAAAATGTAAATAATTTTGGAGTATTTACCAGATATACTAACCTATACCAAATGAAATATGTAAAAGATATCCAAGAAATGGCTTACATAATAGCTAAAAAATAGTTGAGTGTAGCACAAATAATTCAAAGTGATAAAAGGCCAATTTGTATCTGTTTTATAAAATGTAGTGCTTTAAACAAAAGTCCAATATTAAAAAAGGAGGAAATATTATTCTACAACCAATAGTAGAATTACATCCTATTTTCAGGCTCTGTGCCAAATATTTTCAGAGAGATTTCAAAAGTATGTTGAAAAATAACACCTTATATCTTAATTAACACTAGAAAGGGGGTTGGTAGGTGTGCTGGGAGAATGACTAAAGCTGCGTACACACGTGCAATTTTTGTTGTTGGAAAGGATCTTTCACGATCCTTTCCAACGACAAAGGACTACACGATGCATGAACAGTGCTGTACATACAGCACCGTTCTGCTCTATGGCGAGGGGAGGGGGAGAACGACGGTGCGGCACCCTGCTGCGCGCTCTCCCCCTTCCCTTGCATTAGGATCGCTCGTCGTTCATCGTTCGTGGATCCGCCAGGACGGATCCACGGACGATGAACGATGCCGACTGTACACACGCCAGATTCTCGCCCGATATCTGGCCGATGCCGATTATCGGGCGAGAAAAATCTGACGTGTGCACGCAGCTTTAAAGCTGAAATCTAGCCTAATAAAAAATATATAAATGCAGCTCTGTGACTAATTACAACATTAAATATATTTTTATAATGCAAGCTGGGGAAGTGTCTGAATTTGACCTGGTATCAGCCTCTCGCAAGTAACAAGCAGCAGGATTGAGGTGTGAAAGAAAGAATTAGAACAAGAAGCTTCTCATTTTATTTTCCAGTAACAGGCTGGGGTGGTTACAGGAAGACCTGGTGTCAGAGGACGAGGGTTGAATGAAGAAGGTCATCAAAATGAGGACATCTAGTGCCATAAATACATTCTGCAGGGGGGATTCTTCAGATTAAAGGTAGATATTGCAGCAAAAGCTAATTTTACTATTTTAAATGGGCTATAACATTTTTGTCTTGTTAGTTTTGATCTGCTTTAAAAATGTTAGTGCCAAGTTAGTGAACATTGATAATGAATTGATGCACAGTACAGGCAGTTACAGAGGTCAGTGATGGCTTGTTTCATATCATATTTACTGCTTAGGAGGAATAAGACTGCAGTTTTATCCTAAGAGGCTCTGTTGTTAACCATAAGGATGCTGTTATTTACGATAGCTTATGTGGATTCTCTGCCTCCTCCATTGGATTATATCCTAGACTTCTGCAGAGATTCTGGAACCACGTCAATAAGCAATAAAGCTACATATTTTGAACAGGGCTCTGAATGAAAGAGAAGACATATCCAATCCAAGAAAAGAAATCATAGGAGGTTTGGTGTAGTAGGACCATTATGAAGAGGAGGGGGTTAGGTTGCAGCAGATGATCACTTATTTCCAGGATGTCTATACTAATAAAAAGCCTTAGCATATTGTTTGCAATGGTAATGTGGGCCATGCTTTGATCTTCACTAATTCTAAAAATAACTATATCCATTGCAAAGCCAAACCTCCCTGTTAAATGTTTCCTTCTGTTAGGAAACCTCTTTGTTTCTTCATACCGAATACCAGATGTTTACTCAGTGAATCCAAATGTGATACAGAAAGGAGATCATTGGTGTAATATATTTATGCTGTTTTTGTGTCTGTTTATTAAACCAAAGCTATGTAAATACACATCATATCTTAGAGGGTTTACCTTCAGAATATCATTTACTTGTCTCTTTTGTGAGCCCATGTTAAAGTTTTTTGAGACCTAACACAATACGGGTGAACTTATTAAATTTCTTTGCTTAACAAACATAATTTGAAAAGTTATTATTGGCCATTTGCAACCAAATCCATTTTTTTTTGAAAAGGGATAAAAAGTTCCATCTTTTCAATAATCCATTAGGGAGATTTTGCCTCACTCCAGGAATGGAAAGAAAGGCAATCCTTCCAGATGTGGCAAAGATAACAATGTTGCATGCTAACAGTAAGGTATAATAGGAACAGTTCCTAAATGTTCTGAAAGGTGAGACCTGTCAGCCATCATGAACACTTAACCAGTAAAGTCTCCAAGACTTTTCTAGAGCTGCCCCAACTCTCTGGAATGGTCATCCTAGTCCTATTCGGCTTGCTCCTACTTGCTGCTTATTTAAAAGAGCACTCAAAACCCATTTTTTCAAACCTGCCCACCCGTCTTCTTCTGTCTCCTAAAACCCTCACTACTTCCCACCACTACATATCCCCCTCCTATTGTATGTTACTTCCCCCACCTCCTAGATTGTAAGCTCTTTGGGGCAGGATCCTCTCCTCCTCCTGTGTCACTGTCTGTATTCGTCTGTCATTTGCAACCCCTATTTAATGTACAGCGCTGCATATTATGTTGGCACTATATAGATCCTGTTTATTAATATTATTAATAAAGTCTTTTGTATGTGACTTTTTTACTATCCTTATTATTTAGTCTAATCCAGTTTTCACACATTGAGGTAAAAGTAAACATTTTTCCTTCTTCTATTTGATTACATTTTAAATGTGTGTGTGATTAATGTATGATTATGTTAGTTAACAGAAAGTTGAGCTCCAATGAGACACAAAAGAAAAGTAATACCACAGCTCTGCTGTATTCAAGTATACATACTTAAAAAGATTTTGAAGCAAACATTGTAAGTAATGGAACTTTACTTTTTTACCTTTACTGTAAAGCAGATAAGAGAAGCAACACAAGGAACTGAAGTGCAGTGATGCAGTGCAAGCAGCATGCTGATATGAAGAGGGAACAAGAAGTGGCAGAAAGCTGAGCTAATCACTTTACTTCTATTTCTTTCACTGTGCAGTTACAGGGTTTGGATGAGAAGAGCAGTAAATCCCAGGACTGGGTGAACAGAAATGGTAATACTTTGGCTAACAAACCAGCAACCTTATGTATAATTTATCTGTGTATTGAGTTATTTATCAATAGATTAGAACACATCACACTCAGGTTAGAATAAAGGTACTCAATGTGCTCTAGTGGGATACAACTATAAAGACAAACAATAGAAGTTCTGTTTCTGTTTTCAAATCCAAAACTTGGCTACAAATGTTAAACATGGAAAACAACAAACCAACACTACAATGTATACATATACTTGTTTGTATTACGACAAGTGAACTCTTTGCAGATGGTTGTCTTATAAAAAACGTTCATTTTGTTGTTCACCATGCTGAATTTAATTATCTAAATGTTTAACTCTGTACATTACAATACACTTGTGAACAGAACAAACAGGCTCCTGGTGGCTTTTTGTTTTACTTCTAAACCTCACGGCACATGTGATCCTGCATACAAAGCAAGCCACCAGGAAAAATGCAACTTCTGCACATGCACAGGAGGTACATCATCAATGGCCATCCAATGGCTAAAGAGGATCTCTGTGCACCTAGACGTTTGCCATCAACTTGGTGGTGAAGCTTACCATTCACCAACAATTACAGGGGATAAGTAGCCCATATTGCAGGTATTTATATGACTGTGGTAGACACATTGGACTATGAGCTCATAGGCCATCTATTAGACTCTCACCTCCCAGCCTTCAATATGACTCTGCCATTCCTCTAACACTTCTAATTTCTCCATCCTTCTCTTGGCCTCATTGATGTTGGAGCACACAGCCTTCATGGCTTGTAGGGCCTCCACCACAGATGCATGGTCACTGTGCCTCTTTGGTGTCCTCTTCAGCAATTCCTGTAAAAATATATTATAAATAAATTTATATATACATATACATCAAGCTCATACAGTCTTTTAGTATTTGTAAGTAGGAATAAAACAAGTCTCTGAAATATAGAATTTATTTTGATAATGTAAATCATTAATGTAGAAAGCAATTATGGCATAAAAACAGTCCAAACCACATCTGTTTGTGTTACTTAATACCTAAATGTATGTGAATACCTATCCATCACCCATCTATGAGCCTATTGCATACCCCATTCTAAATCCTTGGGACTTAATACCCCTAACCTTCCTTTGGCTGTAGCAGCCTCCTGACTGTGAGACTTTCTATGAATATTTGTGCTCCAAAAAACATTTGTGAGGTCAGGGAGTGATAATGGACCAGAAGAATTTGGGAATAATGGGCAGATACATTTTTTATGACTAATGGGCATTGTAATTGAGAATGTAAGGTTAAGTCAATGTGTGTCATCATACATGTTGATATTTATTTATAAAGTGTATTGCAAACCACAATAAAAATATGCATCAATGCACATAAGTGAGTGTAATGAAAAAAGCATTAGGGGAAAAGTACATATGTGTGAATCTGACACGTTTTATCAGCTATATAATGGAATCTCTGTGGAATATGAAAGGACATCCACTTTTCTTCCTAGAAATTATTCCAGGTTCTGTCACTTTCACCTGCGCAACATCTCCATATCCGCCTCTCTTTGTCCTCAGAGACCACCAAACTTCTTGTACACGCTCTTATCATCTCTAGTCTGGACTACTGTAACATCCTCCTCTCTGGTATTCCACTAACCCCATTCTCTCCTCTACAATCTATTATGAATGCTGCAGCCAGACTCATCCATCGTTCCCACCGCTCCTCTTCTGCTGCATCTCTTTGTAGTTCTCTTCATTGGCTTCCATTTCACCTTAGAATCAAATTCAAACTCCTGTGCTTTGCCTTGAAATCCCGCCACAATTCTTGTCCCACTTACCTTTCTGACCTGATGGAAAAATACTCCCTATCCTCTCTCTTCGCTCCTCAAATGACCTACTACTGACTTCCTCACTCATAATCTCATCACATGCACGGCTCCAAGACTTTTCTAGAGCTGGCCCTGATTATCTGGAATAGTCTTCCATGTTTCATTCTGCTTGCTCCTACTCATTTAAAAGAGGAATCAAAACCCATATTTTCAAATTTTTATTTAGGTATACTTATAACCCTCACTACTCACCCACTAATTCATGTCCCCCTGTTGGTGCTGTATAAATACTGTTTAATAATAAAAATAATACCAGTTCTGTGTGAATGCCCTGCTTTTCCCTACTCAGGTCTTTATGGACCTGACTGTGCAGAGGGGTACGGTTATGGGGGAACACAAAGTGTCCTTTACCAAACTGTTGCCACAAGGTTTGTAGGCTGCAGCATGATCATGATTCTTTCCAAAATTTCCTGAACTCCTTATACTTTATATTATACTTATACTATAGAAGGTGTGATGGTTAAGTGTGCACAAGCATTTATCTGTAGTAAAAGACAATGATTGTTATTTTACTTAGGTTGTTGACAATGTTTTGTTTTTGTTTCTTGAGAGATAGAAAATGACCAGTTTTGTACTGCAGAATTAATGCAAAATGTGTGTTGGCTGGAGCTCATCGCAATTCCACATGAAACACATTAGTTTTTTTTATTATATGTCCACTTTGCAGATTACCTAAATGAATAATCTGGGCATGTTTTGTTTGAAAAGTCTGCATTCTTTAGAATAAAAGGTAGCTAAATAATGTTGATATAAATGAATCCTGGCTGTTTTCAGCACATATACAGTATATATACAAAAGAGTGAATATAAGGTGTGCTTAGTATTGATGAGACTGCTCCACAATGATCACTGTTAGATGTCTCCTTTTCTGTGCCAAGTTTGTCCTGCATAATAACAGGCCTGTTAAAGGGAGAGCAAGAAAAGGAGGCTGATTGTATGAAAGACATTGAAATAAGCGGAGTAGCATGCTTCACCCTTCTAATAACATCCCCTAGCAACCAAGGCATACTTACTCTCAAAAGAAGTGGGTACTTGCATATTCTCTGTATTGGAGCAACTAGATATCCTTCCAGGGGAACATCTGTGTTCTTCCTTCCACCAAGTAGCATGCAATTCTAAAAACACAAACAAACCCAGGTTTCAAGCCGATTCTGGCTGTTTCATTCATTTTTTCCATGCTCTGATATTCACACGTGGGTGTATGCAATGCGTGCTTGCAGGAGAGTGGAGATTTATACCGTATGTGGTTTGTTGAACTTTAAACTGTAACAATTTACTAACAAATGGGAAAAAGTATACATTTTGCATGTCTAAAATCACTTACTGTTACTTTTCCAAAAGCTAATAAAACTAGAAATGTAATGAAAATGGCAGCATTCCTAATTTCTATCATTTACATCTGAAACAGTTTCTTTTTTTCCAGATTAACTGCCTGTTACTACCATTCAGGTAGTAAGGTAGTAAAATAAAGTAAGACATGTCATTGTTTAAAAAAAGAAAGTATTTTTAAAAGCTTATAACCTTTTTATAGTGTGGACAATTGTTAAAACCCTTTGTAATTTTTGTCAATGCTTCTTTTGGACTTTCATTAAGATTTTCTATTTTTATACACAACAGGAAGTGTATAGAGATTTCTTTAAAGAAGTATCTGAATTAAAAATGTTTTTCTTTAATTTTAGTTATGGTGACAACTAAACATGTTGGCTTTTAGTCCAGGTGACATAGAATGTGTGAATCATAGAGACCCAGTGGGGGCATAGACAGAAAATACAAAACTGTAGGGCCATCCTAGCCCCCCGCCTTGATTTAAATGTTGACTTTAGATACACTTTAAGTCTTTAGGTTTTGGTTTGTGGATTTAAAGTTGGCTTGTAATATGCAAGTTTGCTAATCTTTCAAACTGGACCCCAAGAATAATTTCTTAACTGTACTCAGTCAGCTTTAGGCATAAATATTCAGCAATCCACAACAACCAATCAGCATCATCTTTTTATTGTTCTGCCTGCTATAAAATGATAAAGGGTGAAATGTGATTGGTTGCTATGAATCCCCATAGCCTGCATTCCTTGTATGTTTTGTTGCTATTCTCCGCACTCATTTTTTGTTCTCTACATTAGTGGCCATTAAACTCTGTCTTTAAGTAAATATGAAGAGATATATTCTCCTATAGTGCTATATAAATCACGGGAAGGAAATGTCACAGCTGAGGATATCTGGTACGAAAGAAACGTTTGCTTATTCAGTGAGAAAAAAATGAGGAATTTCTTGTTGCTTAAAGTTAACAAAGGAAAGCAATAACATTTCAAATTGTATATATACATTAAAAAGGACAGTTCTAGCAGGGGAAAACATCAGAGATAGAAGCAGTACCAGCATTTGTAAAAAATATGTACTTTCAAAGTAGATGTAAACCCAAGCCACAAAACCTTCACTCATCTTGAAAAAGTAATGTAATTCCAAACAAAACTTTACATTTTTTTTAATCTGCAGTTTAATCTGCAGTTTTTATTTTAGTTTTTATTCAGGAACCAAGTAAGCATAAAAGAAAGACATCTAGAACATCAAATACAAACAAGATAATGATAACAATAAACAAAATAATCAGTTCATCCTAACAGTTTGTCGCAGAAGGATGTTTAAGTCTCTTCAAACATGGGCCACTATACCTTTTGGTATATTTAGAGAAACATGGAGAAATGTAAGAAAGAGGCAAAAAAGAAGAAGAAAGAAAGGAAAATAAAGAAAATAAAAGATGGAGGAAGGAGAGAAGGAGGCAGAAGGGAAGCGAAGGGAGGGGGGAAATAGTGGCACAGTTGCAGTTAATAATTAGAAACAATATAGAGAGAGGGTTGCCCTATTATAAAAACTTATTCGGATAACACATCAGATAATCAAAACAATCAAACTTTGTCAGTAATATCACTATTAGTACTTCTTATTTGGAGATATTCTGTGGACATTATATTGAAACCATTAGAACCATGTTTTATTGAACTTGGCCGTACGGCCATCTCTATTGTAAATCTGCAGTTTTCATTAAATGAATACCTGGTAATCCTGCTTCTTGTCCTGGCAGTTATTATTATAGGTTAACAATGTTTAGTCACTGTTTTCCAACTGTCACTTGGTCAACTGTCACTTTAAGAGCCATGTTGTCACTACAAGGAAATCTGCTCTAAGCCATGGCACTTCTACAGTGTACCTATATAGACATAAAGGTCATGATTTATTAAAGCTCCCCAATGCTGGAGAGGATACAAATTCATCAGTGAAGCTGGGTGATGCAGCAAACCTTGAATAGATTTCTTCAAAGTCATTTGCTATTTGCTAGCAATTATTTTGAATCTTGGACTAGATCCATTTCAGGTTTGCTGGATCACCCAGGTTCACCAATGAAAGTGAATTATCTCCAGCCTTGGAGAGATTTAATAAATAAGACTCAAAGTGGCTACAAAGAGGGTACAGTAGTTCAGACACACAAAGATGCAGCTTAAGATAAAGATATATGTATTTTCTATAAGACAAATTCATAGCAAACCAAAAGTCATGAACTTTACATCATGAGCTTTACGTATCCTTTACGTATCCATTTACCTGCACCAAAAAACTGCTAAATCAAATAAATAATTTAAGCATACAAACGCTATATTATTAGAAAAAATTATAAACAGTCATTACTGCTTACCAGTAAAAATGGCCTCACTGTTCTGATTTTGTTTAGCTCCAGCAGAAGTTTCTGAGCCTTTTCATGGTTGCTGCAATATTCATCATAAATAGCGAATCTATCCTTCTACAGTTAGAGAAAGATAATTTATGTATGTAAGAATATATAGAATCATAAAAATATTGGTCCATCCTAATCACCCGTTATCAGGTCACTTATTTCTAAACCTGGTGAACATAATGCCCGCTATATTTAACAATTAGCTGAGATCACAATCTATTTTTTAAGTCATTGATGATTTTGATATAGAGCAGTGCTTTTCAACCAGGGTTCCTCCAGAGGTTGCTGGAGGTTTCCTGAGCAATGAGCAATTTGTGCCTTTCAGATCAGTATAACTGACATCAATGATCTTGTTGTCTATCTATAGGGATGACGTTTTTTCCACTGACCAACAATGTAGAAGGAATTTTTCCTATTGACCACCACATGTAATGTGACCTATAGATATTATTATTGTCAGAGGTTTCTGATTGTTCATTTATTTTATAAAAAGATTGAGAAAGTCTGACTAGTGTTTAGAAGAGGACAATTGATTACTACATTACAAATGATTACTACATTATTCACAGTCACCTCTAAGTGTGAATCCTGGCTTATAAAGGCCAAAAATGGTACAACAGGTTTTAAATACTGTTATTTTTCATTTCTAAAGAATGAGAGCTTTTCTGGACCCTCAAAAGTATCAGCAGGTTTTGTTACCATTAAAAATCCACAAATAAAAGATTTATTCACATTTACAAATAAACACAAAAAGCTTTAGAATTCATGACTGCATAACAGTTTACAATTTATAAATAGATGAATACCTTGCAGTGATCTAAATATAATTTTTGGTAAGACGGCTCAGTGTAGCTTCTCTATTCATCTCTGCACACCTACCATGACGTTGAGCTTTCAGAGAAGCTTCTGTAGTTTGGCAGGAGGTGGAAAGTGAGAGCCAGATTCCTACTGCCAAATCCACAAAGTAAGTACATGTTTCTGTAAATGTACAGCTTGTCTCCATGAAAATTTCTCCAGAACAAGTAATTAGTGAGTAAAAATTGCAAATTAAATCTGCTGCTCCCCAATTCAACACCAGGCAAGTACTTTTCTTTACTTTACTTCTGCATATATACCGGAGATATAATAATTGGATATCAAGTTTTTTATGTAAAGGAATTATTTTACATTCCCAAGTCGTGGATAGATTGGATGTTTTGGTAAAATAAATAAAACTATAATTGTAGTGTGTTTGAATGATCGAGAACATCTGATCAGAAATCGATTTACTTTTTATCCAAGAAGAAAGGTTTTCGGATAAGATTTTCTAACACGTGTGTTAGAGTGTCAGGACTTCCTACTGGTTGAATAGCAGTCAGAATATTGGCTGAATCAGTTGTTCAAATGCAAAATTGGCCGTGTATCTGTTTGTATGTACCTACTGTACCTATGTACCTACCTATTTAAACTCCTAGCACAACTTCATTAGGTGTAAAAGTGGCCCTGATTATAACAATAGCCATTGTTTTCTCTACCCAGTACATAGTTGAGCCTGTCCTTGTATCCCTGTGGGATGGTACTCTAGGTGGGGGGGTCCTCCAACTTGACTTGTGCCATAGCAAGTGCATGTCCTACACATAGCCCCTCCACTTTAAAGACCCCAAATAAAAATACCCAATGTCACCAAATGGCTTAAATTAAAAAAATATTACCACCATCCCCATCTCCACTGTTCCCAATTACTGCCAAGACTTCTAACCCCAATTAATGCCAGAACATCACCATAGAAAAAAGTTGAAGCATGGCTATAGGGGCACAGACTTACAAAAAGTTTTAGAAAAAAGCATTGATCTACAAGGTGAAATAGATATTTTTTTAAGTTGTTGCTAAATGTGTTGGAAATGTATTACAAAGTAACACAATGTGTATTTAATAATGGCTTAACCTCGACTTTAACTTATATTAGTTCTTGTCACTAGGAACAAACGTCTATGCCAGAATCGAGTGTGAGCTTAGTGAATATGAGAAAGAATTACTTTGCAAGCAAAACCCAATCATGTGCAAAAAATCCAAAACATATATATAAGTGGAACAATTGAGATCAACCGAAACTAATAGATACTTGCATCACTAAGCAAGAAAATGCTCTATAAATGATCTAGGTATAAGTACAAGCCAGGACTTACAAATTTTAGAAAGCATGTTCCCAATTCTAGGTGTGCATGTGGTTCTGGGTACAGGGTTTCCTCAATTAGGGACAGGAATTCTCTGTGTACCACGAGAATGTCCTCAATATTGGAGAATAACGTCTGGAGAGACAACAAAAGCACATAAGTTAGATGACCTAAATGAATGAAACCATGACAGAGGTTGAAAGACATACCCTTTTCTGTCTGTCGTTCCAACATCTACAGCAAAATACCATAAAAAAAAGGCATAGGCAAAGAAATCGGAGGACTTAAATCGCATGGCAATAATGTACATTCATATATTCCAACACAATTTAACTTTAATATCTGATTTAAATTTCTTTGGACACATTGGATCAAACTACCACAATATTAGAACTATTCTTACCCATAGTCACTAATCAAAGTTAAAGCATCCTTAGAACACAACAACTAGAGAATAACCCGGTCAATTTGGTTTTTATATCAGAAAGTGAAGGGTAAATATTTGTTAGTCCTGTTTAGAAGAGACTATGCTAGCTTTGACTGCTTTGTAAGGAAGCAGTACTTTATTTCCATAGAAATCTTTTTTTTAATCTACCTTCTTGGAAGTTGCTTGATTGAATTTGGGCATATCAAAACTCATGACCATTTGTCCTAGCTACCTGGAACTTTGCCCTACATACTTTAAACAACCATATATATCCTCTAAACTTCGGATTCTTTATGCGGATTTATTAACCAGCAAAACTTGGCTTTGATCATCTCAAAGCCATGCTTTGGATCGCTTGTCTACCATCCCAGGGTCAAGATTTGTATTGCTATCCTGATTTTTCTCAGTAATGGTATTGTACTTTTGAAAAGTGGTTGCTATCTAACTCCTGATGAAGCAGACCAGATCTGCGAAATGCGTAGAGTTTAGATAAAGTAACAATTCCTGTCCTTTCAGTGACGGTAACAACCATAATCATTATGCACTCCTTTTGATGACTCATTTCTGTTAAAGCCATCAGAAGACATTGTTTGAACAAAGCTATTTATCTATATGATTGATTTTATAATATTATCATGGTCTATGTGCAAATTTATATGTTCAATAAGATGTTTTAATGTTTGGTTCATTGAAAATTCCTCTTTATAATATAGGTAGTCCTGCTTTGCTTCTTTTCTAAACAGGACTAACAAATATTTACCCTTCACTAATTAGTGTGGGATGTGGAACCTTTGATTGAATTTGATATAGAAGTTGGTTAGGAAATCTTCTGTGACTATATCAGATAGTATCAAATGTTCAACAGTTTCATCAATCAGCCCCAATGATAAAACAATACCCTTAAAGCAAAACAGTTTGCAACATTTTAAAATCATTATCCTCAAATGAAAGAGAGGGGAACACTTAAATGTCTACTTTTTTCTGTCCACCTGAAGCAAGTCAAATATTGGCCTTCAGATGAAGTGTCATTCTCATATGCTGTGCACACTTGTCAATTATGGCAGAAGCTCACCACCCACAAACGAGTTTAGTTCTGCCTACTTTAAGAGCTGTTGTACAGCAGAATACAAAAGGTTAAAATCAAAACAAATATAATTACACTAGTTTCACTCAAAAATATTTGTTTTACTAAATACAAAACTAATAAATGTTTTATATCAGATTTTTAATAGTGAAATTACTAAAACTAATGCATGGAAAATTAAGGATTTTTATAGGCCTTTGGTCAGTGACATTTCCAGGAAGAACAATTCCAGTAAACCTGAAAACATCTCTGGAATGAGGGTCAACTATAAAGCTACAATGTCACCATATTTGCAGTCACATGTACATATTTCTTCTAGGCCTTTACAGCTTAACATATGATGTTCTATCCGTTCTCTTATTTTCCATTGATGCTAATTTGTATTCAGCTTCTAATGGATTGCATTTTCTTTTTCTTTTGCAATAAAAACACAATTTAAAATCCTTTGTGGCTTTCTGAATGTGTTTCCCATTAGGAGTGGACACACACAGTGCAGCATTTTCTTTCATACATTTACATCCTTTATATAGGAATGTAAGTAAACGCCTCGGTATCTCCATTTTATTCCCCAGAGCTTTGATTAGAGCTGGAAATGTAATGTGTTTGTGGTGGGTACACAGCACTGTAGAGGCAGCATCACAGATAAAAAGATTAATGCTCCAAAGGTTTAAAATTATTCTGAACTAGCTGGGGAATATTTGCACAATCCATTATGTGCTAAGGACAGAGGGCACAGCATTGAATACCAAGTGAATAATATTCTCTTTATTTTATGTGGAAAGTACACATTTTTTAAGTTTATTGGGACAGGTAAGAGTAGAGACTGATTTCCTTACATCTCAAAATCATAAACAATCGATATAGTGCAGTACAATACTTCATTTATGATGGGTACAAGATGGCCAAGCCTTGCACACTGGTATGCAGTCATTTTAATTCTGCAATAACCCCTTCTGTGTCACAGTTCTATCTTATCAGAACTTTAAAAGTAGATTTACTAGCATTGGGCTGTTATTTCTTTAACGCCTTAAAGCGGACCAATACAGCTGCCATAGCCATGTTAGTATTCTGATCAACTGCCTTTACCAATTTCTGACATTGAATTAAAATGCAACTCAGGTGTTTAGTTAACTGTGGCACATCTTGCACTGCAGTGCATTCATGTTTCAGGTGTTTAACTGAAACTACTGAAGCCAAAAGATCTGCTTTAGGCAGTATTTTGTGCGGATGGCTAGCAATCGGCTACCTAGTGTTCTCCCCAGCCCCTTTTAGCTGGGCACACCACCCAGCAATTTTTAGTAACCACCCAGCTGTTTTGGGTGGTTACTTGAAACTAGGTCAAAATACAGGACCTCATTTCGGGGGAGAATACTGGCTACCTCTTAACCAAAGATATGCCTAGCAGTAAGCTGACAACAACTATTGGTGAAACATATATTTTGAATGGATTGACTACTGGCAATTGACACTGTGAGAAATAAGAGAGGTAAAAATAAAAACACTCCAGCTGGAAAAAAATATTTGACAAGATAACTGGTGATTTAACAAAGACCAGGATCCCACAAGAACCCATGTTGCCTAATGAATATTCCGTTTTAATTAATGCAGATTAAATGAAAAAGGGAAATATTGGACTTTTCCTCATTTGCATGTATTTGGAATATTCACTGCACTGATTAGAATAGCCCAACCAATGTTCTTTTGTATTGAAGGTTTGAGCCATTTATGTCTGGCTGTTGTGGCTTTTTACCTTGGCTCAACACATCTGCTCCTATTCGTTTTAATACATGCAAATTTTCAAGCCTTTTCAGCCAGCATCTTAAATAATTCATCTTTATGGTTGACTGCACACAAAATAAAGGCTATCTCCAACAGGCTATGACAGTTTTCATTTTTTAGCCATATTGTACACCCAAGGCTCCAGCACAGTCACATCTAGGGTGGAGGCACCATTTATCATGTAGCACAGAAAAAGAACCCAATAACTAATACAGTGTCAACATTTTTTAGAACATTATCACAAGATCCAGTTAAGATAAATTAAGGAGAAAATGTATCATTTTAGATATGGACATCTTAAAAAGATATTGTAGTAATGATAAAGCACATCAATAACATACATGCTTATTCAGTAGCACAGCACAAAGAAAATTGATGATGTGTAAAGTACAAAAACCCATAGCAGCTTCTGGGGTCAGTATACTGTAGAATCAATTCTGATTAGTACAGTGGCTTACAGTACTTTCACATCATCATTACCTTTTGAACTGCCTGAATAAATAACATAATTTATTGCTTCATTTAGTATTACACAAATGTTTTCAGTTGTGGGTTATAGAGCATTTTACTTAGTACAGCTGAAGATTTTCACCCAGTAATGCTGAGATATAGATGTTTATATGTTTACCAGGGCAGAATAGATAACAACTAACCATGCATTTTTTATGCTATAAAAATTAACTTATATGCCAAAAAGGGGCATAAAAAGAGGCAACAAAAACTTATCAGAACCAACAGCATCAAAATCTCTGAAATCTATCCAAGCAAATATGCAAAAAATGAGCAAATACGTCACCAGGCAAGCCACAATAGTAAAGCTGCATACACACGTGCAATAATAGTCGTTGGAAAGGATCTTTCACAATCCAACGACTAGCACTGCATTGTGCATGAACGAATGCTGTACATACAGCACCATTCTGCTCAATGGAGAGGGAAGGGGGTGAGCGACGGAGCAACACCCTGCTGCGCATTTCCCTCCTTCCCTTTCATTTTGATCGTTACTCGTCCATCGTCCGTAGATCCGCCAGAACGGTCATTCAGATGATGGACGATTGGTGCTGTACACACGCCAGACAACCATTGGACATGTGTAAGTAGCTTAAGACAGCTGCTCCTACACCTGATCCTTTAATTCTACACTTACCTGTTCAGATGGTACTTTCCAATTCTGCCTTTAATCATGACCTACCTGGTGAACTTTAAAGAAAATCTTAAACAAAGTCCTATGCTAGGTTGAGATTGGGTTAGGCTACCGTCTTACTAACCAGGTCAGGACTCTTTCTAATGTAATTTGAGGAAGACAAAATACAGCTCAGCATTCTAAAAATACAACACAAACATCAAGCATTTCAAAACTAACCTTTACGGTTTCCTCTGTGACATTTTTATCACATTTGGAGGCTGCATATTGCATCATTCGATGAAAAAACGCCTATAAAAAAGAGAGAGAGAAATGTGAGAATGTGCTGTTTGAATACATTACATTACTACAACTGAGCAAATCAAGAAAAACAATGAGCAATTTACAACTATACTGTATCTGTGTTATATGGGTGGAAAACCAAACAAGTATAAAATACAACCATTAGTCCAGTTGTAAAGGTTTTTTTTTAAAGGATAATGCTATATTGACTAGCAATCATTCATCTTCCAACAATGCCCTGCACAGCAAGGCAAACTTATGCATGGACAGGAAAAAACAACCCTGAGGATAATGCGCACAGAAAATCTTTTCTATTGTAGTACTCAATTTTTTCCTAATGGACTTGCTCTATGGAAAGTGGCCCATGTACAGTGAAAGTTGAAGAATCGTCATAAATAAACGTATAGACCTGGGAGAATTTTCTAAACCACAGGCAGACCTATAACTTTTGGCAGCATTTTTTTTTTTATAGTTTTGGATAATAATTGTAAGGGTTAAACTATGATAATCATCATCAACATGATAAATAACCCTCCCCTCTTCCTATTCAATGGGATATAGACAGAAATACAAACTTGACAGAGGATCTAATCCTTTCCCCAATAAAAATAAAAAAAGGTATGACTTTAAAAAATCTGCTCCAAACTTTTGAATGTAATTCTTCGTAATATATAAAACAAAACAAAAGAATAATACAAAAAAACTGTTTGGGTCACCCAGTTTGCACTGATATATATAAAACCTTGTCTGGAATAGGAACATACTCATCCCTGTTGCTCCACTTGGTCAACCTTAAGTTAAATACCCTTTACTTCTGGGCATAAGTGAGGACTCCTATACAATGCATTGTAGATGGCCCAACACTAGTGCCCAGCCTTTCATTTCACTTTGTTCCATTTTGAATTAAAGATATGAACGTTTCCTGCAAAGGCATCGTAGCCCGTGAAGGACTGTTTGAAAATGATTGGAATTTAACACTAACATGATTTTGGGAAGTGTACGTAAGAGATAACGGAGAATTGGGGTACATTTTTTTTTGTAGTGCCAGAAACATACAACAAGCTGTGAGAAGACACATATCACACATTTAAAGAGTACATGGCAATGAACCCAGACTGAATGGATTAATAAAATCACATCATACATTTGAAGCTCTGTTAAATCCCTCTATATGGCCTCCTGGTTACTACCTATCTGGTAGTATCATATTAAGTACACGGGGGACACATTATCATGTAGGCAGTTATAAAGTCACACAAGTTTCTGTTCCTTCTGCTTAGAATTACACCAAACCAAGATGTATCTGAAATATTAACTGTGTGGGAAATCTGCTGCATTTAGTTTGCACATATTAAAAACATGAAGCGTGTTTTTTCCCAGGGAAGCTGATATAGGACTTTGCATATGATTTTCATTTGGAAACATTTCCTGTTCCAAAAGAAAATATGTTGATCTGTTATAGGAAGTGTCACATTTTCCTTTTATTCAGGAAGCTATATAGGAAGCAACATCTATGCCGTGCTTGGGAAAGGCCACTATATAACCCATAGTTTAATAATCGTAGCATTTAAAAACGTAGGGTCCATAACATCATGCACATTTTTTATACTTGTCTGAAAGAATTTGCTCAAAGGTCACTTTCAGCAATTGAAGTGCATAAACCCTAACAATGAACAGTTAAAAATGTTTATCATCTTAGAAATTCAGAGCTGTCCTAGGTCTTTTGCATATTTCCTGTGTTATCTCAAGGAGTTTATTTATTCTTTCTCAATTGTTACCTTGGGAATATAAAATGATTAGTTTCTATGTTCTAAGGTATAGGACAGAAGTTGAGTTTGGGCAGTTAAGCAAAAAAAGAACTGCACAGGACTGACACTACTCAGTCCAAAAATGCTGTGTTGTATGCCCACAAGAGGACTAAGTGCCCCTTTGGGTAGATGAACAGGTATTTCCTCCATTTTCAGCTTCATTTATAGAATTCAACATTGAGAAATAAGTATGTTATGAGGTGTGCTGTATATGTTTTACGCTATCATTTTTTTTGCCATCTCTTTGCATTGCTTAGTGCTATATGTATTGGTCAACATTGTGGTCTCCCCCACTATGTATGGCATGTCGTATAGGTTTGATCTTTTGATGCTCCCTGAACATGCAGGTGTCTGTAGATAAGTTTGCAGCCCAAAGTGGGAGTGCAAAACCTTGTATGTCAATGCTTTTACAGTGATTTACAGTGAGTGAGCAATGTTAATTTGCAGGATCACTGGGTAGAGGGAAAAAACTGCAACCATTAAATCTAGTAAGGTCCAATATAATATACATTTGTGCTGACTGTACTCCCTGTGCCAATGGAGAAGTTTTAGCACACACTGAATAAACAATAAAGTGCATGTGCAATTCAGTTTTTTTCATGCATTAAGCTCAATTGTTATCATTGATCAATCTGTACGGGAAATAGAAATATAGTTAAAAAACACATTATAATTCTTTAGGTACAACTGCAAAAGTTCAGCAAGTAAATACTTTTGAACTTGAACTTCCTAAGAAGTCACCTTGCCAGTACATGATTTTGTCAGTCTGGGAATTCTGCAGATCCCATACATAAAGTAATAAGCTTGGAGCTTCCCCATTGAGTATCATGCTGTTGCTCAGTCAATAAATGTTAAGCTGAAATGAAAAATCAATATGTGTCTCAGTTGAGTAGGTCACTTTCAGATGTGTTGCACCTTCTCACTAACCAAAAGACCTTTTTCTCATTGTGCTGCCAGCAATGCAGTCAACCAAGAGGCAATTATATATATAAAGCATCTCCAATGGAAAATTAGAATAATTGCACAAACCACATCAATCATATGCATATTGCATTAATAAAGCACAAACATGACTCTACAATATAATAGATCCTGAAATATTTTCACTTCCTTAGAATGTAAACTAGTTTTTTACAATCTAAAAATCAAAAGAGTAATAACAAGTCTGGATAATGTACCGCTATGTCATCCCAGCCCACCCAATAACGATGGCTGAACATTGGAACATAGAAGAGAAGAAAGAAGGTGGCAGCTTTCTGTACAGAAAGGGGGACAGGTGAGTATAAGTAGGCTTTAGTTCCACTTTAATACCACCAATGGCACACAAGTATCATAATTTCTGCAGAATGGGAATAGAAGGAATAGAATACCATAACCCCATCCTATTGTGTGTTAATTCCCCCACCTTTTAGATTGTAAGCTCTTCGGGGCAGGGTCCTCCCCTCCTGTATCACTGTCTGAATTCATCTGTCATTTGCAACCCCTATTTAATGTACAGCACTGTAAAATGTTGGCGCTATATAAATCCTGTTTATTAATAATATTAATAATAATAACCCATTTTCCCCTGTTGCATTAGGCCTGATTTATTAAAACTCTCCAAGATTGGAGAAGATAGACTATCATGGGACAACCTGGGTGATTCAGCAAACCTGGAATGGATTTCTTAAAATCATTTGCTATTAGTTGGCAAATGTTTTAAATCCTGGACCAGATCTATTACAGGTTTGCTGGATCACTCAGGTTCTTCCATGTCTATCTTTCTCTTCTAGTCTATTTCCTTTAGTCTTGTAGAGCTTGAATACATCAGGTTTACTGACCAACCTATCACCAGGATCAGGCATAGTATAATGGTAGTGGGAAGGTGGACACTCAAGCCTATACAAAATCTTCATGCCTATCATTTTTTTCATGGAACCACCTTAAGCTCTGTCAAGAATATTCTAACAAGAAAGCTTAATGTCTTATAAGAAAAGATGTTCAGCATTTGATTTACTTAAAAAATATCCAAAGCCAAAACTTTTTTTTTCATTTTGAATAGAGAAAGAGGGTTAAAGTTGCTGTTGCTACTTAAAGATGTATTGTAGACTCAACAAGAAGAGGATATCAGTAAACAAGAGGGAATTCCCCTGGTAGACTAGCCTTAGATAACGAAAACTTTTTAATCAAGCAGTTCATTCCATCGTTTCATAGACCTGACCATGAATTGATACTTTTTTTTTATTCAATCAACCAAAACGAAAACATTTCAACTTATCTTACAGGTTTTTCTCAATTTCTAATTCTAGGCACTTTCTTTAGCAATTAAATTGAGACACCAATCAAGTAAAAATATAATGATCGATTTACATGTTGCCTAATTGCAATCAATTAGCCCTGCATTGATTAAAGTGTGTGGTGGTATGATCAGCTGATTGTCAACCAGAAGTTGGCATTTATATCAAACAATTTGGTGAAATAGAAAACTGATTAAACTACAGTCTGGATAAACTATAGACAATGGCTAGCTTTAGATATCTGTCAAAGAGACATGTTACCATTGGAAAATTTCCAATTATTTCTTGTTCTGGTTTGCCTTTAGCTATTTAATTTGTACACAAAACAAGTTTGTAACTATTTGGAAAGAAAATATTTTAAAAAATTCAATTGCTTAGGATTGTAGTCATTACATCAATTTACCCAAAGACCTTGAAGTTAGTAGACTCAAACGTGAGACACTGTAAGGTGAGTAAATAATATTTCACATTTTACATATCATGAAATCCACTTCTAAATATAGATACATAACACCTATAAAACAAAAACAAAATGATCATGTCATTTATATGTGTACAGTTTAATAGCAGGAAGGACTACATGTATATACACTAACGTGAAATGGTGGTAGGAAAAATGGTTTGTAAGATCATTCAGGCGCAGAAACTGACATGAATGGCCGAAATGTGCAAAGATCTTCATATTATCCAGAAGCAATAAGAATTATTAAAATAAATGAATGAAATGTTTATTGTCCAATCAGTCATTTTAATCTTCGGATACTAACTGCTAATGAAGTAAATAACTGGCTAAAGAAGTAAGTTATTACTTTAATCTTCAATCCACTTATTAACCACTCTGTTACCTCTACTATTAGCAGCTTACGTTTCCCTAGTTTATATATCACATTTTTCATTATTACATATGCATATATAACTCTATATCTAAACACGCAAAAAAGAATTGCATTGCAGCTGCAGAAGTTATTCCCACTTCTGGGGATTTATTGATAAATTCAACTGCAAACTGTCCCATCATTCACAAAATATTATGGACAAATTGAGCTTTTATTGTGTTATCTGGAATAATAACACCACAAAGAAAGTACAAAGTAATACATTGTAGCGGAACCTGTTACATTACAGATACTTGCATCATGGGTCAGATAAAAAATTAGCTATAAAACAATTTATTTATTTATACACGTTATTAGATGGTTTATTGCAACATGATGATTTTTATTATATAATATTTGAAACAGTATGTATCTACAGGGTGTGCTATATTGATCTGCTACTTTAATTTGAACCAGTGGTCATGTTAATGCAAAACTTCATTTTAACAAAAAAAGTTTATTTTTTTTAATTAGTTTGTTTTAAAGGTTCATGTCAATTGCAATTTCAGATGCCACCTAAATTCAGTTGGACTCAGCTTATCTAGGGCTGTCCCCCGTCTTACTGCTTACTGTCAGAACAGCTAAAGACTTTAAGCAACCGCATTGAATGGGGTTCCGGCTGCCATGAAGGGCAGAAATTTGCCAAGATCTTCATATTATTCAGGAGTAATAAGAATTATTAAAATAAATGAATGAAATTTTTATTGTCCAATCAGTCATTTTATTCTTCAGATACTAAACTTGAATAGGGTTCCGGCTGCCTACTGAACTGGCTGTGGAATTGGTGGAAGATACTATTTCATATGTACTCTTACATACCTTGCAGGAGCTGAACTATTACATAATTTAATTAATTTGCCTTGATTTAATAAAGTTTAATAAAGTTCTCCAAGGCTGGAGAGAATACACTGTCATCAGTAAAGCTGGGTAATCCAGCAAACCTGAAATGGATTTCCTAAAAGTCATTAGCTATTTGATAGCAAATGTTTTTAATCCTGGACCAGATCCATTCCAGGTTTGCTGAATCACCCAGTTACACTGATGAAAGTGTATTCTCTCCAGCCTTGGGTAACTTTATTTAATCAGGGCCAATAACTTTTTGAAGTTCACCAATGGCTTAGCCCTTATCTTCTATACGTTAAGGCTGCCTATCATAGCACCAAGGTTTATTAGGCAGGTAAAGTACAACTTTAAGCACGACGGACAGCATTCACATAAAAGAACACATTGAGCTTTAGGGCTGCTGGCATATTTGCAAGGTAGGTGACAGTATAGGTAGGTACCATGTTTTAGGCTCTTGGTTTCTGATCTCAATGTCTTACTCACTAGTGGTTTAAAAGTGAATACACACAGATATAGACTGAGCAGTGCATATAGTTTATGAACAGTTACACTGAAGCCTGTTAGCTATCAGGAATCCTGGTTAGGGTTTGAGCAGTTCAATCCATGTTCTGCTGTGAAGTATTTAAAGGGACATATCTTCATAGCACCCATTCAGTGTTTGGTATTCCCTAGCTAGACTTCATATCCAAACCTCCTAACCTGAAAACTCCTAACCTGAAATAATCTTCAGTATAATGTTTAGTGTGATAACAAATCATGCCAACTTATATTTACACAGCAAGGTATCAAAAAAATACCAATAAAAATAACTTTTTTTTCCATTGGATCAAGTGAGCTAACATTCAGCTAAGAGTTTGGCTGACAATGTGCATTTATGACACCTCTTACTTTTCATCTTCACCTGCTTGCCCCAAAGCTCCAGCATGTATTTCAACTTAGATTGATTCACCTGTAGTGAATGATGATACGTTTATTGCTTTGAAAAAAAAAATTCCTATATTTTTTCATTTAAATATATTATCTTATCAGAGTATAATTAACACCAAGTAAGTGTAGATCCAGGTTTACAACAATAGATGGCCAAGAATATTCAAAAATATTATACCCATATTAACAGACACACAAAAACTGGAAGAACGTGACCACCCAGAGGTGACTTATTCACCAAGATGGATGGACAGCCAACATACTCAGGTTTCAAGTGTTGCTACAAATGCTACAAAGCCATTAAAACCATTTAGAAAAGGACAGACAAAAATGAGAAAACATTTATAGCAAAGTAGGGAAAGGGTTAGAAATTCTTGCAATAGGTTTAATGCATAAAGCTTTAACATAAGGATAAGTGTATTCATTTTAGTCATGTGATTGTAATTTTCAAAACTCATTAGACTCATGGGCTAACAATAATATTTTTGTCCTGAAGTATGAACATGGGCAACTAAATGTGCTCTAATGGCATACTTTCCATTTAATACATATTGTCAGGTGTTACAGGAAAAGGCATTAAAGGAAAAATCCCCAATAAGGTTATGGATGGAAATAAAAACAGAATTTCTCCACTATTTCTAAAACCTTTAAAAACATTTATCTGGGGTTTAGCATCAAATGCTAAAGGGCAGAGATCTTGAAAGGTCTGTATTCAGGTCCAAAACCTAATTGGGATTCATTGTAAAAGTATTGAATAGACCTCTCAGCAACTTAACCATGTCTATAAAACCACTCCTTTTTAAGCTTACAAATACAATGTACCGGTGCCAACAAACTTTATCGAATTGAAATGCCAACCAGCTACAGAATTTTGTAAAAGTTAGCTATTACATTGATCCATGACTGAGGCTGACTATTATGAAGATGATCACACCAGCCCAGAAATACTCTGTAGCACTCTAACCCTTCTGATGAATGTGAGTTGCCGGATCACGGGTCTACCCCTTAATAGATCATTAAGAAACTTTCAGTATATCCAAAATCAGGGAACATTGGAAATCACTTAAAGATAATATTTAATCCTCTTATATTTTGCTTCCTGGTTCAAACTTCCCCGGTTCTTCTCCTACTTAGATCCTATCTACACACTGACAAAATTCTGAAATAAAAACTTCTAGTTTCAATTATGTACTTAATATCTGTGCACTTCTCTAAGCAATGTAGGCTGATTATGGCTGTTGGAAGGGACAAGCAGGGTATGTCTTGGTAGTACTACTCCCAAGAACCCTCAGAACAAGCAGTGGTTTTGGCGTAAGAGAGTAGTTATGCAAATAATCAAATGCCTTGATGAGTGGATGCCAGTCTGGCGGAGTGGGTATTCCTTACTGTCTCTGCATGTACTAGGTAATGCCTACATGTGAAAACTAAAGCTATGTACACAAGTCCAAATTCTATACCTGGAAATAATGAATAAACAAGCTCTGTACACACAGCTCCCATTGTATTCTATGGAGAGTGGAGTGGCACCCTGATCTCCTCCATTGACATTCATGGTAGTAGACCTATAGGATGGATCGAAGAATGATGTGGAATGACATGTCATTTTGCTGGAGATGAGCATGAATGTTTGTCTTGAGCAATGATTATCTGCCAGGTGTATACAGCCTAAGCCTCCATAATTGCAATAACGAATGGCTACATGAAGAAAGATATACTTAAGCTATAAAGTTGGCAAGTTATGACTTACTGCAACTTCTAATTTACACGGTGAAAAGTGGACTACATGCAGTGAAATACTAGACGGGAGCCTCTACAATTGTGCAAGACCGAAGATAAGGCTGAAGTTCATTATGTCCAAGTATCTTCTTCTAATAGACAGTTACAGATCAATAATTTTGTGTTTTAAGCAGAAAAATAATATTCAAGTCTTAAGCAATTTTATGTTTTAAATAGTAATACAATATATGAATATTTAATGAGAGACCTTCTAGGAAACTAGCTAATATATCAAACAGAAATCACTTTTATTGCCAAAAGGGTTTAAAGCTCTGTGTTCACAAGCAGGGTAATATTTAGCAAGCTGCCATAGTCATTACAGTCTGCCTGCAGCTAGGTAAAACAGATTATACTATACTTAGAAGGAGTTTAAATGGTTCTCTTGCTTAGAAATCACATTATTAGACTTTGAGGTTGCAGTACTGCATTATAAAGCAAGCTGCCAATAGCAAATTAAACTAAATGGTCCCTTCAGTTTGTCACTGAAGTCTTGTGAATTAAAATGTGTGATTTCTAACACAGTATAACAAAAGTAACCTGAGATGAAACGTGACATCCCCATAAAGTAGTGATTCAAAGAACACCTGTCACCCACACTCAATACCATAAAAAAAACAATACCTAGACAGATGTTAGCATAGGCAATAAGCATTGTCATTTATTTTACCTAATATAAATTTTAAATCTCTATATAAAAGAGAAAAAATAAAGATCTAAACCCTAGCTCAATGAAAATGAGTTTGCTGAAGCAGTGTGCCATACACAATTGCAGTTTTTAGCAACAAAACTAATTCAACCTTTAATTCATCCTTTCTTGCACCTGAGTGCTGCTTATCTAACGTATCCTCTTTGTAGCCCCTTTTCTGTCTACATTCACTCCAGTAATGGCTTTATAGTATTTATTGGGGAGGCTTTCCTGATAGTGACAACAATGGGCCATGTCTTCATAGTGAGTTCTGAAAGGGCCACTTGTAATCATCAATAAAATTACTATGACTGGGTGATAAAATAGGACCACTACTGGGAGGCAGCATTTACACCTTATAACAGGACATGTCAAAAGAAGAATTACGGGGTTATTATTTTGATTAAACCTGTATAAAAAAACGTGATAATTATTTCTAAAAAAAATTAGAATACCAAGCTAAAATTTGTGAGTTTTGTTTTAGATATAGGTATACAGTACTTTTGGTCTAGATATAACCATTCAGGATGTTAGTGGCCACTGTAACATAATAATAAAATTTTGCCCTGATTTAATAAAGTTCTCCAAGGCTGGAGAGAATACACTTTCATCAGTGAAGCTGGGTGATCCAGAAAATCTGGAATACATATCTTAAAAGTAATTTGCTATTGCTAGCAAATGTTTTCAATCTTGATCCAGATCCATTTCGGGTTTGCTGATCACCCAGCTTCACTGCTGAAAGTGTATTCTCTCCTGCCTTGGAGAACTTTATAAATCAGGGCCATTTTGATTAAATCTGTAAACATCCATTTATTTTATTGCAATCACAGAACATTTAAAAAGTTAGCTCCCCATATTTCCTCTATTTCCTTTATAAATGTTATTCTGGATCTATAGGAGAGGAAGGGGAAGGTTGATGATATCAAACAGAACATAATCATGAACCCTATACAGCATTGGGCTGCTATCAGTTAGTCTGGCATTGTGTCAAATGGAAGGTACTGACATCACTGCTTCAATTATATGACCAGAAATACATTGTTGTGACACTTGGCAATACATTGCAATTGGAATGCAGACACCAAGCATATTTATTTAAATCAAAAATCTGAATAGAAAACAATGAGAGTTGCATTTTCAATAGCAATGAAATAGAAATCAATACAGTAACTCTGAGAAGGGTAAACCCAGCGCTAGAACCTACATGGTTTAAATATTTATCACCTGTTAAAGAAACTGGTTGGTGATGGAAGTATTAAATTGAAAGAGCGAATAACGATACACACACCATGTGCTTCAAAAAGTACACTTTTATTGCCTTCCTACTAGCCTGGTACGGTGGTCTGTGTACTCAGTAAGAAGCAGAATACAAGGAACTTAAATTTTGGTATTGCAGCTACTGAAACACATTGGTTTCACCTGTCTGATTATGCCAAAAGTGCTAGGTTAGCATTTTCATACTGAAAACTACCAATACCTACCTATGTGTAGCAGCATTAAATACATTGAAAAAACAATACTGTGTTATGCTAAAATAACTAAAATAAATTTAGTGTTCAGAATGAGTCAAACACTCCTCTGTGCAGCCTCACCCTTTCCTCTACTTAAAGTGGAGTGCAGAATATTTATATTGTTTAATGTAATATGCACAATAAAAGTCAACTGCATCCAAAAATAGTTCAAGTTTAGGTGTATTGAGTCAGCTTCTGGCTCTATTTATCCCTCGGAAAAACCCAATAATGAAATTTACCGGTGGTAGCTTGGAGCGTCACCTTCTTACTGCAAGAGCTCTTGTTAAAGGATTTCTCAATGCTTTGCACATTTTCCATCATGGATAACCAACTGGGGAACATGGGACCACCAATAGACTTTATAATGACTTTTGAAGTTGTAATAAACTGGCATTGCTAGTTCCTATAGCTTGCTACTAGGATCCATCAAAGGTATAAGCCAACTTGACTTGCCAGCAACCACACAAAAATGAAACATTATACAGACTATATTTATATAAATACATTATTCCTTTTCTCAGAGTCTAACCCAGCAGAGAGGAGATTAAACTCTTCCATATGGCACAGCAATTGGAGTAAACATTCAGTGAAAAAAAGAAATATTTTAAAATATGTGTTTAAAGCATCTCAGAACGTTTTATTCCTTGGAGAGTGATCTCGGTAAAGTTGTGACTAGATGTGAATAAAGTGTGCAGTGAAGCACAATGGGAGTTAATTCTTCTATAAATAAACTACAGGGATAAATTCACTCATTTATCATATTTTTTAACTATTTCATTCACACATGACTTTTACACAGCAGATTGTTGCCCTAGGTGACTCTCCTGCTGAGCAATTAATTTCTGTCTTTAAAACGTTCTGTAATGAAACATGTAGTAATGTAAAGCAGCCCACCGGGACTAGATGATCATTTAAATAACTCAGAAGTTTAAATTCTTATGAGCCTATGATGGCAGACACCCAAAAGCTCTTGGGATGGTCGGAAAACTTTTTGTTAATCATTTTTGGTATGGTTTACCAAAACTGAGAAGCGTTAGGGATGCAGGATTGTAATAAATGGAAATATATTGGTTCAGTAATTATCTGACCATAGGTGGTCCTACGCTGGTCAATAAGAGCTTTGTCAGGTAAACATAGGATATCTCCGTGGTATGGATTGTTTACCTTTAACAGGTGCCATACACCCATAAATAGCCAAATTAAGTTTCGCACTACTCTGCCCCTGCCCACTCGTACAAGTTAATGTAAATTAGCAGGGGTGCTTCACTACCAGGAGCCAAGGTAAACTAGCTACCAGAAGCCAACAAAATCACTCCTTCTTATTTAAAATAACAACAGGCACAGCCGCCAAAGCTGTGTTGTCATTGTGAACAGTGTTACCATTGGCTGCTGCTTATTATAGCGCATTTGGAAGATATAAGGATGTAGAAAGACTGAAAGACTGAATGTTTGTCTTGTAATACACTGAAATACTTAGTATCATATATATATTTATTATATGGATATTGGCATTATGATTACTGTACATACTGTATATTACTGTACATAGTTTTTATCAAATATGGACATGATTTTTTTACTTACTAATTAGTTGCCATATGTCTATATCCCCTGAAGAAGCAACTAGGCGACACGCGTCGGTCTACCAGGCGTTAATCCATTGATGTGATATAACTTTTACCCTAATGCACTTAATATTTTCTCTGTCTACTTTGATCACCCTAACCCCATGATGTTTAATGGAAGCGGGTAACCATAATTGTACAAATGTACTACTTTATGTAAACCACATGTTGTAATACCTAAATACAATTTTTTTTAATGAAAAAAACACAAAAAAAGTTTTTTTTTTCTACAACCTTATATCTTCCAAATTAAAAGAGGGGGTGGCTAAAAAAAAAAATCATACAAAAGAAATTTAACCATACCCATAAATGAACTTATATTATAGCGCATTCTCCACTCATTATGGTATTCTGATGGAGCAGGAGAATGGAGAGGAAAGTCGAGCAACTTTCATTCGGCTAAAATACAGACTTTCTCGACTAATGTTTGATGAAAATATTTATCGAACATTATTGATGCCCCAACTTTTACTAGATTTACATTAGATTCAACAATTTAATGTCTAATCTACTGAAAAAAAATTGACCAGTTTATGGTCACCACATGTATGACTGTATCCTTAGCTCAGCATGGCTAGGCAATGTATACCTGAAATGTCTGTTTCTTTTGTCTTCAATGAATTATACATGTAAATATTCCTTCCAAAGGCCTTAATACATTATGGGTGAGTGTTTGTAGAATGAATCACTTTTTGATAACACTGCTTTATGATGTGAGCCAACTTGGAAACCCAAGAAGAGTGTAGAGCTCTTAGTATAGGTAAGTAAGGGGTAATTAACCTGTCACTATCCATCCAGAACTAATATCAGTATGATATGATATACTTTTTTCATTTTAGATTGAGTAAGAATGGGATAAAACTGCTATCAGTTTGTTGGTGTATTTACCATTAAAGAGTTTTCTCTTCACATTTCCTTTTATTGCCTCAACAGAATGTTTCCAATGTGTGGAAGAGCCCTTCTTGACAGTAGTCACAGGAACAAGTTATTTAGTTATACTTTATCAGACCCTTACGGGTCCTGTCTTGCCCCCATTCTGTGACGGGACATAAAAAAGAGAAGCAGCTCACTGATGAACTCATTGATCAGTCACTTTTCTTTTTTCTCCTATTACCATATTCCTTGTTGGCATATGTGAATTGCAGCGCAACTGACTGACTCTCTGTGCTTCTTCCCCCCCAATAGTTTCAGTTTAGCTCACGAGAAACAAGAGGCTGATACAAAGTTCATAATTATACTATTTGTATTTATTGAATATATTTATGAGAACAAAGTTACATTCATTTGCTTCTTTATAAAGCTGCCTGCAGTTTAGTTTAACAGCCAGGGTTTTAAATGAGGACACCTGTCTTCCAGAAACTTCCTACTTTCTTATTTAAAGTGGAAATTTCCGTTAGGTTACAAGGCATTAAACATTTAAAACCTCAGCAAAATGATTTATTTTGAAATTTGACTACTGTAGGTTTACTTTTACATTATTTTTATGTTACCTAACAGAGAAACATTTAAACTATTAGACAGCGTTGTCAACATGATGATAAAAACATTCTTCAAAGGTTCTTTTTATCGTCTAGAAAACAAGTGAACTGTCCTTTGAGTATTTCATTGGACTCAGTCTTGGAGGCATGAAATATCTTAGTGATTGATGTATTACACCCTTGAGAAAAACCAAGAAATGTGTTTTATTTATCAAGCTGGTACATATGAACCTTTGAAGAGTATAAATTGCTTACAATTACCTCAAGGCAAAACAAAAATGCAATCATAGCCATGCAAAACTGAAATCCAGAAACCTAGGTTTGCTATTCTTTACCAATGGACTGTATGGACCTTTCCATGTGATTGAGGTATTTGCAAAATATGCCCATTCCTTGAATAACTAATTCAGAATATTGATTTTCTTAATATAGTGTCAGTAGTTATGTGGCTTACATATTTTGTAAGGCTTTGAAAGGTAACGAGATAAAATGATAGCTGCACCAAATATATACAGCCCTGTGCTTTAGTGACAAATGGACACCCCAAACACGGAGGGCACCATCTTCTTGGTAAGTTGATTCTTTCACTATACTAAATTTTCCCAGTCAATGTATACTTGTAAAAAAAGACTGTAAATACTTACTTTTTCTATTGTCTGCACCACTGAAAGCATCAGATTGTCAGAAGATTTTTTTTCCTCTATTGGATCAAATTGGACCATATGTAAAAGTGTTTTTTTGCCTTCCTCTGGATCAAATATGTATCTATGTTTTTTTACAGGATTTGTTGGTTTCTAGTATTTTATTTCCCTAGTAGTTGATGGACTTTTTTTAGCCCGACTAACTATGTAAGTATCTTAATGCACCATGCCTCTCTCTTCATTCTCCTGCTGACCCCCACACACATTACAGGACTCAATAGTAAAGATTCACAGAATCATGTTAATACATTGCATTTACTTTACTACTTTTTACACTTTACTTAATTTTTTTCTCAAATGCATATCTTCAGGAAATATTTTAATCTGTTTAGGAAAGGAAGAAATATTCTAACATATAACATTGCTACACAGGCCATTCCAAAATTGCTACATAGGCCATACCTCCCTGCACTGCAAGTCCTAAATGCTTGTTTTGTCTATTGGGAGCAAAAAAAGCAACTGCTGTTTGGTTCAGATTTAATGTTATTAAGATTTAATGTTATTAAACATGACCTTTCCAGTTTAATCTGCTGCCGGATCTGAATGTCTAAAACTGCTAAAACTTCAAATAGCTCAACTATGTCAGCAATAATAGCATTTTATAAACTATTTGTTTAGATCGCCCACATAAATGTAATTTTCTGTTAGTGTCAGTGGTTTGCTGATTTCACAGACGTCTGCACTGAGCTTGGGGTAAAATTTTAAATAAGTCTTTCAACTTGTCAATGCTACTGTTTATCTAGAAGAAAGCTATGGTGCAGATTTTTCCTATAGTTATAGGTAATAATTATAGGAAGACCATTTAACAGGCTATGTGAAACAGTTACTGAAAATGGACCATCATGTAAATTGTGAACAGATCAGGGATGGAAATTGCAATTAAATTTAATTAAAAAAGAAAAAAAACAGTCTTTCTTCCCTACAAAAGTGACCCAAAAAATGAACTCTCCTGTAATTATTTGGGGCCCATTATTAATTGTGAAAAAACTACACACCTGCTCTGTTGCTCCCTGTGTATTCGTTGCAAATACCGTGTGTTGTGGTGTGTGGATTTGATTGATTGGTTAGTTTCCCAATCATAATAAATAGCCTAACTTCACATAACAAATGTTCATGTGTTAACATAATGTAAAAAAAATTTCAAATCTATAAATCTGATCCCTTTTATATGCACACAAATGACTGATAAGCTTGCAAATATTGAACCAACCACTATTCAAGGATGACAAAGATATAATTTTTATCACACAGCCCAGTGGGCAGTGAAATCATTTGGAGATCTGTGTAAAAAATGCCACATGGATGTCACAATAACTAGCAATTTCCTAAAAAACAGTTTTGAATAGCAATCATTTGACTTTGTTGAATTTTTTTGAGATTTTGAGACTGTCCTTACTCAAAGTGTGCATGACATTTTAATATTGGGAAAGAAGTTTGTTTTTTATATTTTCAAAACTTTTTTTGGGGAGGTATCTTACCCTTCCGCTGTAGCGATAAACAGACACTTGTGTAAAATATCCCAGGAGGAGGTGGGCTGCTCCTTCTGTGCATGCCTAATATTGGACATGCATCATCAGGGTTTTCCCATACAAAAAGGTCAATCTAACAAATGTGTAGGAAGATACATCACCCAATTTATTGCCTAATCAGTGCACGTTCGGGTGACATGAAGAAGAACCCGTAAGAGAGAAGATGAACATACCCACCATTCCGATAAGCGCCAGAAACATGAGAGAGAGATTGTGAGGCACTCACTGGGATCAGATTGGGGAGGGGATGAAAGGCTTTTCACCAATATGTGGTATTTTTGTGAAAGTTCATCTTTAAAGCTATACATCAGAGGGTCATCCTAATTCTTGGTAAATGATTCAGAAAGTATTAACTGAGGATCAGAATACCAACCAGACAATCAGTATATTTTGGAACCATGTAAGAAATGGCAGCTTAAATCATCATTTAGTAATAGATACACTTTAGAAAGATCTGCCAAAAACATATTTGAAGTGATTGCCAGTCAAGGAGCACCTTAAGGTTCCTCCAGGGTTTGTTAGGGGTTCCTTGAGCAATAAAGAATTTGTGCTTCTCATGTCTCAGGTCTCAAATTCAAAATCCCCCAAAACACAAAAAATACACTTACCTTCAATCCCACAGGTCAGTCTGATCCATCCGGAGGTGTCTTCCATCGGGTCCCGTGTCGTCCCGGCATCCATCTTAGGGCCGGCGCTCCAGACGCCACCATCTTCGCCTCTTCTCCCTGGTTCTTCTTCCTATGTCACTTCCTACAACATCGGGTGATGTAGGTTGGAATTAAAACTTGCCAATCTCACTACAAACTACGAAGCGTGAGTTCGGCAAATTTTTCCCTTCTAAAGAAAAGGCTCCTACCAGAACGCGTTTACAGGAGAGTTGTCCACCCTTTTATGTAAAGTGAAACTTCTGAGTTTCTGTAAGGATCTGTAAGGATGACATTCTTTCCAAAGGCCAGCAATGTAGGAGGTATTTCACGTACTGACCACCACGCTAATATAATGTGAGTTATAAATATAGTAATTATAACGGGGGTTCACCGAAGACCAGAACATTTTTCAAGGATCCTCCCATGAAAAGTTTGAGAAACACTGTTTTAGAGAGAATAAAATGAATTGCTTCTGATATAGAGTTAAATGGCTGATTTCTCAGTGTGCAAAATGCACTTTTCTAACTGGAAGTCGGCTTCAAAAATGACAGAGGCATCAATGACAGAATATCTCTAAAGGCCACAATATCCTTTTGTATGTCTCCCAGTAGGCTGTCCAGTACTCATTATTTATTACAACACAAGAAAAACCTCAGCAGAAAATGTGATTTTCTCCTGGATCTGGGCGTCTAAAACAAGACAGCCAAATAGAAAACAACTCTTGTCAGGATCAGGCATATCAGATTATGTTATTTTACAAAACCATCACATTACTGCTATGTACAGGTGGAATAATAATTCACCACAAATAACAAATGCACATCCACTGTTTATAAATGGGTAAAAAATAAAGTAAACCTAGACTGGAAACGTGATTTTGAATTCTGAAAATACTAATGTACCATTTTTGCAATAAAAGTGCAAAATCTCTTTTAGGATTGCCAAGGAATGGCTCATGATCTCTGATGATGGAGCTTACTGATGTCAAAGCAATGGCCTATCAATAGTTCTTCCTGAGCTATGGTCCTCTATTTCAGTATGGCACATGACCTAGTATTTGGAACGTAAAATTATTGATTGAAACCCAAAAAAAGAGAAATTTTTCTTTATGCACCAAGTGCTACATCTATGCATACAGTCGAGAGGAATTCAGATAAATAATATTTTAACCTATTGGTTTGCTTTAATGTCTTAGCTTTACTTTCATAACAAAAACAAGAGTTAACATCTAAGTTTGTTTTTCTTCTGAATATATTTTATCCTACGTTGATATTTAAGGAAGATCCTAAGTATTCACTGTGCCCAAAATGGCAGCAAACATTACAATTTTGAATGATGCAAAGCTAGCTTTGGTTCTCTCTCTGTACTATGCTGTCAGACTATGCTATATAAAGTATCTTTAAGGGTGCAAAGCTAACTCATCCCCCCTCCTAAGCTGCGTACACACTTCCAATTTTTATCGTTGGAAATGAACGACGAACGAACGACGAACGATCGATTGGTCAAAAATCGTTCGTAAAAAAAGTAACCAACGACGCCGACGAACGAGAATAGTCGCTGGAAATGAACGACCGGACCGGCGGATCGGATTGGACGACGATCGTTTACCATCTATCGTGTGTACGGTCGTTCACTGATCGTCCATGGTCTGAGCATGCGTGATGAACGAACGTTCGTTCACTTCCTGTCGTGCACGTCACTTCCTGTATCGCTCAAACGATCGCATCTATTGTGTGTACAATATCTGCGAACGATCGTGTCGTTATCTGTATGTACAGGATCGGTGCTATACGATCGTTCGCCGATATCGTGCAGGATCGTTCGTTTACCAACGATAATTATTGGAAGTGTGTACGTAGCTCTACATTGTTTTACTTCCCCCACCTCCTAGATTTTAAGCTCTTCAGGATAGGGTCCTCTTCTCTTCTCTGCCACCTTTAATTTACAATTTAATGTACAAGGCTGTGTAATATGTTGGCACTATAAAAATCCTGTTTATTAATAATAATAATAATAATAATAATAATAATAATAACCCAGGTACTCATCTATTGCAATTTTTTTTGTATGAATAGAAACCACTTCTTATAATGTCTGACCTATTTCTTTTTACAGAGACCTCTGAGTTTGTCTTTTATGATGTATTCTGCTTTACCTACCGACCAGTCACCATTCAGTTTTACTGATGTAACATGAATTGGACAAGAGGCATAATCTAATATAATATCTGTATAATCTTTAGAAATTAGATAATCTATGGACAAAAACTGTAAAAGGTTAGCACCCTATATGCTAAAACTGCCTGTAAATGTGGAATGGCTGTCAAAACAGGAAAACAAACTTTGAGAAACAACAGTAATTATCATACAGTAGGGGTTCAGATCCATTTTGCAATTACAATCAGACAGATATATGTCAAACGGATATGCCCCTATACTGCTTTTGCCAGACTGTCAAAATAATCACTGACAGTTTTATTAGATATCAATAAGATTCCAAAGATGATAGTATCTTTTTTTTGCTTTACATACAGACAGTTTGGAACAGAACAGCTGAAAGAAAATCATAAAAATAATAAAATATAAATCATAGAAATAGGTATGTATTTAAAAACACACCAAATATATTTCCCTATTTTTAATTCAAATTCAATAATGCAGATAAACTTGTCTAAATTCTTAAATTAGAGACGCAGTTATATATTTAAATCATTTGGTCCCTATTCCTCCAAATATCCCTTGCTCTAGCACAGTGTTTCACAACTAGGGTTCCTCCAGAGGTTGCCAGTGGTTCCTTAAGCAATGACCAATTTGTCACTCTCGTTTAGCTGACACTAGGAATCCTTTGGGACATCTGTAAGGGTGAAATTCTTACCAATGGCCAGCAATGTAAAAAGCATTCTTTCCAATGTCCATCAGGGCAATGTACTATGAGTTGAGGATATAGAAATTATAGAAGGGGGTCTCTGGAACCTGAAAGTTATTTCAAGGGGTGCCCCATGTTAACAAGGTTGAGAAACACTGCCCTAGTGAGACTGTCAGTCTGATGTTTTTATCTCAGTGTGACATTGAAGCATTAATATTTTAAGAAAAAAAAAGAACCTTTTCCTTGCCTTTGATAATTAATAATTTTTCCAAGGTACCAGCAAAAAGAAGCACATACAGAACATTAATAGGCAGTATATTAAAGCATACACTGTTTTTTGCACAGACACCAACAGATGTTGCAATGTCCAAAACAACCCAGAATCAAAAGTTGTCATCTTTCTTAATTAGGTTTGGTAAATACTCTTACATTTAGAGAAATAATACTAAAATCTGATGTTGAATACAAAAATATAAACTGTAATTAAGATGTTGGTTGAATGGAAAAATTAAGCCAAGTCTGAGCTTTTGCCTACAGCACTGTCAAACAAGAGCTGAATGGAGCCCGTTCTAACATTGTATAGTAATTGTGTTTGCACTTCCTTTTGACTTCTCCTGACGTCCACTGGCCTCTTCACATAGGAAAGGAAGAGGAAATCACATAGCCTTATCGTTAATTACAGCTAGCCAAAGCCCTTCCCTTCTATTCACTGAGATTTGTAAACTGCGCAATTAATCCCTCCCTTCTTCCAAGATTTCCAAAATGTGTATAAGGATTAATAGAAAGTTTATTTAGGCTGGGACGGGAGTGTCAATGTTATTGCTGATAATGAGTCATTAGAGCACATCCTATTTTGTTTTGAGTGTCATCACTTTGTATGTTGAGATTTGGGAGCTGCCTTGCCTAACGACAAGGACTTGGAACAGGAAGAACAAAGGCCAATGGAATTTAGAATTTCACATTAAACTTGAGAGTCTTTATACCATTAAATTATTTAGGTGCTCGTCTATATCCCCAGAATTTCTGAAACCAGTACTAATCCTAGGATTTGGATTTATAGATACTGCCTAAAGCCTGGATGAATTGGTTATTACACAGTAAAATTAGTCAACATTAGTCAATCTTATAATGATTACTTTGTATTGGAATCAATACAGGTATTTTGTATTGAATCCAATACAAAATAATTAGAATTTCCCACCGTGCTTCCTGGGACACACCAACGACACCAGGAACTCCCGGGGAACATCAGTGCACTCGCTAGGGGAAGATCGGAGGAAGAGGACGCAGCCCAAGGATAGGATCCAACAGGAAAACGCCAGAGGATGGTGATGGGACCAGGTAAGTTTTTTTTTCTTATGTTTTTTGCAACCATGAGTGTGGCTTGGGGTTACCGCTTTCAGCATGTTTTTTTTTACCTCGAGCCACACTCTGGTAGCTGCACCCAGTTTTTGCTACAGGGCATGCCATTATCTCCTCACCCTATGGACCAGCCATTATCCACCAGGGTTCCAAAAAAATCCAGGGTTCCTTCAGAAGTTTGTAGGGATTCTGGGGCCAACGCCACATGGTAAACTCTAATCATATTTTTAGTTGGCTGTAAAGGTGAAATTCTAGTCACCACTTTTTAGGGTGTGGTATTCTTTCCACTCCACAAAACAAAGCTTTTTCTTCCCCCTCTGACCCAAATATATTGGTTTTAACATGCTGTAACATTATGTAACATGTTTTAGAAAGGCTGGTATAGCTCTTAGATTAAAATGTTGGTATGTCCATTAGTGTTATTAAAATCTTGGTATGACAATTAGTGCTATAGAATCTAACTCTGTTTGTTACAAAGTTATTGTTAGTCTTAGCAGTCATAAACTGGGTTGACTGTCCCATGGAACTGAGTTTCTTGGTGAAATTGGAATAAGTAACAGAAGCAGAAGTTGAGAGAATGTCCATTGTAACCATTAGGTGTATGTCCCTCCAGTAAAAAAGGACTCTGGTTTCTATACTTAATTCACCAAAAGTTTCAAAACATATTAAATAAAACCTTGACTCCATAGAAAAGAATACTGTGTAAAACCCAACCAAGCAGACATTGTCCTTTCATAGTTTGAATGGGGTGAACTGGCATTAGACTTCTATAACATTTTGCACTTAGAACATCAAAACTGTACTAAACATTAGAACTAACGCTGAAACTGAAAACTGAAAATAATTGCACATAATCTTGCACTGCCTTATAGAATGAGCTTGCTAGTAAAGTAACCTAAAATCACATAGCATGCCCCTTCCTTTTATGATTTCTAAAATAACCTAAGGTTTGCCACCATAAGCTACAAATTGGTTACAGCCAGAGAAGGTCATGATATGGCTTACAAGGGAGTGAAAAATGAGACATTTAAACACATCCACACAGGTAGAACAGTTTAGTTTGATAGGGGGAACCCCTTTAAAGTTGACTAGTCTTATTCTGTTGTTACATATATATTTCAGAAAAAGAAAGAATCACCATCCAGAACGGGAATGCTTTAGACTCCTTCATGTATAGACTTGTATTATGTATATATATATATATATATATATATATATATATATATATATATATATATATATATATAAATATGCACAAACATTTGCAGACTTATTTTCCTTGGCAGACTTTGTCCAGGAAAACCACTGTATCCGGGGTCAAGTAGAAAAAAAAGTCAATCTTTAGATGAGCATCCATATGCTTTCCAGATGCTATATGTAATAATGAATGGAACACAACATAATCTTTACATAAAACATGCCTACTAGTAGATCAGAGAAAGCCGGGTGCATACGTCACAGTGGAAGCTCACCATCAAAGAGCACAGCAGACTCCAGTGCGGTTTTACTAAAGCAAATGTCTTCTGGGTACTACAATTACACATTTCACAAAGCCTTTCATATTGTCATCATTTTCAGATACATCCTGATAATTACTAGCATTCACCTTTTTAATGCCATAGCAAATAACTTAAGCCGTCCAGAGAATAACCTTTTGGATCTTTGAAGTCTGGATATCATTGCCCATTTTCATGCTGTGTTATCACTGTATTGAATGTCACAGTTTCTATTCTTGTTACATTTAAACATATAGCAACAGCTGACAACTGTGATAGATATGAAGATTCACAAGGATATGTACTTTATAGAGCCCAAAGCAATCAAAAACACAATTTTAATGTTAACATTTAATAAAGTAAAAAGACTAAAAACTGAAGTATTTTTTTTAGTCAAGGTACATATTGGGGAGATTATCGTACCTAGTGACACCAGGAGAAGAAATTAGAGGAAATGGGATCACTGGGCTGGGGCAGCTCCATGTTCAAAACTCCACTAAATTAAACATTTGTTTTCTGTCCCCACTGCAAAAACTTCCCACCACTTCATGTTCCTCTGACCCCTTGTCACCAAGACAGTGAGTTCTAACCCCTCACCACTCTATTTAAAACAAAAAAGTGACCAAAAGTTGGCACAGAGATCAGCAATTCATCCTATCCCTTATGTGGCATACTCAATACTGGTAAAAACCTAACTCTGCATTGTTAGTAGCTGGAGATAGTGTCAGAATAATTAACTTGTTTATTTGATTCATTAGTATTGAACGTAGAAGACGTTTTGCACTATCTGGTTAGCAAATGAAAAAAATATTTGTTGATCCTGCCCAAGTTAGTTCTGTGGATTACAGAATCCTTTCCTCCTCTTCTGAAGGCTATAGAAAATTGGCTTCATTGGGTACCAACAAATATTCAGGAATTTTAATGGGAAAATGAATGGAGTCATTCACACTTGAGATATTCATTTATTCTGATCTTAGTGAATAAGTATACAACCAAACTGTCATTGAAGCCCAGTTCTGGAAAGGAAGACATTTTTAAATGAACAGCGGAGTCCCAATTAGATAAACTACCTTGCTAGGCCAAATCCATGTTTTAATTAAAAGATTTTGCTTTGTTAATTCATTATGCACTTTGCTAAGTGTATGTTTTTTTTTCTCCCTCCAAATATAAAAAGCACTGAAAAAAAAATAGTGCCTTTAATGATTAAAATTTGTTGCGTATACCATGCAGTAAATATATTTTGTAACAGTGGTCATGTCTGATCCTAAGATGTGTCATCTACGCAAGAATATGTTTCTTATTCCAACCTGGAATTGTTTCCTTGTACAGTACTGAATGCCCACATAAAAGTAAAATCCACTATGGTGAATGTTGAGCAAGCTTGGTCAGGTTCTGGAAGAGGTTGACCCCTATGTTTGTTTTAGAAAGTAAATAAAGCCCAAGAATCCAAGAAGTAGTTTTGACTGACATAAGGAGGGTCAGGGACGAAAGAAGGGGGTTAATGTGCCATATATTGTGCAAGGTAAGTCTTATTGTCAGTGCAAGGTAGGTGTTATTTTTGTTATGTGTTTGGAATCAAAGATTACATAGAAATTATGACACAAGTAGTCTTATATATTCAAGAGAGTAAAACAATAATTTGAGTGATAATTAAAACAGTGTGCTTCATTTATATATCCAAGAAATAAGCAGAATTTAACACAAGGTGGACAATACAATAAAAGAGCCTAGGTTATTGGCATTACCTAGGTTTCATTGTTAGGTAAAGCGTCAAAAGTAAGGTGTATTGTATGGAGGATTCCAGTCCTATTACTCTCAAACTGACGCGTTTCACCTTGTATTGGCTTCCATAGAGGATTGGGGAGACATATAGATAATCCAGAGAGATATAGCAGAATGGAAGAGTTTTGTTGTCGGGTCAGGTTTGGAAGATCATTAACCTTAATTGGAAGTAGAGTATTCACCTGGATTACTTAGGTAAGTGTTGCCCTTACTTGAAAGAGTGTGTATGCTCAAGTGAGTCTTGGGAGTGTGGCCGTGAATAAGACTCTTTTCCTGGGTCAGCCATTATAAATAGTTGTTAATAAGGTAGGAGGAAAAATTTAAGGTTAAGGGGGAGGGTACACTTCCCCTTTGTTATTGAAGGAATAATACAGTGGTCCTGGAGAGGCAGCTAGCACATAAGACTTGTCAGAGGTCAGAGATTGCAAGCAGCAGCCTATTGCAAATTCAGGATCTGTCTCAGCCATTCTCATCAGCTGGGATGTTTCCTTTACCTCATCTTCAAAAATGTTTAGCCAATTAAAATGCCCAAATACCTAAATTGACCCTTAAAGGCCCATTGATTTTATTTGAATGCCCTATGAAATAAACATTTCCCAGAGTAGGATGAAACTGCAGTTGACCAATAATAAATAAGAGTTGATAACCGTTTATTGACATGGAGCAGATTTAAACTGATTTTAGTTTCCTGGCATGAAACACTCTGCTCATTCTTCACAGAGCCATTGAATATGATCATTCTCCCTCTATTCAATCCCTGTAGTATCTTTTGCATCCGGTATAATAAGTTCTACGTGTACTGGTCAAACACACTCTAAGAGCAGTGGGCACTGTGCTTGCATACAGATGAGCCAGGAAACAAAGGTTAAATTCTCTACACATTTTCAAATGTTTTTGGTGCCAAGGGAAGAGTGATCATTTTGCACTATGCTTAATTCCAAAAAGATGCCAATTAGTTTTTACTTACATTTTTTCACTAATTGTTTCAACAGGTATAAAAGATGTTTAGTAATAATCTATTTAACCAGTTTAAGAGTGTACCTGCTAATTAAAGGCAGATACATAAAATGTTTGTAAAAAAAATCAGCAACCAAAGCAGGAAGTTAGCCACAGGGTATGGTTCCCCTGAGTGTTCTGAAGGGGGTGGGTTGTATAATTGTGTGTTCAATGGAAAAAAGAGAGCCAGCAGTATAAAAAAAAAGGAAACAAGAAAATACACGGAGCTTGGACTCCAAATTTCCATTTCTGGTGCTTAACTGAATGCATTACAGCCTTTCTTTTTAGCTTCTTATCTTGAGATTACATTCCTCATTCGACCTAAGAACATTTTTTCAAACTTTAATTATATTGCAGGATGGTAGGTTGGTGCTTTTTAGTAGTTTTGTTTTCTTTAATAAAATGTATAATTTGTTGTTTTATGAAATGATAAAACAATCAGTTGGTAGACTTCACTAAATGCAACCTTCCTACCGATACCCCCCTTAGCAAACAGCTGTTGTATCAGAAGAAAAAAAAAAGAAAAGCTTACTACTTGGATAAATCCAGAATTCCCTGACAGGTGTAGGTTGTTCCTTTAATGTACTTTACATCAGGCTAGTGAAACCACTCACAAATGATGCCAGACCTAATTTAGCAACAGTCTAGGCTCACAATAAATGAAAGGGGTGGTCATGGGCAAAATATTACAAAGGAGAGAACCCAATGATACCACAGGTCCACCAGACTGGAGATGAGGTTGGGAATGCAAGTTGTTGGAGATGGATAATGCTTTCGTCCAGGAACTACTATGTCAGGCATGCCAGGGAAAAAAACTAAATGCACTTCAAAAGGGAAAAGGTGATGCGCTATTGACTCAATTTAAACAAAGGCTATAGTCCAGATTTAACTACATGTACATAGAGCAATTTATGAACACTTACCCTGATACTCTCACTATACTAGAAGTGTTACCTTTAAAGTTTGAGTGTAAACATTTATCACACTTGTGCCACTTAACACTCTTCAGGCCAAGATAATTTGTCCCTGAAGACCTCAAGAAAATCAGCATTTCCACTTGACACCTATCAATTTCCCTGGCCCCCTGCAGTGCTTACTGGTTTCTTCTGCAAACCATCACGTTACCTCCTATACTGTTAATATTTCTGGGGTACTGTAATATACACATTCACCAGCACTTCTAAATTTCTTCCGTTTCTTATATGAATGCTGTAAATATATTCATGCTAGTTGAAAAATAAACATAGATTAAAACCTCAGAGTTTCAATAGTGGTGACATGGTGAAAGATAATTATAATGTGTTAAATAAAATAAATAAAAATCCCTAATAGCAGCTCATGTATCCCCCTTTATTTTCCATTAAACCCCCTTCCCCAGCAAAACCCCTATAAGCAACTTCCCCATTCACAGACTCCAATTTTATTGGAACATTTGCCAGATCTTATATACATGGACACCACCCTACTAAGTCCTCCTAAGCTTCCCTTTGGCTGCATCATGTCACACATTGGTGCCAAGAAAGCCGCTAGCAGAGCTTTCCCTGACTTTGGGATGCCACGGTACCCAATGTCTAACAGGGCATACTAGTAGTTGTTCTATAGAGCTCTGGGGAACACAGCAAAGTGAGTCCGCCAGGGTGTGCAGTCCTTGAGACATCCCCAAAGTACCTGTAACCAAACTGAGATTTTAAAACTTTAAAAGGTATTACTACATGACCCAGTAATGAACTGTTAAGATGAATTAGTGGGACAACCATTCGTAAGGTATATGAGCTCTTCTAACATTTTATGCATAGTGAGGTACAGCCAAATCAGTCTGCCAGGCCAAACAATCAGATCTGTTGTCACAAGACCAATTTAGTTCTAACATCCTTATAAAAAAAATAACATGATGACCTAAAAGAGGGATAACACGTTGCAAAATGTTCTGGCTTGGTGCCGAGTTTCTGATGTAGCCATTGGTTCTCACTATTCAATAACATGTTTCACTAGCCATAAATGTGACAAATGGCGAAAGCTTCAGTTGTCAGCTCTTCATGAACACAGTTCCTAAAAATAGGGATCCAAAAATATTCTCAGAACAATCTATGAATAGCTGTATTCATAAAGCAATGTCTTTCATTTAGTGAAACAAAGTAATTAAAAAAAAGAGCTACATCCATTTATAACCATATTGTCTGGTCTTAAAAAGAATTAACATACATTAAACAGTCATAGTTTACATTTTTATCATACTTTATCTATTTACAGTAAACATTTCATATTTGCAAGTTTTTAGCTGAGGTCCCTCCATTGCCTAAGTGGGTTTATAGATGCTGCAGACTATAAATGGCTAAGTTTTAAGCTCAGAGGTTTACAGTAAAATTATGTTAATTGTGAATAATTGGAATGTGTTAGGTACTGAGGATTAATATGGAAAAAAGACCATATAACCATTTGGTGGTCATTTATGAGTGAAAGTAGTTTTCTTTATCAGGCATAATCATTGGTGCCTGATAAATGTTTGGCAGTATAATTATCCCTAAATGCACACAGAGAGGTTGGTGCATTGTGCTAATTACTGAAGCTTTCCGAGTTCAAGATCAACTAAAACTAATAGCAATGTAGAGGTATTGTTAGCTCAGGGTTTTGTATATGTGTCCATTGTCCATGTCTGGTCCCTGCTTTTGAATGGTAAACTTTATGCACAATCCTGGGGAAAAAACCTCACTAACCTATCTAATTTAAAATGTACAGCATGTAGAGGCATTTTTTCTTTTTGGTTAAGGCAGGGAAGGATGTACACACGTACAATAATTGTTGTAGAAAATGATTTTTCACGATCCTTTCCAAAGATAAACGACTGCACTACGCATGAACGAGTGCTGTACTTGCAGCAGTGTTCTGCTCCATGAAGAGGGGAGGGGGAGAGCGGCTGAGGAGATCCACCTGTTTATTCTGGTGACCCCTTTCACAAATACAGAAAATAAGGGAAAAAACAACATTCTGAGTTGTCATCTCAACAACATGTGAAATAAAATCCTCCAGGGGGTCCACAAGGACATGGACATGTCTCAGGAACAATGGTTTGGATGAAAAAGGTGTTCAATTTGGAAAGATACTCTCCTATTTTTTGGTGATGGACAGAAAGTGGAGCAACAATGACCCAATAGGGGTTTTAACTTTTCCAATCACAGGCAGGAGAGTCCAATCCAAAAAAAATCTGAGGACAGGCCAAACCAATCACATACTGAGGACAAAGGGATGAGAATAATGTAACAAATCCTTTTGCAGGTAAAACATCACCTATACAAGTATGTCAACTGATAATATTTACCTATAAACTGAAGTTCAGCTTTATATAAATAAGACTTCTTTAACTGCACATTACACTGCTTTATTTCACTTAACTTCACCTTTCTCCATCTTTAACTTCACCTTTCTCCATTTTTGTACACTTAATCACACATTTTAGTTTAAGCACAACTAAATATGAAAACAAAAAAAAGTTCTAACCCTGCAGGTCTTTTGGTTTGCAGAACGGACAATCGATGTCCTTTTTGCAATAAAATAAATACACTTGCCTGATAGCAGTTTTTTTTATACTCACCTGTCCTCACTCCATTACAGGCACTATCATCTATTTCTGATCCTAATCCGGACTTTATATTTCTGGCCATCTTCATTGCCCAGGCCTAGGAAGTCATAGGCCCCCTGGATGAATATGGGAGTTCATTTGGTTGCCATCCTGCACTGAGCTGTGCATATGCTTATACTTGTAATAAAAGATTACAATCATGCAGTGACATGCATAAGGGACATTGTCAGTCCCTTCTACAAAACAAAACAAAATCCTGTCTGCCCGCACTTTTGAAATCTAGAACTGTAGTTCCGCTTTAATCAGGTTGCTGACATGAGTCTTGTCTTATATAAAAACAGAAATCACTTTGGTAGACAAACATAAACAAGTAATATTTGTCCCCCAATGGATCACATTTCAATAATTTCTTGTTAATTTGTATGCAGACCATCTTTGGCATATCAGTGTACTCACAATATAGTTCCCAGCAGGGCTCTATACACTTTTAACAAACTTTGCTGCAGGCAATCAGCTTTGTTGTGACCATAACCAAGAAATGCACCGATATTGTAACTTTGGTGATCACTGTTACATTGTAAAAGTCTGTACACTTCTTTATCTGGGAAATTGAAGTCAAATACTCACATTACAATCCCTGTAAATATGGGAGAAATAAAATCTCCATCTATGCATCAGTGAGACCCACTTGGTGTAATCTATTCAGGCAGATTAATCATGACTCCCAGGAGCACCATTATACTTCAAGGACAGGTTGATGTTTCATATTTCACCAGCAGACTCTTCTGCCGTGTCAGGGTCCCTGAAAACTAGAATTTCTCTTGCTGCCATTTTTTTTACAAACTGACATTTATAAGGTCAACAAACCTTTTAATGTTTAAAATGAATCATGAAACAGAAAATGCACAGAAAATAAAATGAATTAATTGGAACATTTTCCCACAGTTTCTTTTGATCCATGGAAAGGCTGCATTGAGATGTACAGACTATATGTACTAAATCAGGGGTGCCCACACTTTTTTGGCTTGTGAACTACTTTTAAAATGACCAAGTCAAATTGATCTACCAACAATAAAAACCTGGACTTAATTAATCCTGTGCAAGGTAGAGCTTATTTTGAAAGGCAGGGCTCTGCGATCTGCTCATGTTGCCTTTGCGATCTACCAGTGGATCGCGATCCACCTGTTGGGCACCCCGGGACTAAATCCTCTTCATAGGCCTTGGTCAGGGTGAGTTGCTGCCCAGACATGCATGTGCCACAGAGATCACACTGCCCCTTTATGAGCGTAAGTACAATTGGGCACTGTGTGCTTTTGTGATATACAGAGAAATGGCATCCCATCCTCGCCAACCATAAAATAATCACAGCTTAATTTAGACGGAGACAGGGACTTGTGTTTCTCTTTATTCATCCATCAAGTAATGCATGAACATAGCTGAAAGTAATTTATTACATAACTAGCTGGCACTATACAGGGCTATAGTGTATGCCTAATAGGTTCTAAAAAACTTTACTGAAGCAAGGTGGTAACCAGCAGCAACTACTAACATCAGCTTTGACAAGGGCCAAGTTACATAAGCAATGTTTAGTTGTGCAATTGTTAATATTTTAGTACAATTGTGCAATTGTTAAAATTGTTAGTACAAAGGCAGACTGGGGGCTATGAGCAAGGAGCTATGAAAATTTTGCTCCATGCAAACGATGAACTACATGTCACTGTCATTAAAATCCTGCAATGCTAACCATATACTATAGATTTTATTATTATCCAAGATGCTGATCTCCAAGTTATTATGACATTAAATTATTAAAATAAAAAAAACTAATGTCCTAATTCTTACAATCCTATTTTTAGGGCTTATTTTGATTGGTTGCTATAATTCTGAACACATTACTGTATCAGGTTACAAAAATGATGATAAGCATTTCATTCTATTACTTCATTCTAAATTATTGGGCAGCAACCAAGCCACTAAGGTTATATAATGGTGCAAAAAACAACATGCAGTTATCCACAGCAATCATTCCAAGGGAAACATAACTAAGCAATGGGTTACTGTGCATTGATATTGTCTTTTATATACAAATATATATGCAAGAGCCATTGTGTAAAAATATTATTGTATTTTTTTCAGAAAGAAAAAAGTTTATAAATATTTACACTCTGGATGTCACCAAAGCTTATATATTCCCAAACAATTCTATTGCTGACAATACACTTGGCAATTAAAATCTGGAACTATCCCTGTTCCAATTTGGAAAATAGTAATTAAACCTTTTAGATTTTTTTGTTTCAAATGAAGTAAAATCAGAAAATCAAAAAGCACTAAAACCAGTATTTTGTTTGATTTTACTTGATAGCTGAAACTGGGAAATAATTAAATAGTGTATGGTGCATTGCTGCAAGTGCAACATTTCTTCCAAACTTTTTTTTTAATGGAAAAGTTTCCAGAACTGCCAAGTATATGAGCAGTTATATAGGTTCATTATGTCCCCCAGTCTATTTCAGTGTCACCTTTTGTTTGCACTTCTTTGGTTCCTCCTGATAATCCCTTTTACTCTGGCTGTCTGAGCAGTGATAGAAATAATCCCCCATCCCCCAAACCATCCATTACTTACGGAGACAAGGAACTCCAGAGTCCCCACATAGTCCCTCTCAGTCTTCAATAGTTCACTCAGCACACAGACCCTGAGCCGGAGCTGCCTGTCCACATCCCTTCCATCACTTCTATGATGTTCCTCAGTCATAATGATCCAAAAAAAGTGCTGAATCCCTACAAAGCACACAACTTTTCCAAACTTCCAGTGCACCAAATCCAACTTTCTATCACTGTTTCTTCTTCAAAGCCATTGCTGCTGCTCCAAGTTATGATAGATCCTTGCAAATGAATTCCTGTAAAGTTTAAAAACAAGAAAAGAAAAGTTTCCCTCTGCAAATATCCAGCCAGTGGTTTGGGAGCAGAGCAAGCAAAATTTGGACTTTAATCAAAAGATTGCATCCATGTGACTCCAGCCCCTTCATCCTGGAAGCAGCCTCTTCCCCCACCACCCACCCCCAACAGTGCTGTCCCCTCCTTCATCCAACAATGAATGGCAGGAAACCTTGGGAAGTCTATCATGCCAACAATGCCCCCTGTACACAAGGACAGCCTGAGCATGGGACAGAGATGGCAAAAGGATGTCTGAGCTGCAGTTCAAGTGTGGGGCAGAGGCACAAGTCTTCCTAAGCACAGGCTGAGCTCTGATTTCCAGGGATGATAGACTGCAAACAACTTCCAAATTTGTGTGTGAGAGACAGAAGTTTAGCTCTTAGTTTAGCTACCCCCCTTCTTGTAATCAGGGCACTGGGAGCTCCTGCAAATGCAATTAAACACAGGAAAGAAAAGTCATTTGCAGCATTCTCAGCAATGCAATGTTCCTTTAGGTCTAAAGGATGGGAGATGGAAACTGCTAGCAGATGTGTGCACAGTCAGCAGGATTAAGTTGCTGAGGGCAAGTACCACTAAAGTTTACTTTTATGTCATGTAGAGTTTTCAGAGGGAATCAAACAACAGTATGGTGAAGAAATGTAATCAAGGTCTGCCATGTCCAAAAATAAATTCATTCTGTAGTCCCTTAGGTTGCCCAAAGCAGAGATGTGTCCCCTAGGACAGGTTGGGTGTGTGTATTGCCAAATCTAGATTGTTGTTTCTGCAAACAGCAACAATGATGTGTTGGAGACCATAGCAACTATTCAAATTTAAAGGGACGCAGAATTTATTATATGAAAAAATAATCTCTACATGCTGGGTATTTAATGAAATAGTAAGCTTGATGAACAATCTTTCCATAGTTAGGGGAGTTTCAAGTAAAAATATTAATATTATTTTATTTAATATTATTTATATAGCGCCAATTTATTACGTAGCACTGTACATTATTCAGGGATGCCAACATCTCCACTGCACTCCGTGGTTTAATTTGGATGCAGTGGTTACAGTGGTCACACATGCATTGATATTATTAGTATTATTATTAAACAGTATTTATATAGCGCCAACATATTACGCAGAGCTGTACATTAAATAGGGTTGCAAATGACAGACAGATACAGACAGTGACACAGGAGAGGTCCCTGCCCAGAAGAGCTTACAATCTACAATTAGCCTAAAATCGCTAAATAGCAACCATCATTGATTTTTAATGAGAAAATTATCCCTGTTTGCCAGAAGGATTTTTATTTTCATCTTGTTAGCTGGATCCTGTATGTTTGTCCTTACATGAGACTCTGAACATATGGTATGAAATCAAAAGAATAGAATTGTGACATTGCAGCTGGCCCCTGGGTGTAAGCAGAAAAAGGAGAAAAAGAGTACAAAGAGAGAGAGGGTTTTTTTGGGCTGATTATAGTTACTGTAATACATAAACCATATAAGGCAAATATTGACAAAATATTTATACAGTGTAACAGTTTTTGTGAAGCTCAGTTTATCCCGTCTTTCCACATTAGGGGCATGCAGACAAGAGGGGGTTAATAGCATTAGACAGGCACTTCTGACTGTGAAAACTAGAAAATAGATCCCGGTGGGTCAGACAAACTGGATCTAAATGCAATACCCTAGTGGGTGGGGTCCTTAAGTCTCTTAAACCCGACACGTTTCGCCATATCGGCTTACTCAGGGGAACTTGAGACATATATGAATCTGGACTGGAGAGGTGTAATGTCAATCAGGATGAGAGTAGTAATCCGGATTACAAGTTTAATGTGAGATCTATAGTTTATTCATGAGTAGTACATTTTTATAATAAGTCACAAATTTACATTAGATTAGGGTTTCCTTATAGGTACTGATCCAATGTTCTTTTTACAACACTGATGTGTTGAGTTGTTATATTGATCTTATTTAGGGTACAATTTTTAAATTTTTCCTAAAAGTATTCGCTTATTTAAAGAAGCACTTCTATGTTAGGGAATAAAGATCAATTCCATCAGTGTTGCAGTACAGAAAATGGAGCAACCTCCAGGGAAATCTTCAAATTAGGGGAAAATTGCATAAGGACAAGGTCTGTGGTGATGGCGTTCTAGGTGATGGCGTTCAACTCTTGAGGTTGTCCTAAACCGTTCAGTTTTTAAGCATCGTTAAGGTGATATTTGCTAAATATTCATCCCCTGAAGATGCAGGTTTTCCTGCGAAATGCGTTAGAAAATTTGTGGTTGATAATTATTAATAATTACTCACCTTTTTTAATCTGGATGTGTATCCTCTAAAGTTATATTCATATTTTATGTATTAATATAAGTGCAAAATGTTACTAGATTTGAACTATTTAGTAAATAAAAGTTTGGGATTTGTTAACTGATATTGATGTAGCCACAGTAACTCCCTACATTGGATCTCTCTCCTACCTCTGTAATCTTTGTAGGGTTCTCCTTCTCTACATATACTGTAACTAAGATAGGGAAGTGGCAAATTGGCAACAGTCTTTGAGACTGCTGATTTTTTTTATGTTTTAACTCAAAAAAGTTACAACCCAAAGCTCCTACACTAAACCATTTAGTGGGCTGACCAACAATTTTCAATTCTGCTCTGGGTAATTGCATCTGATTAATCAAATATCTGTATATGTGATAAAGTTGTAGGTCAGGCTGATTACATGATCATTTGTAATAGATCAGCAGACTGGTTACATTTGTAACACATTTTCAGTCAATCTTTTTAGTCAATTACTAAATGCAACATAATACCAAATGTTACATATGTCAATATTTAACTGATGATTTGAAATTATTAATATTCAAACTGATTCCAAATTGCTATATGCATGACCATCTATGGGTACGTTGAAAAATAGAATAGGGATAGGATTGAACCTCTGCCCTTCTTTTACTGCTACCCAGGGCTTCCTTTCAGCAATTTTATCTCAGTGTCAGTGCTGGTGACAATAGTAGGAAGTAACAAAAAACTTTCAACAGTTTACAGAGGGCTTACCCATATTCTGCAAAATCATACTGCTGGACAATTAACCCTGACCTAGAATTCAGTAATAGTGAAGTGTTGAATTTCTGTTATCTGATATTTTATGTGGCTTGCATTAAAAAATCCCAATCAATTTAAATTGACTGCAATGCACCTAACATGAAGCATGCCGCACATTTTCTAGCACATCACAAAGTACAGATTGTTCACATTTGTGTCATGCATTACAGTGTATGTGTGCAGCAGTGTGTTGTGTTAGTGTGTTAATGAGTGATTATTATTATTATTATGATTATTAATAAACAGTATTGATATAGCTAAAACAAGTAAGGCTTGAAAATGACAGGCAGATACAAACAGTGACACAGGAGGAGGAGAGGACCCTGCCCAGAAGACCTTACAATCTAAGAGGTGAGAGTAGCAGCATACACTTAGAGTCAAAATGAATGGCCATGTAATGCACCCCACTGACCGTGAACTTGCAGTAATGTAGAGGGAAAATTTTACAGTTCATTACAGCAACACATAAGTGTGAACACCTAAATGGTGACAACATTATTGCCAGTACAGGAAATGAAGATAAATCTAACTAAGCCCTGGGCAACAATAAAAACCTGGCAGGGGTTCCAAGCCTTTTGCCACTTTATCTAAAGCTTTGGTTAGACAAATTTAAACTTTTTCAAATTTATTTAGAATGGAAATACAGTGAAACCTTATTAAAGCTTAAAGGTGTCCATGGGCAATATCTGACTGTTTACAATTGATTGCTGAGCCAGTTCAGGGAAAAACAATTTATTGGGAAATATATAATATAACAAATATATAACAAATATTTTCCTTCCTAATGGTTGTTTTCTCACAGTGCCAGCCATGACAGTATACACAAACATGTAGGTTTATGTATTGTCAGGTTATACTTGGCATTATGCCTCACTGTATGCACTTTATTAGTACAACCCCAGCTAAAACAAAATTCTTTCAATTGGATTACATAAAACAATGAGTTTTAGTGTCCCCACCAAAATCTCTATTGCTATGTATTAAAAGAAACATTTACAGTTTAGTGCTGGCGAGCAGAGCTGTGATCCGACAATCAGAGCTATGGCTCTCATTTGGTGATGCAGCCGTGTCCTTTGTATGCCCCCTTTTTTATTTAGCCAGTCACTGGCCATTTACAGAATACAGATAGGCCATTACTCATTTTGTGCTTTGTTGAGCTGTACTGTTCGCCAACTTTAAACCATTTTTTTTTTTTTACGGGTACTTTTAATTTACCTAAATAGTTTTTGGGAGACTGTTACAAATTTTCTTATCCGGAGATCCTGTTTATGGACAACAGCATTAGACCCCTGCCTCTCAGTTAGCAGCAGCCTTGTCAGTTTGCTATGCTTACTTTCTTTAGTTAGGCGACAGACACACGCGCAATAATTATTGTTGGAAAACAAACGATTAACGATCAATCAATGATTATTCAGAATTATTTTGAATGATCGTATAGTGCACGTTTCTGTACATGCTGTAATGCTACATTCAAATATAATCCACCAATAATGTACACACACTAGATACGATTGCACGATTCAGGGAGTGACCTATACCGGAGAAAGTATATCACAGAACCATCCACGATCACTGAACAACCGTACGGCGATCGGCCATTAATCGTTTGTTTCCAACGATAATTACTGCACATGTGTATTTAGCCTTAGTCATTGGGCTGCCAATCTGGTAACCTGATAATAAGCCCAAATGTCAAATAGTCATGGCTCATATGGAGGTCTCATTTAGTCCTTATTGGACACCTGGCTCACCCCTTTAACCCTAGCTAACCCTAGCAGCAAGCCCTTGACTACTGTAGCTAACCTGGGGGGGGGGGGGGTATATGCGTAGCCCCAAAATAAATGAAATGATTTATTTCTTACAAAATAAATGAGATATTCCTATTACTTTCTTTGAAATGGAGACTTTATATGACATTCAACTGTCATTCAAATACACGTATTAAATCAAATAACAATAGTCTAATTATATATAATATTTTTTTTTTCCCAGAAAAGGTGTCACAGTTATCACAATTCTTTACCAATCACTAATATGTGCTTTTCAGTCTATGTTCAGTTTACTATTCTTTACAGCTTCTGTTCCAGGGCTGTTTGTGTTTAGGTGCACTTCCTAAGCCACATGATATAATTTTACTGTCGTTTTAGGTAACAGTTTAGGAATGATTGCTGTAGGGCACATGGAGAGGAGGGGGCAAGTGTAAGGCACCTGTACAAACCCCAAATTTGGGCCCAAGATGATCACAAGTGTATACAGGCCTTAATCAACTTCCTTCCTGGATATGTCTTTTTTCTACACACAAAATAAAACAAACATTTTTGATCTGACAATTAAAATGCCCCATGATATATATTCCTGTAGATTGAAAATGCTGAATATCTACAAATAATTTTAATATCCAAAATTATCTATAGTTAGTTTAGAGTTATCTCCTTCTATTGATCCTGAAATTATTATTCTCATTCTGGTCTTCATGGTAATACCCAATATGTATAACTCGTGTTTGAGGTTGTAGGTGTGGGGACATGAGTTCTTTTTTTGTTATTTGATTTGTTTTAACAATTTTATTTTTTTTTACTTTTTTTACTAAAATGTATTGCCATCACATTGGGGGCTGACAATCTCACTACATAATAGCATTGTTGAGGGGTGACAGACAAATTCTCTTTTTAATGGCTAACTGGGACCTAGCCGATAATAACTCTCATGCTCAAGAAATTGAATTACTGGTATTATTAGCTTCTTATATAAGACAACCAAAAATGAGATTACACCAGGTGAGGTTCAGTGTAGGTTTATTTTTTTAGTCACACTAGAAAAAGACAATGCTTCTTCTCCACTCCAGCTGAAGGTTTCACAACACTTAAAAATCAATCTACCTGTACATAATTTTTCTAAAAAATGTTTTATACATGTGTGTTTACATTTGAATCTGAACTCACTCTACAAGAACTCAAAATTGAAATCTGTTGCATCCTGTATCTGGTGTGTTCAGAAACATAATTTTCATGGTCAATAATTAAAAAACAGTAGTTAAGTCATAACATTTATTAATACATATTAAATCCAAGATTTTGAAAAACATTTGCATTTGTTACGTTTTGAAAATGTGTTTCATATTTTGTTTATTACAGTTGATATTGACTAGAATCTCTGTTGTTCTCACTGAATCCTGTTTGGGAAATTTAGGTTTACTTCCCATCCTTGGGCCCTTCAGGAATGGAAGTTGTATCTGAGAATGCAGTCCTCTATTCTGTATCTGTTTTAAGCATTCTGGGTTGCTCTTTTGTAGTAAATATCACTTTATGTTAGGCAACACAATTCTGTGTATGAGAATGCATGTGAGTCACGTATGTCAGGTATGGTTACTGGTTATTCCTCATTGCTGAAAATGGTACATATATAAGGGACTTCTGCATTGTCTTGTTCCCATGACCTTTTCATTAAGGAGCAAGCCTTGAGTAGGAGATTCTAATTCGCCTAATGTCAGGCAGAGAGAGGTTTATGTTTTTCTGTGGGTGCAGTACACAGCTCCATCCTTTCAAGCCAGGTCATATGGCTCCCTTTGAAGATGTCTAGTAAGATAAACAAAAAAACAGATGCCACAAAGCATTACCCAGGCCAATTCCACTAGATGTGTCATTTCTGCTTGGTGTATAATGTAATCTTAGATTACTTGCTTAGATTTCTTAAACTTGCTGGATGGAATAACCATGATAGTGGTCAGATATGTAGACACAATCTGACCACTAAAAGATATTTATTATAAAAGAGCTTTCTACAAAGATAAGTGTTTTATTCGGCAGTGCATGCTGGTTCCTTATGGTTTCTATACCATGGTTTCTATATGTGAATTAATATCAAACAACAAGCCATGGTGTTCAGGATCTGAAATACTCAGATTGTTGGACAAATTGATCATCTGTTTATGCAATACACATAACTAAGGATCAAATGAAACTGTGAAAAGAGTGAAGTACCTGAAGTGATGTTACAACAGAACACTGTTGTAAGCACAGGCCAGAAGTTAACATTTACAGAACAGGAAAAGTTGCGTCTTCTGCCCTCCATACAATGTTATGCATGTGTTGCAATTGGCCATCGTATGACATTGGCAGATTCAACACACATGGACAAACAGTTCACAATGATTGCAAAAGACAATACAAGTTTTCAGTCCAGATCCCTCTGGCTGTTTAATGTGATGGGTACAGCAGTTATTGAACATTACACACAAAGTTTGAATGATTTGTGGATTTTGCAAAAGAATTATTAGATGACCATCAACAGTATAAAGAAGACATTAGACTTTTTGCACATGCTCAGTAATTGTCACTGGAAATGTTCATTAGTGATCATTTTCAGCAACAGTAGGAATGAATGTGTGTTCTAAGTAGAGGGGAGGATGAGAGGGAAAGCACCCCACTGCCCTGTCCCAATAGTGAAAAGTAGAGGTCAATAATGGCATGATGCATCTCAATCTAGCAAGGTGATTCACTAAAGAACAGTATGGGACAGCTGTTCTAATTCTAAATTTTCACCATGTGAAATGAAGGTTTTGAAGGTTTCAGTTATAACATATTGTTCTCCCTCCTGCATCTTAACCACCTAAGCGTTACACTGAGGTCTAGATTTCTGTACCAAAAGTGATCCACTGTTTTTCATGAAATTTTTTTTTAAATTGTAGACCTGTAACTTACAGAAATATGTCCGAAAAGGGGTTCTAGTAGATAATATGAATATAAAAACGCTGGATGAGCACAGGGGGACCAGGTAAGTAAGGATGTACAAAATCTCGGGCTTAACCATCCTTGCAGGTTTTTTTTGCCCGAGCGAAGGTCGGGCTTAACTGCAAGGAGGTTAAATCATTGCATTAAATCTATAAAAATAAATCTGAGGAAAACGTATAAATGTACATACTTTATACCCAGCCTTTGCACAGAAGAAGGTGGCTTTACAAACTTTCAGGTAAGATTATGGTAACTCTGAGCACCCCATATCTTAAGAGCACATGCTCCTGCAATGTGTTGGAGCATACTTTCACAAGGACTTGAATTTGTGTTCCTAGGATTTCTAAAAGTATCTCAGAAATGTGTAAGACTGCACAACCACCTATAACTTGAATATGTAATTACATCCAAATATTAGTACATCCAGCAAGTGACTGTATCCCTTCCTATTTCATGCTAATCAGTGTATAATCATAGAGTATCCGTCACTGATAAAACTATACATCAGAGGTTTCGCCCACACTTGGTGGAATAATTGTGACAATATACTGGCCTATGCAGCATGGATGGAATCCTATGTATGCCATATATATATTTTCAGCTTTTTTACTTACTTATATATAGCATTAATCTAGGCAATTTGGGTGTGTGAGTAAGGATGGTGGAGAAGAGAGGTGTAATGTAAAAGATGAACCCTTCAATTAGTGCAAAAAGCTATACGCATTTCAGGTGCAAAGAATGAGTACCTGCATCGGTGTAATTTCCCTTAATGCAAATGTATTATTGTTACATACTAGAACAGGGTAGCACAGAGTTAAAGGTGAAACTGATAACTTCTTGCACTTAATGTTAATACTAAGCAATCACAAAATATGATTATTAGAAACAAAACAATAGGAAATGACATAAGAAATGAGTGTACTATCGGTAGTAATCCTGCTATTCTAGAATTGTTGCTGGTGCACCTAAAGCAAAGCATGGAACAAAATACATTGTGCAAAACTGCTCTATCACCCTAAAAGTGACTTTAAAATGGAAAATTGCAATGAAGGAACTGAAATATTTTTCAAGTAGTTGTAATATCCATAGATCTTTCTTTTTTCCAAGTAGCCTGACTTTGGTTTTTAGAATGTCCTTCATGCTATGTAGTTTTTTTATTATGCTAAAGAAAACTCAGTTTTTTCATTTCTGCAACTATTTCCCTAGGATTTTCAACAATCTGTTCATTGCTGTGCTGCCATATATCACATTCAAAACCAGCAAGAGAAACATAACAATATCACAGCTGCAGATAGAGGAGTACTGTGTATTTACCTTTGTGCTTGTCATTTCCTCTCTCTCTCATTTCAGAAATCAGTGCAGATACTTCTGTGGTTAGCCATCTGTCTAACCATACATAGAGAAAAAAAATTAAGGAATGTTTTGTTGGAGTTAACCTGAAAGTATTACATTCAGCAAAAATGAGAGTTAGGGGTTCCTTATTTAGATAAGGTCCTAATGCCAGAAATCATTTTAAAATAACAACTAAATAAAAACTAGCCAAACCTCTTCTAAACTGGTTGTCCAAGGTAAATATGTATGTGGCTTTATGCCTGAAAAACAAACATTTATCTATATACAAAACCCAACAAGAAAATATACAAAGCCCTATAGTTACATCAAAGGGAAGTTGTGGTGTAACCATGATAGAATGGGGTTACCTGAGGCCGTTCTTGCCGTTCATAGGCCATTTCCAAAAATGAATTCCAAAATAAACACAAGCATTGACTTAAGTACATACCAATAAAGATGGCGTGTTATTCTTCATGTCATAGACCTGATTTGACAGACAACTTTTTACTGGCCTAAAAGTTGGAGCACTAATAGAAAAATAAAAATATATGTAGATGGCATGTTATTATGGCTAGTAGTTTATAATGTGTCTATATCTATATCCTTTTTTTCAGTTGGTAGACAATTTAGAGATTATGGGCAGGATTTAGTAAAGCTAAATACTGTATATTGCTATTTTAGCCATAACAACAGGTTCTCACTCTTCTCACCCACAGAAGAAACTTTCTTCCATGGGAACATCTGCTAAAACTAACTTTCTCTGAATACAATCCAGAATTGTTACCCTGTATCTGTGTACACAATTACTGTTATAACCATTATCTCAGCTACTATAGCTTTGTAAATTACAAAGAAGAGTTGGAGTATGGAACTAGACTTATGAGTTGAATTTTGTTTTGTTTTTTGTTTTGTTTTTTCGCTTTAGACTGTAAGAACATCTAGGATACCTTTAAATATCCAGAACCTTCACTTCTGCAAGTACTTAATAAATCATTATAGTAAATATATTGTAAATATATTGTAAAAACAAAAATAATACCTTCAATATGTATTTCAAAAGAACTGTCATGTTATAAGCATAACGTGTGTTTTTACTACAGCAAGAGGGAAATTCTAATTTGCTGTCTAGAACTGAAAGGAAAGATAGTTGCTGGCAGTTCCCTTTTATGTTTTGTTCCCATTGTTATCTCACCTCCACCTTCAGAGCTCAATTGTCTGAAAAAGACAAACTTATCTACCAAGTGTCTGATAGTAGGTAATTTGGATTCTGTTATTTGGTCACTTACACATTCTTTTTTCAAGAGGGCTTTGAACTGAATAATCAACTATTTATTATTTACAGCTCTTTCCCTCTGTCCTGTGCTATAAGGGACTAAAGTGGACTTAAGTGTAGTCATTTAACCCAGGAAGCCAGTGTATTGCCTTTAGAATTGTTAAATAGATAAATAGATCAATAGATATAAAAATAGTTCTATAACTTAGAAAAGAGGTGCTGGTATCTTGATCTACTACAGAATAAATATATTACACAACATATACTAAAGCATATCTGACTTTAATATAATGTTAAGGAACACAACATTTCCCACTAAGCTTCTTAAAGAAATAACTGGATGGTGTCCTAAAATTCCTGAAAGAATGAATGAGAGGTAGATGTCCACGTTTTAGTACTCTGAAAATGCTGTCTATCCACCACAAAGCACATCACACCTCTATATTTTTGCTGACTCCATGTTTGATGTGTGAATGTGGTATAAATAAACAAGCTGCAGTAGATAATTGGGTATTTTTTCCTAGAGTGATTTGTAACCACATTCACAAAGCAAAGTATGTTTCTTCGTGCAAGGTAAAAATTCTGTTTGCTAAATAAATATCCTTTCCTAAAGCCGCATACACACGTGCAAATATAGTCGTTGGAAAGGATCTTTCACCATCCTTTCCAACGACTAGGGACTGCACGATGCATGAATGAAAGCTGTACATACAGCCCCGTTCTGCTGTATGCAGAGGGGAGGAGGGAGAATGACGGAGTGGCACCCCGCTGTGCGCTCTCCTCCTTCCCTTGCATTAGGATCCTTCGTCTATCGTCCGTGGATCCGCCAGGACGGTCGTTCGGATGATGGACGACAGGCGCTGTACACACGACAGATTCTCATCCGATATCGGTTCTGAGCCGATTATCGGGCGAGAACCATTGGACGTGTGTACGTAGCTTAATTTAACTTGTTTAGTACATAAACCATTTGAGGTGCATAGCAGTTCAGATTTGTCAAAATATTGGTGATTTGCATTCCTTGTAGACACTGGAACTGTGATATACCAACACGCTAAAGAGAAAGTAAACTGAAAAGTGCTTAAAACAAAAAAATACACATACCTTCAATCCCACAAGGCAGACCGATCAATCTGGAGGTGTCTTCCATCAGGTTCCATCTCCGACCCAGCGTGCTGGGCGGCGCCATCTTCGCCACTTCTTCCTACTTCACCTAACCCTTTATGTAAATTGAAATTTCTGAGTTTAGGTACGCTTTAAGATAAAGGAAATACTAGGAGCTAATTCCCACCAGATGATTTTTGCTTCAAGGATATATTAATTCTGTACTTCACATACAATTAATATACTTTTTTTTTCAGCATATACTTGAAACTGTAACATGGTAACTGGTAAAAGGCCTCTGGGTTCAAGGGACTGAAATTGAGAGAATCAACAGTTTAAACTGCCCATCTGTAATGCGCCTGGGCACACAAACCACAACCAACTCCAGATACCCTTAAATCAGGCTTTATTCAATATCATACAGCACAGCAAGGGTTAAGTCCAATAAAGCAAAGTACAGGAGGATAAGGCAAATGCAGGTCAAGAACAATCCGAAGTCAGGGCAGGCAGCAAGCAGAATGGTCAGTAACAATCCGAGGTCAGGGCTGGCAGAGTTCAAGCAAGGTGAGTTTCAGACCAGGTCACTAAGGTAATGACAAACAGATAAACTTTAAACCACATAGAGACACACCCAAGCACACTGTGTTAACAGAGGCTATAGCGGGCAATGGGGTGATGGACAGGCTCTCCTTAAATAGCCAGGATGACCAATCACCTTGCGCCACCTGGCACTGTCTGATGGGAGACTGAGTAAATCCCCTGCAGCTGATTGGCCGCAGGGAATTCAAACTAACTATGTCCCGCCCTGGGGCGAAGCAGCCGAGTGCCACGCCCTCGGGGGGTACAAGAGGGACGCATGGTAACACGCGCACCTCTTCCCACAGTACCCCTAGGACGTGCACCACTTTGCACTTGCACAGTGCTGGGAGCAGGAACCACATTCAAAGGGATGCAAGGGCTGCTGCCTGGCTGATCAGTAATTAGTCCAGGGCGGATCCCTCCGCCTGCAGAGACAGACAAGCTGTGAGCAGAAGAGCAGCCTTGGTTATGCTGCTTGCTACTGAGGGGTCTCCCTCTGTGGCTGGGAACCCCAGGGACACCGCAGGCTCGCAGGGCGGGTAAGTTCCTTACACCATCAATATATTTTATAATAGAGTGTTAGATATAGTACTGATTCTGTTATAACAACTTAATAGCAAGCACTAATAGCTAGAGGAAACCATACAGAAAATCGATAAATAAAAACCCATTTAAATGCTATTTAAAACACTTTAAAATAGTTTAAAAAAAACCTTCAAAACTTTAATATCTCGACTAATTAAATTTCTTAGTTTACATTTTTCCTTGGAGTTTGAGTTTAGGTGTTGAAACTTCACATGAAAAATAATTGTTAGACTTCCCTGCATTTTCAATCATGTTAGGAAGATTCAGGTTACTGTTTTTTTCTTGAACCATAAGAGTTCTTGTGTGTGTTTATCCTCCACGTAAACTGGCAAATCTGAAAAGAATTTTAGTGAAATGAGGAAATGCTAAAGTGATGATTAATGAAAATAGGCAAAGAAATGATTCAAAATTATAAATACATATGAAGTGCTTTACTGGTAAAAATGTGAAATAAGTTTACCTTGCATTTGTAAAGTACACAATTTATAAATGTTGGTAGGCTCTGTAATTGCTTGTTTGGATTAGGATTTGGACATGTTTGTCCAGAAGGAGAAAACAGTTGTCTGCAAGGTTTAATTGAAGGGGTAAGGCCACCAAAGATCACAAGTAAAATCACTTTAAAGATCAAACAGGAGCACTGAAGGTTGTGCAGCTACAGACACAAGTCATCTTCAGGCCAAGAGGTTGCTCTGCTGGTGGTTTGGCCTGGTGGGGAGCTTATGGTACTAGGTAAATGACTAAGGAGATCAGACGTCTATGGCATACAGAGTGACCCCATCTGTAGACAAACAGTGACAGAGACACACTTCAAAACAACTTTATTCTTTGTCTTACTGTGAAATCAGCTTTTGAAACAATTTAAGACAAATCAGACAGGCCTGTGGTAAAAAGAGAATTAACCTGGTAGAGACAAAATTCAGTGTTTGAATCCAGTTTCTTCATTGCTTACAAATTAAGTCTACAACCTAATTTATTTAAATGGCCATATGAAATTTTATATACATATATATATTACTGTGGAGGCACTGCATATATAGGTATGGCCATTGACAATGAGGTTCTGCAAAGATATTGGATTGTAGTATGAAATTCAGATGAAAATCAGTATGTCATATGTGTTACATTTTGGGAAACACACCTAAACACCAAAAAATGAAAAGAACTGTTACCAAACAATAACACTCATTATAAAGCCGTTTCATTTGCTACACTTTTTAGACATTATCATTGCCCTAAATTGTGAATTATCCTCTCCTATCCATGATTCAGTTAAAAGTAAAACAATTTACATGATAATAATATGCGATATTCAGATTCCCTGTAACATTGAAACATAATTCACATTTTTTTATATTATGAGAAAATAGATTTTACACTTACAGTACCGGGATGGTGTTTTTTTTTTTTTTTTTGCAACAGATGCTATTATGGGTCTCTTCCTCTTAAAAGTAGAGGAGTTAGCACCTAACACCTGGAAGATCTTATCTCCAATCGGGCAGGTATGTTTATTTTATTGCAGAAGGAACATCACCTGTCCCTTCTGTAATAAAGGTCCTGCCTATTAGCAAATTTTATTAACATTTAGTTCTGCAGTTTAATAGTTTAGCCCTTCTTTCTGCATGATGCATGAAGACTGCACGACTGTACGATGCATGAAGTTTGCTGTAAAACCTTGGTAATGAATTGATCTGCATTCCCTGCAATTTCCTGTCTTGTACCCTGGCCCTAGGTTCATTTAAACCCTGTTTTATAAGAATATAAAAAAGTAAGTGATCAATCATCTCCATTGTAAAGAACAGATATAGTGTGGGCACAGAATGAGCTGTATGGGTGTCATTATTAGCCAAATTCATATTCCTATGAAAAGTCTAAATTTACTGATATTATCAACAGATCAAAGTTGTAAAGTTTCTTCTTCAGATGTTTCATAGTTTATCCAAATTCTTAATAATAATTTATTACAGTTTATGTCTGCTAAGCTAATCAAAACATGCAAAAAACAGGAAACCTAAGTTCGGACCATGCAGCATTGCAATAAAAAGTAAGTAGAAAAGCAAACGCACACTCTTATATTGATTTAAAACTTTAACCCAACAATATCTGTTTTTACCATGATATTTAAATTAACAGTCCACAAAGAATGTGTCAATGGCATTGTAAAGCCATACAGATGTCTGATGAATGTCAGATTATTGTCACTGTAAAAGATATCTTGTGACAATGAATGAATGGGCGCTGTACACACACAGTATCATTCTAAGGGGAAGGAGGTGTACAAGCAAGTGGCACCCAGCTGAATTCTACTCAATAGAAGTACACAACGGTTGTTCCTGATTAGTGGTTCATCATTCGACATCAGAGGTCTGCTGCACACATATCGTATTCTGATGTGTGTAAGTAGCTTAGGAACCCTCATTAGTCACCTGAATAGGTAAACCCCTTTGGAAACCCAAACACATATTGTATTGCATCATTTCCCTTTTTTCATGAGTGTTTTATAATATGTTCATTAAAAGTACATTCAAAGTCATATTTAACATTTTGCAGTTTTGGTTAGTATTTAGAGACATGACATGTCATGATCTATCTATAAATATTTGGCATATTTTTTTTTTTCTCTTTGTGATATCCAGCTTTAGAGCACATATGAGGATTCTCCAGAAAATGAATAGTATATTGTCACTAGTATCATCGAAATGTTCCATTAAATGGAATAATTAAGTATATAGTTTTGCAGTTAATTCATTTTACTATTGTATATTAATTATATCTGTCAGTTCTAGTAAACTTTAGCAGGCATTCTTCTGTAGTACAATTTGGTGCCGTAGAACCTCCTAATACTGCAGGCGAAGATATTTTGAGTTCTCGTCTTAGGTTACAAGGGTTTAATTACCTATGGTGAATTGCTGAACTGATTACAAATGTGCCTCTAATAAATTAGGAGCCTATGCAAACAAATTATTTTCTTTCCCTTGTTTAATGTTTAAAGAAGAACGCTTTTTTTCCTAAACATGTCTGTCATCTTCTTATTTGACTCATGGTCAGAAAATTGTTCAGGGTTAGTGGGTAGTCTGCTGAGTAGTTCATCATATGGTTGATGTAGAATGAATACCTGGTAATCTTTACTCCGTCACCCTTATTATGGTTGAGTGTGTACAGCCCCCTTAATTCTGCCTAGGCTTCTTCCTATTTGTAATGGTCTTTAACATCTCCTGTGCATAAAACAAGCTATAATTCCACAACAGGGCACAATTCCCATTGTTGCATGGTAATGTGAAAAGCTGCGGCAGTCCTGAACTACAGAAAACCAAGGGAAGCTTATATTTTGTGGGTTATGCATCATCATAATGAATGTCTGGATAGATAAAACACAGGAATTTTTTTCTTGCATATGTTTTTATTGGTTTTCACAAATAATGCAATCAAGGTACATGGTACAAACAACAATGAACATGGGAACATATATTTTAGTACTCCGTCATTAGGATAATATGTATAGGCAGAAGCATAAATGTGTTGGCAAGACAAGGCACTAACATCTTTACATATTAGCATGTACAGCAGGAAAAAAAAAAAAAAAGAATAATGAGGTGTGTAAAAATAACATAACTAAACTTCACCTCTTCTTCCCTATTATCCCTTTAACAGTACTAGATTAAAACTAACAGAATTGCAGCTAAGAATGAAAACTAAAACAGCAAAATTCAAAGCATTGTGTATTGATGGGACAGTCAGCTGTTTGCATACACAGATATTTGTAGACAATAGATGACACAAAACAGTTTGTTATCATAACCAGAGACCTTGCAGCAAGAGACCCCTGGAAGCTAGGACACCTGGAAAAGAAAGAATATATTAAGTGCATTGCTGAAACTATCTAGCTCCTCAATGTGCTGACCACGGTTGATAATCATTTTGCTGGGCAACAAATTATTATAATGTATTTTATAGTATAGTAGACAATATTTTACGACAAGTTCACATTTATTTTTAAAAAATATTAACTACCTTTTTGGATGTTTTATTCTGCAGCATGTGACTGTGCAACCTCTGTTTGTATTGCTAACTGTTTAAGATTAAAAAAAAAAATCCAATAGAACACTACGCTTCTGTGCAGAAACACTGAGCACAGTCCAAGTCTTTATCTGTCTCTGGACAAATGATGCCGGCACATTCCTAACACACACGGCCATTACATTGTCATTACTGCCAGTATTGCCCCTTTTTCCCCAGCTGGGAGTACCTTGCTTCAAATAGCAAGACTTGAGTTCCCATTCCCTTTTTGAATTCAGGCGAGTAATTTTGTTTAGTCTCTACCCTTTAGGAAGACAAGTCTGCTATGTAGGTGCTAGGTAAATTCTGTATAATCAGTCATTCACTGACTACAATGAAATGGATCTGCACAGCTGTTCTTGTCTTTCCTTGTGTCTTCAATACAGACAGAAAGGTCTAACAAAATGTAATAAGTCTGACCACTCCCACAAATGATCTACAGACCAGAGTTCAAACAAAATAAAATCTAAAGGCCCAGAATTTTTTGGTAAGTTGTGTTCCTCCACCCAGTAGCAGGGTTATGTCTACCTATGAAGCCATCTGGCACTATACTATATCCAATTCCACTGCTCTATTTGTTACAATCTGCTGTCCATAGGTCACATTTACCTGTTCCTCACTAAGGCGGAGGCATCCCTCTCCTCCGCATGCGGGCAGTTCTGATGCTAGGCGTTTCTCTGTTTTCAAGTTTTATCAACTCTGTCCAATCCACTGGCCAATCAGAAAAAACCCTCTTGATCAGCCCCGTCTATTTAGCTGGCTCACAGACTGCACTCTGTGTTTGTGCAACAAGTCTTCACTAGTGCTTGAGCCCCCTAGTTCTGTGATCTAGTTCCTGTACACCTGTTGCTTAATCCAGTGTTTCCTGTGTCCAGCTCCTGCGTTAACCACTCATTTTCCAGTCTGTTAGTTTCCAGCCAACTTCCCTGTGCTGTTCCAGTGTTCCTGTCGGTCTGTGGATATCCCTGAGTCACCTGTGCCTCCTGTGTTCCCTGTGCACTTGTGGCTTTTGTGTCACTGGTGTCTGTCTCCTGGATCCTTGGCTATTGACCCCTGGCGTGTGACCTGACCTCTCTCGCTTGCTGCCTGCCTCGACCCCGGCTTTCCTTGACTATCCTTTTGCCTTGTGCTTGCCTACCTTGGGGTGCACAAGGACCGCAACCAGGCCATAACCAGCAGCACAACATCCTCACCACCAGAGGCTCTGGGGAAAACCTGGTTACAGCCTAGACTCTGCGCCTTGGCCCTTCTCAGGGCTCGCACCACCTCCATGCAAGCCGTAGTGCCCCCTAGTGGTCCTGTCTCTCCATACGTGACATCCATTCCACTCCCGATCAACACATCATGGCTGGGTGGGGGGCATGAATGGCATACTAACTACAGTAGATACAAACATGTTGTGCCCATGGCATCCTGTATTTTCAGGAAGCTTCACAAAGATGCAAACTGCCCTCACCAACACATATTTGCTTCTATTATTATTATTATTATTATTATTAATAATATTAATAATAATATTATTTTTTAAAAAACACATATTAAGCAGTGCTGTATATTAAACAGGGGTTGCAAATGGCAAAACTAAACACAGGCAGAGGAGAGGACCCAACCCAAAAGAGATTGTAATCAAAAAGGTCAAGTTAAGAATAGTTAAGAAAAACACATTTGTAAACTTTTCTGCTATCATACACCTAAAAGTCTTTGCCCCACTTCTCTCTTTCTCCCTTTCACTCTTTCTCTCTCCTTCTCTCTCCCTTTCTCATCTCCTTTGAAGTTTTCAGTCATAATTTACTGACAAATGCCATGGTTGTTTGCTCTTCTATGTTTCAGGGAATAGTTGAATCAATCATCAGTTGTTCCATTGTTGCCAGTAATTTTGCCAATGTTTATTGATATTTTAATGTATTATCCTGAATCATATTTGTCTTCTAAACATATAAGTGCATAATAATAAGATTATTTCAAAAGAGATACATACTGCAAGAAAAATTTTCAAAATTAATCCTCACAAATGGAAATACAAGGACGAACCAAGTACAACACAAGAGGAGATCTTTGTGCATTCTACTTATCCTAAGTGAATTGAGGTTTGCATAGCAAACAATGCTTGAATTATTTTCTAAGTAGATAGGACAAACAAAGGCATAAATAATATTACTTAGAACTTTGCCTATCCACAGATATTGGAACTTTTCCAAAGTCTGAATTATAATCCTGTGGACATTGCCATTAATACTTTGTTATTCCTTAAATACATTTTTCAAACGGGGATGCTAGGATACTAACACTGCATAAACATATCCTCCCAGAATTATAATTTCAGGTCAAAGGGTAAAAAGTGGTTTCCAGAAATCAGACAATGCTTTGGACTTCTTAATGCAGTTTCACAAGGAAGTCATCATGTCACTTACATGACAGATCCTCTGAGACCAGGTTTGCATTCATAGATCTATTTCCTACATTGGTGCCTACTGATGAATCATGATATTATAATTCCGCTAGTTACAAACAATAGAGTTGTATATGGCACAAAATAGACAGCCGTCTACATTAGTGTAATTATTATCTGGGTCAGATTTTTAATTTCTTTACTCCTTGATCAGGTGTCTTGTTCCACTCCTCTTCTACCCCAATTGACTAGCTATCCTTGGTATAACTTAAGGTTTAGTAAAGCTGCGGGAGACCAGTACACCTGGAACCAACAACTAGATAAATAGGAAAACTGTAACCCTACAATGCTATTAGTCAAGCCTGAGGTGTATGAACCCAAAGTAGGTGAATTGTTTAATATGTTTGAAAAACACATATTATTCATGAATACAAAATGCAGCAACAATACATAGATGCACACTGCCCTTTGTATATGTTCCCTTTCTTATATAAATCTTATTTGGTGATACTGCCAGAAGGCAGGCACTTTGGTATTGAATTTGCAAGCAATGTTGTCTGCCATGTGTGTAAAATTTGCAGTTGGAATGCCACCATTGCTCATAGGTAGTGCTGTGGCTCACTGCTCATCGCAATATTGATTTTTTGGGTGCCCAGCCGTCTACTAGAAGCACTAATAGCTCTAGAAGTACTAGAAATCTCATCCAAGTAGCTTCTTTAGTTCAGTGTCAGCCAGCATTTATAGCCACACAGGTAAGTTGACCACCCTAAAATAGATATTACCCATCTTCACTTAACTTCCAAAAAACTTAAGTGGCCTCTGAAATGCTCCATTTTCGGCCTCTTTTTTATTTAATTAGACAGTTTCACCTCTCTCTAAAAGCTGAGAGGAGTGATAAGCCAGCATTTTTTTTTAAATGACCTTGAAAAATAAATGCTTAGGCAACCTAAATGAGAAGCAGATTATCTCTCTAGTGTTCAACAGTAACACAATAAATTTCAGTCTCCCTGCTCTTCATCTTCCCAGTGATGTGATTCTTCCCATAGGCCCTTGCATGGTTGCCATCACTGGGCATATAATAATCAGCTCCATGGCTGCCCATGTTTTTGGGTTAGAGCATAATACTTTTTTGTTGTGCGTTATAGCACCTGGGTTGCTATAAGCGTAAAGAACATTCTGGGGAGGTATTTCCCTGGGGTTACTTGTATTGCCACTGACTATAACAGTATATTTGGTATTTGTATGGTCAATAATTATTTTTTATCCTTGTTTCAGCTTTATGCAATTTTAAATCTTAACGTAATTTTTGTAGATTAGCATCAATTGGTAAGTATAAACAGAATGTAATATTGTTGTATATCTCATTTACATGTTTAAGTTTTAGTTACTGTGGTGAAGGGTGGAGCCATTGCAAGGTTTTTACCATTGTCTGTATGTTTTGTTTGGAAGACTTGCATTCGTTTGGAAATCTACCCCTATAAGAGTTGGTATGGGGTAAAAGATGTCACCAGTATATTACCAATTTTTCTTTCCATGACATTAAAAAATATATAAAAGATCCAATTGGCATAGGGACAAGAGGTGAAGTGACATCATCCAAACAGAGGCAGAGGCAGCAAAACCATTGCTACAGTTTTTCACATCATCCAAAACAAAATGATGTCGGTAGGTACACTTTAAATGTTGTTTTTTATTTTTATTTATTTAGTTTTGCTTACTACTACAATTTATTTTTATTAACTAGCTATATTTTGACTTACGAAATCCCATAAATCAATGTTCAGACAGACAAGGTTATGAATAGTGTAAAACCCTCAACACCTAAGATAATAATAAAAGAGGTTGAAATTTGCTTAGGTGGCTTCATGAGCAATGCAGGTGTGTATATACTGAGCTCTGCACATTACACTTTGCTAACATGAGATTTTTCAGTCAGCACTTTAAGAAACTATGTGCAGTCTTAACATTTCAGGATCTAAATGTTACTGATGTCAAATAGGGTGAAGTGTAAAGTCCACCAGATCTTAGTTTTAAATGGTCTGAAAGTGATTTGACACATATGACTGATTTTGGAATTGTGCACTTTGTGTTTCTTTGGTCCATTTCAGCTCAGTCCTGTTTAGCACAAGCTGAACAAAATGTGTGCACAGGGTCCAAAAGACCCCTGTAGATGGTGGCAACAATTGTAAAAGCCAACAAAACAGTTGTATAAAGGCATTCCAAATAGACTTTGAATGTCCTATGACTTCTTTGTGTCAGTTGTGAATATGGCATTCATTCAGAGCAATAATTTACACTGCCCACAAGCTTCAGCAAGAATTCTCTACGGCTTTTCTGAATACAGCTCAGTTCACACAGACAGAAAACAACTTAGTTATAGAAGGAGAATTCTTTAAAAGTAAGTTCATAATGTGAATTTACATTTAAAATAAAGTGCACCTAAAATGAACCTGTACTCAAATAATTACCTATAACTATGTACAGACTTGCTGCTTAGAGAATGACAGAAGGGCTATTTTTTTCTGAAGAAAAACTTCCTCCAGTGCTGTTGCTTGCCTTTGCATGTATTTAATAATGCATGGTTGCTCAAGTCTCATCATAATATAACGGGGCTGATTTATTTAGGCTCTCCAAGGCTGGAGAGGATACACTTTCATCAGTGAAGCAGGGTGATCCAACAAACCTGAATCTGGATCAGGATTGAAAACATTTGCTAACAAATAGCAAATGACTTTTAAGAAATGCATTCCAGGTTTGCTGGATCTCCCAACTTCACTTTAAAAAGTATCCTCTCCAGCCTTTGAGAGTTTTAATAAATCAGGTCCAGTGTTGTGAAGCCACATAAAGACAACAGGGATCACATGACAGGTGCATAGGCCTTTATGTAGCTCTACGTTAATATTAAATTAAAGGTTCACTAAATGGTTGGGATACATAGGAAAATAATAGAATGCTCTCTCATTGGAGACTGGACCCACCTGCTGCCTAAACCAGTCCTTTTGTAGCTTACATTTTTCATTTTTTTATTTAGCTTGTGTACCTAGCTATCAAAGGTTGCTTCTGCAACTGGAAGAAAATGAGCATGGTGTCAGCACTGTATTGCGAGTATTATAATAAACAAATACTTTGTTAATGGAATGTAAAGTAATATAATGACACTAAAAGAATGTAATGTGGCATGATGTAATCTCATGCAACGGATAGAACATAGGTCAGCTATCCACAAAACTCACAACAAAAAAGTGTTATGCACTAATTTTCTAACAACCTGCCAACAAATCTGGAAAGAGTACAAATAAGGCTGCATCATAAAGAGAATTCACTGCAAAGCTTTGTTCCAGTCTTTTATGATAGAACCTCTAGATTATTTAACTTCATGTATTATTTCTTTCTGTAACAGGAACTTTAGCAGAAATTATTAGCAGCAATACAGCGGATACAAAGCCATATATTGATTCAATCAGGCAGCGGAGGTGTGATGTTTAGATTTGTTTCAGTTCTCTTTTGTCATAGTTTCTCAAGAGAACAAACATTGCTGAGTTTGTTGACTTTCCTTTACTGAAGCTTTTTGCTGTAATATTATAAATGACTGCTATGCACATTTTTAGATTTCTTTTTTTGTTCTGATTTTGTCATCTGACCATTCATTTTAACAAAACTTTTGATAAGATTATATGTGCATTTAAAGCAGAAGTAAAAATCATACTTACCTTTTATTCCGCAGATCAACCTATTCAGGAGGTTTCTTCAATTGGGTCCCGTGTCATCCCGGTATCCTCTCTTCTTCTGCATTCTTCTTCCTACGTCTATGAGTGATGTAGATTGGGGAAAAACTTGCCGATCCTACTGCATTTGCTTGAGCATTTTCTTTACCTATTGATGAAAAGGCTTCTTCTGCACGCGCCCCAGATGCTTCGGCATGCCTAGAAGGAGCAGACGAGCCTCCCAGGATGTCTGACGTAGGTATCCCGGGAGGCTCTGTGCTTCCATTCATTCTTGATTGCCTAGGCATTTGATAATTAAGGGGGCGGTGCTGCACCCTTTTTTGTTGGACCTTAAAAAAACTCTAAACAAAATTTTTACTTTAAATAAAAAGGTTGTTTAACCTTTCATGTAATGTAAAAATTCTGAGTTTAGGTACGCTTTAATGTATGTTATTTACCTCTAAAATCTCCCTTGTCTAGACCTCCAAAAGTCCTGGGACTGCTGCTGGACACTGGCAGCCCAAATATTAAAACTCAATATGGTCTCTCAAGGGGTCCTTTATGCCAGCATTTTTCAACCCTAGTGTTCCTCCAAAGGTTGCAAGGGGTTCCATGGGTATTTTAAATACTTAGATATATAACCACTAACAGCAATCATCAATGATCCTTTAGACGCCTTAATGGGCGCCATTAGGTCCACCGATGACAAGTGTAATGGGGCCCTTCTCCCATTTAACACCGTGTGAGACGTTCCTGTTCCCAATGACCACAAATCCAAGGTGAACCCTTCCCACTGACTACAAATATAAGGAGTGTTGATCCCAATGACCCTTAGTGGAAGAACCATGCTTTCCATAGACCACTAAAGTAAGAAGCAAACTTCCCACTGACCCCCACTGTAGGGAGCATTTTTCCCACTGATCACCAAACTGAGAAATATTGTTTCCATTAGCCACCAAGGTAAGAAGCATTCTTTCCAAGGCCATCGATGTAATGGGGCCCTTCTCCCACTAACCACCAGTGTAAGATAACCCTTTCCCCAGTGATCACCAATATTAGGTGCACCTCCTCCCAATGACCACCAGTGTAAGGAGTATAATATAAATGGAAATCGCTATGGTTGTTCTTGTGCCTCTGCTACTTTGGTAATCCAAACTAAGCATGCAATGTTATAATTGTAAACTGTGGAGCTGAATTATTAAAGAAGCAGAACAAAATCCATTTTCATTTATCTTTTTGAATGGGGTAAACCCAACCAAAAATTCACTTTGCAAAGAATGCCCAATTATATACAAGGGTAATTTTTTAAAAAAGCAAAAAGTATTTTTGCTTCTATACAATGAGATAATTTAAATTTAATAATTTAAATTACCTCAAATAATCTCATTCATTAATCAACAAATAATCAACTTCAAACCACACTAAACCTGGCTTCACATATCTCATTATACTAATATGTATATATAAATATATTTGATTACATCCTATAGGTAACCGTTTTCCTGTAGGATCTACAGCCCTGCATGCTTCAGACACAATTCCACGTTAAGAGAATTTCAATGCATAATATATTCTGGCAGTCGTATCTAAAGATGGAATATTTAATATTACATCCAACAATAGATTTTGGTCAGAAGCTAATGGTTTTGCCTACTAAGATAATGAAACACATTTATCATTTTATATTTAAAACCACAAATCTTTTTTATTGACTAATAGACAGTCATGAAAGTGCCACTAAATGCTCTAGTGTGTAAGACTGTAAGACAATTCCAGTGTAGTAAACTGCAAGTATTTAGGTATTTATGTGCCGGGTTTATTGACAGCAATGTACTTAGATAAGGTCAATTACACTTCCAGGTCAGCTAGCCAAATAAACAGTGAGCTCATCTGTTGTTCTCATTTGCAGTCTGTATATTCAAGGTGAAATGGAGTTTGATAAAATATAGTGGTATAGAGATACAAGGAGAATACACGTCTCAGGGGAGGTATAAAGTTAAGCTTTATATAACACCAGGTACTATATACACCTAGGAAGTTTCTAATTTCTGTGAAAGTTAATAACTGCAAATTAATAAATTCATGCTGGATGTTACAGGTATGCTGGCTGTTCTGACTTACAGGGAAGAATAAACTTCTGAGCAACAAATAGCATCTGCCAGAGACTCGGCATTTACCAGGTGACCAGTGATTTAGGCCATGGTGTTTTGAGAATAGGTTCATACCTGATATGATCCTATTTTGTTATTACTGCAGTTTCATGTTACAGTTTAATGCACTTTTTTAATAAATTATTCTGTAATTAGTTTTTTAAGCAATGCTGTAGAATAAAAAACATTATTTAATGCAGTTTACACTTGTTAAATCATTTAATTATTTTTCATCCTAAAGCCTACCTATACTTAGTTATTTTACTTTACATAAAAGGGTAGAAAACCCTTTTATTTAAGGTAAAAATTTTGTTTGTGAAAAAAAAGGGTACGGCACTGCCATCCTTAATTCTTGATCACCTCAGCAATCAAGAATGAGTGCAAACGCAGAGCCTCCTGGGATAACTAAGTCACGAATCGCGGGAGGCTCTTGGTTGCTCCTTCTGCACATGCTCCAATCTCAGACATGCACAGAAGGAGCCCTGTCATCAATATAAAAAATTGTGCATGCGCAGTGAGATCGGCAAGTTTTTTGCCAATCTACATCAACCGATCCGAACCGACACCGAACCGACTGCACAGTGCATAATTGGATGACGTAGGAAGAAAAATGTGAAAGAAGAGAGGAGAAGATGTCTGCACCCGGTGCTCCCTCTGCGCCGGGCCAAAGATGGATACCGGGACAGCGCTGGAGCTGATGGAAGAAACCTTCCGACAGATAGACTGATCTGTGAGATTGAAGGTAAGTGTGTTTGTGTTTGTTTTGGGTTTACTTCCACTTTACCACAATACTTGATTCTGGCTTGATGTCAATGTCCTGTAATCCTACATATGGGATCAATACTCAGAGCCAATCAGGCTTTGTTGCTGTGTACAAGTAAAGGGGAACAGTCAAAGCATGGGTTAGGGAGATGTGCCAAATTCGCCTAAATGAAGTAGAAAATGTGTAGTCACCAACCTGAATGAAATATATACAAAGTACAAACAGCACAATATAAAATATATGAATTTTTTCACCTTCCAAAAATCATGTACATGTGCCCAGTCCTGAGAATTACATAGAAAAAAAGAAATAGTGTTTCACTTAATGAAGTCAATAACCTGTATGTATAAGCTCCTGAAACAACACAAATTATTCATAGAAAAAAACAAAAAAACCTACTGCTTATCTCACAAAAATGTTTCAAAAAAATAAAAAATGACTTTTGTTTTATGTTTTTGACGTCTGAAAATTACAAAGCCCAGCCTGACAGCACACACCAGTATCTGCCTCACTTTTCTATACGTCAGTTAACAGAAAAAAAGAGAGTCCTAAACTATAGGACAAATATTCTTTACATAAACAAATAACCAGACAATGCAAGGCCTTGTCTAAACAACCTATTCATATTGCTATATGTTTGGGCTGCAGGACATCGGAACTGTAGATATAAAGGGTCGAGGTGTCAGTGGATAGATGGGTTGGGCTATGGTTACTCTATAATGGTTAGGGTATTGGCATCTTGAATTCACATAGTGCCAAATTAATATGCAGCATAAAAAGTCATGTCACTAATTGTCCCTCTGAGGAGCTCACAATCTAC